>NC_090982.1:40187989-40491020 GCF_040807025.1 Struthio camelus
GAGGGGGTACAAAACTGCACGGCCAGGAACAGGGCAGGAGAGGAGAGCCTGGGTAGCAAAGATCAGGACTTTCTCACTCAGCAACAGCCAGACATTAAATCACATTTTAAAGGCAGCATACCTGCTCTCAGTGAACTCCATATGCTAACCGCCACCTGAACACTGTTGTTAACTGCCTGCTTTTGTTTAAAATGGTTCAGCTACTGTTATTGCACATAGTTTACTAAATAAAGACCAAAATAGGATCTCAAGAATTACTCAGAGAGAAAAACAATACAATAAAGTGTGATAAACAACATACTTTATCAACGAATCTAGGTCCTGCTTGTCAGAGAACATCTCAGAATTTTTACACTACTGATTATCTTCTACTGTTACATTCCACATTCTCACTGCCTTAATATTTGAACATAGCAGAATTTAAACTTGTGATCGACGAAGAGTACAACTTGTCATACAGGTAATTATAGCCATGTAATCTGGAGAAAAATCCATCTGGGGAAAATGATATTAAAATCACTAGCAAATTAAGTACAGTAAACAGCTATAAAAAAGTCTCTATCTTAGAACTTAAACAGGCTAGTAAGCTGAAAGGGAAAATGAAGGGGAAAGGAAAAGCTGTTACATTGTATTAGTCATGCTCCGCATGGAGTCAAATCAAGTAACCAACCCAGTTACAATACTTAAATACCTTACCTTTATATCCATCATGGAGTTCAGTGACACAGTCATCTGAGTACACATTTTTGTAAGCCCTGTAGGTCTCCTCCTATTCTTAACTCCATTGTTAAGTGTTACAGACTTATGTTTACAAATATTCCCTAGACCTTTTCTTAGAAAGTAGTCCCCTATTCAATCATTTAAGGTAATGAATATTATATATCCACTAATGCACATTAGAACTGAATATAACACAGGTAAGATAAACCTGACCAAAAGATGTTCCTCTATATATTTTGAATACAGACTCAAGTATTTTACTACTTACTAAAAGAACTTACTTTAAAACTCCTGAAATAGAACTGTCAAAATCCAAAACCAATCCTACAGCACAGACTGGCATTCTCACTATGCAGAAGAGTAGACTTATTAAATGATAAGTGGCTTACCTAAGGTCACAGAGGGACAGATGTTTCAGTGACTAGCTCTAACTAATCATCAGCCTAGCTTTTGACAACCTTCTTACTCCTCTGCTTCTATTTCTGCAACTATTTAGCTTAAATAACTACACACCTTTTCCTTCATCAAACTATTTCAGCTGTGGCCTGCAAATTCCTAGAACTCCACTGACAATGTCTAGGGGGCTACTCTCCTCACAAGGAAGCTCAGAAAAACAAGCCCATCAGCAGCACACTTAATTTCACTTCCATTGGTTCTCCACCAGCATTGAAGTGTTACAATGCCTCCATAGCCAAAAAATCCCCAAATCAGGGCTTCCACAAATTAAGTATGTGACAAATAGCTAAATATTAGTTTTTTCACCTTTTAATAGACTGGAGAAAAATTATATATAAGCCTCAAAACCCTTCAAAAGAACTTTACAGGCACAAAAATAAAGCAAAGTACACAGTTCTTTTGCTTTTGCCCACTCTTTCAGGGTACATTAGTTACTCCTTGGGAATATTCATCACGCTAGACTCCCATTTTCATCAGTAAATAACTCTCATGCTTCATTATCAGTTTAAGACCATCTATTCACAGTCTACAGCTGAAAAGTGTTGTCCCACTCTTCCCCTAACACAGGGTCAGCTCTGATGCTCAACCAAGAGGCCCACAGGATTGACTAAAACTTTTTCTGGCAGTATTGGTTTCCAGCTGGCTTGGCAAGCTTAAACTGTGAAACCGCACCCCAAAGTCCTTTATAACAACTCAGTTCTTCCCATGCTTTTACATCTGCCTTTAACTGCATTGTTATCTTTGTACACATTTTCAAAAAGCAATTGAAAAGGAAAAGAAAGTTAATGAATAAGAACTAGCTATGTTTTTTTACAACAGACTGAAACTGGGTAGCTGGCATGACTTCACTGATTAAAAAACTAGACAAAGTTAGTACTGCTGATCAGGATCCTGTCCTTTAGTGTGTTATTTTTGTAATTAAGAGATACTTGCAAAAAGTAACAGCTATTGCCGCTTCCCTATGCCATGCATTTCATCTGTTTTTGTCTCAAAGTCCTAACAAAATTAAATTCATCCTGAGCATCAGGAGACTTCCTAATATTTCCTTTCTTAAAAAAAGAATCTGTCTACCTGTTTACCACGTTATTTCTGTATTTTACACCAGCAATATCGTTTATTTCCAATGTAAATAGTTTCACTTATTGAAACTTCTCCTTTCAAAAGAAACTAACAGAAAAGAAGGATGCCGGGTCTATAGAACACCTCCTTAAATTTAGTTAGAGATTCTCATCTTTTCTCCTTGAAAAACAACCGCACTACTCATCTTGGACCATAACACCCTAACCCGGCTCAGGGCAAAACATATCTACAAAAATATACTAGCATTCAGAAAGGGGCAAATTTACAGTGCATATAAGTTCCTTTATCACTACAGCAGTCATAACCCAGGTGGCAATACTTAATACACTTAAGTGTGCTTCACTTGTTATCATCTTAGGAACAGGCACAATAAGAGATATTTTTGCATACTCATACATTCCAGTCCAAAAATTTATATGGCTAAAAAACACAATGCGCTATGAGAACACTCTGAAGTTAATAAAGCTCAAATTTTCACCTACATCAAACGACCATATTACAAGAAATTAAGGAATCTGATCTTATTCATTCTACTAAAAACTACACTTAAAGGCCTTTATGCCTTCACATAATTATGGTTCATCAGTTTTTAAAGCAGAAAAAAGTCATTTTAAAGTAAATTCTAACAATCTTGAATGCACAATTTCTATGTATTTAGTTACAAACACCTTACATAAAGTGCATTGGAAAAAGATCTTTTATCATGTTTAATTGCTTTTACATGCAACACACCACTGTAATACCAATTAAGAGCTTGCCTGCAAAGTCAACAGGAAAACCCTTAAAAATAAGCTTTGTAATAATTTCTCAGCAAATCACTTAGATGATTAAAATCTCTAAGAGCAATCGATCAATCATAAAAACCACTATCTCCACTGCGTGCGTTTGTAAATACTTAAGAAAACCAGCAATGCCAGCCCACCTTGTCTCCAACATCTACTAAAAAATCCGTATAACGCACTCCAGCAACCTACTGCTACAGAAGAGGAAAACAAACAAAAGCAGCGTAACTCATGGTTAGACTAATCGTCACCAAGAGCATTGAAACAAACGAGAGTCAGGAACGGAAACAAGCCGGTAGCCACACTCCTTCAGAAACACAGCGCAGTTAAAGGTTTCAGGGCGATTGCTTTTGCCACACAGGAGAGAAACCGCAGGAAAGCGAGGCCCTTCCACCGCCATCCCCCGGGGGGACGGAGGAAGCGCTCCGCGCTCCCAGCACCGGCACGGCCCGCGGCAACCGGCACGAACTCTCACTCGCGTTTGGCTAAGCCTCACCCCCGCGGCGGGGAGAGGAGGCTCCCGACTCCCTCCTGGCTCCTGCTTAGAGCAGCACAGCGCAGAGCCCACGCACACGCCTGCCCCGGCCCCTCCCAGCCTCGCGCCTAACGCGCACCGGCCCCCCGCGCCCGGCACCTACCCCGCAGCCGCCTGAGGGCACGCGCCCGCGCCCGCGCCCGCCGCGCTCGCGCCGCTCCCCGGCGACCCCCGCCCGCGGCCACGCGGCGCTCGCTGCCCGCGAGCCCCGCCAACCGTCGCCGCGAGCCCCCACCTGCAACCGCCAGCCGCGCGCCCCGCACACTGACCCTGCCCCTCCCGCGAAGGGGCCGCGTCAGGGCGCCTACACGCGGCCACCCGCACCCCGAGCCGCGGCCGCAGACCTTCCCCCTCCTCTGCCCCCACGGGCTACCGGGGGAAAAGGCGCTGGCCCTCGGCCGAAGAGGCTGAGGCGGCCACCGCGCTCGACGCGCCGCGGAAAGGCGGCGGGGGACAGTTACCTCCCGGCTGTGCGAAGCAGGAAGAGCCGCCGCCGCTGCGGGGGACTGAAGGGACCGGGCTCCGCAGTGCGCTGCGGAAAGAGGCTCCGCGCCCAGCGGCAGAAGGGCGGTCAGGGCTCAAAAGCGTCCGATGTCCGACCAGCAGAGTCGGCGGCGAGCCCCCACCTCTCGGCACGGATCCCGCCTGCGGTGCGAGCTGAGAGATGGGGCCAGGTGGGGAGGGCGCAGCCGGAGAGGTGTTCCGAGTCAGAGGGGAAGCGGCGGCGGAAACCGCCCCGGCGGCGGCAGCGGCGGCAGCGACACACACAGACACACACACACAGCGCCCGCCCCTTCCCCCTCCGCCCCCCGCGCGGCGGGAGGAGCGCGCGGGCAGGTCAACACCGCCCGACTGCGGAGAAGACGCGCGCGGGGGAGGGGCGTGGCTTATCACGGCAGAGGAGAGCCGGGATTGGGCGAGGGAGGGAAGAGGCGGGGCTTCCATCCCAAACCACCGGCCTGCGCCTCTCGCCGCTCGCGACAGGCTCGTGGGCCACTCGGGAGACGGAAAGAGAACGTCCGGCAGCGGGAGAGGGCGGGACTCCCTGGTGGGCAGAGGAAGTAGCCAATGAGCGAGGCCCTGGGCGTGACCGGCACGAGGGGTGGGGCGGGGCCGCGGTGCGGGCGGTTGGTGCCGTTCACGCCCGTTACCGTCTCAGCGCCGCTGCCCCGCGCGGGGACTGTGGCACGGCGGGGGCGGTGGCCGGCTGCCGCGAGGAGCCTCTGCCTCGCCCCCCCCTCTCCCCTTGGTTGAACGACCCTGGTTCAGCACCCTTGTTACGATATCTTCGCCTCACGGAGGCTGTGGGCATCTCCTGTGTATCTGTATAGGCATACCCATAGTGAACATGGAAAACAAAACGCCGCTCTTGGGTGATGGCTGTGAGCACCGCTCTATAAATGTTATAAACAGACCTTGTGCTAACACTTGTGCCAAGGCAAAACTCCTTTGGCACTTTCCTTGCTCCCTGCTCGGAGGAGTGTTAGCATTCACGGAACTGAGATAACACAGGTCTATGACTTTAAAGAAATAAAAGGGTTTTTTTTTCTTATTTGGAAACTTACCCAAAAAAAAGCTTTAAAAGTTTGTTAAGCCCTTTTATAATCATAAATGTGGAGGAGAAAGTGTGGCAGGCGTAAGTGCTGGGGCTTCTGCAAGATTTTGAGCTCCTGATTGCTTGCCCAGGGCCATTTCCTGGGGGAGCTCTGGAACATACTGCGTCTTTCCAGATTGTTCTAGAAACCTTTCCTTGAAGGACAAAGGATTGGAAAGAATACAGCAGAAAGAGGCCTTGAGAAGTCATCTGCTCTCTCTTCCCCCAATGATATGCCATGCTAGTTTCAAGAGACATTTGATTACCTTTTCCTTAAAACCGCCACGGGTAATCCGTGCGGTTGGTCTGTTATCCATCCCTAACATTAGAAAGATTTTGCTAATGTGTTAACTGAGAGCTTGCAACCTAAACCCATTGAGGATTGACCTGCACGCATGCTAACCATCTTGTCCTGAGCTGTGACCTAAGGCACACCTCAGCAACCTGCCAGCGTCACTCGTTCACAGAAACGTGCGACTCCTCCCTTGTCACGGGGCTGGAGTTAACGATCCGCTGCCAGGACAGCAGCTCCCTTCGGCCATTCACCCCGTTGCCTTTAGCACCCTACAGGGTGGAGTCCTGGCACTGCGCAGGGAGGTCTGAACCGTTCTGTGTGAAAAGTTTTCCCCTCTGTAAAGATGGTTTCATCAATGAGCAGCGGACATGTATTTAGTTCCAATTAAGATTACAGGGCCCTGTCAGACACTTAAGAATTGCACTCGATTATAGAACTAATCAGAGTCTTGCGTTACTATGATTCACAATTTGTTTTGTAGAATCTCTCCTCAACTTTTATACCAAGTTTAATAGGAAATGGACATATTCCACAATACTCATTTTGCTCCTGCCTTCCCCTGATTTTTCGAAAAAGGCTGTAGCAACCTAACAGCTCGTGGAGACTTGGTTCTGTATGTAAAAGCTATAGGGACTTTTTCCAGTTAAGTTATGACTTCCAACTTAAAAAATGCAATTCATTACCCTTTAATTTGACTCCACATATTCTAGAATTTAAGTGAAGAACACAAGGCAACAGGGAAAACTACAGTCTTCCACAGCTCAGAAGTTAAAAGTGCATCTGTTTGGGGTGGTTGGAATTCCAGACAATTATTCGAGGCTGCAGCAGAGAAGAAAGTGGATAATTGCTACATGTAAAACGCATTTGTACTATTAATCATTAAGAAAAACACAGACATACCCTGGTGTATGTCAAGTACATAAAACAGGAAAGGAATGCGGCGGCCTGAACTTTGTAATGACACTGCGATGTACATGCATGAATGCTGTTCCAAGCGAGGCAAAAAGGACTTCCAGGGCTTAATCCCAGCTCGAGCATTATGGCCTTCATGGAATCTTTTGAAAATTCCTGTGCGCTCAGGAAAATAACAAAGCTTGCCAGATACCAGGCCTCTGAGTTTTGCAAAGCTGTTTATTTTGAAAAAGTACCCTACCACAAAGTTTACAAGGACAAGATATTTAATGCCCTGTGAAATTTCGAGTTTCATTTTAATATTCATTGTTTTGCACTGAGATTTCAACTGCTGTTTCCAGAAGCCGATCAGATTTCATTTATGGAGTGTTCTGAGGAAAATATTCTTCCTTGCCATGTTAAAGTATTTAATGATTAGATTATTTTAAATTAAGAACCTGCACACAAGAAAACACCACATACATAACTTCGTCACTTACGGCCTTCTACCGTTCAGATTGCCCTTAACAGCTTAAACTGTCTGCTCTTCCAGTTTGTTAAAAACTTTGTTCTTTTCCTGCCTACATGGAAGAAATAACCATATGACTCCTCCTTCCATCCAATATTTTAAACTTATATCCTATTCTAAATATTGCTCTTTTTTCACTCTCTCATGACTCGAATCAGTCAAAGCTCACTGAGAATGGCTGCTCTCACTGTGACCGCTCCACCACCACCCTTTCAAATTTCTGCCTTTTCAAATCTGGTAAGTCTTAATCCATGTTCATCAGAAGATCTAAACACCTAAAACTAGAATTAAACAGGAAGTAATATAAGCTGCTGCAGCAAGTTAATTCTTTCCTACGGATCCTCTAAATTCTGTTTTTAACTTTTTGCTTAAGTTTTCTGTTGTGGACTAAGAGCTCCCAGTCTGTGATAGGAAAACGCCTGCAACATAATAAGCTACAGAGTGATGAGGCAGCTCTCAGCCCTGTGTGGAAAGGCACTAATGGGGATCTGTTCCTCGATGCTGTAAATGCCTGCCTACAAACAGCAAACTGGTTATTTTTCATTTGTTCTAAAATTCACGCAATTTGGCAGCAAGCAGTGTTCATGAAGGAGAGCGCCTTACATGACTGGGCTGAGCAGTGTGCCTTGCAGATCAAGGTTGAGGTGTGTTTGTAGGTTCCAAAATTTTAGGACCACAAGGAGCCTTTTATAGTCCTCCTCTGATTGTCGAGAGCCCAGTAATGCGCGTTGGTGAGAGAAAGGTGGGACTTACTCTCCTGTGCATGAACGTGGCCCAGCAAAGAGGCAGGAACTCTTGCTATTGCCAGTGTAGTACCACCACTGATGATGATGATGGCGAAAAGCATGCCCAGTTTGAGAACCCCTGTTATCATCATCGTCATATATCATACAACATTAAGCAGTTGACAGAATGTCATTACTAAAGTAGAAAAGCAAAAATAGGCTTCGGCTGCTTATTTCATCTGATCCATAGACAAACATCGTACTTTCTCTCCATCATCCTGGATTCGTTCGTTCAGCTGCCTTCTTCGTAGTTTGCTATTCCCAGCTTTTCTCCAAGAGAACTCCCTACAAACTAGGGATATTCTTAGATGAGGGAGAGAGGTGGAAATGTGCTGTGCTCTGGCTGATGCCTTCCAAACTAATGGACCATACAAAATACGTCCATACAATGGACCATACCATACGTCCAGCTTTTAAAAGCTGGTGGAAATCACATTTTCACAAAAAAAAAAGGAGGAGGGGGGAGAACATGTACATCTTCACTGGGGCCATGCCTCAACTGTATTGAAATCTATTTCAGTACAACTAGGGAATAAAGCCATTAAATTGTATAATGAAAAAATAATGACATATGTCAAGTGAAAAGACTAAAAAGACTACATGCATGAGAATCACTTGGTGAGGTACAGAAACACCATGGCACTTCAGTAAAATGTTAGCATTCTCAAGTTAAAGAGATTTTGAGAGTTTTAAGAGATTTTGTCTGTTTTAAGCATTAAATCATGTACCCACTTCAATCAATGGGAATAACTGTCCTTTATCTAAGTGGCTGAGGACTGTACCCTAAATCATCAGAAGTTAAATATTTTCACTGAAGTAAAAATGACAGTTGAAGCTCAAAGTTTAAGGAAAAGAAGAGAAAGATTTTTGCAAATGTATTAATGTATTTTAAAAGGTTTCCACACTTTAAAACCTCTTTCAAAGTTAAGCTTCCCAGTAACTGTTGAAAATGAAACTATATCCCTGTGTTAGGATGCTTATAAATCAGTGTGTTGATTTTATTATGAAGCTACTAATTTAATTTAATTCCATGATTCCAAGTGTAATTAATTTAGTTTAAAGCTGATCTAAACTTTAAAAAATGGAGTTTTCATTGATTACTATATTTTAAAGAGGGTTTTTTTCTGTTAAAAACAAGGTAACATTTTATTTTCCGTAGTATATACTTCCTTCCAATTTTCCCTTTTCAGTATGCTTTAGAAATGTGTTCGTAACTCTGGTTTCAAGTTGAATTAAAAATCAAGCAGAAATACTGCTTAATCTCCTATGATATAAACATATCCAATATTTTTCAGGCACTCTGCATCTTTGTGTGTATTTCTCTCTCTTAATGTAACAGGGAATACAAATAAACCAGTTTATATGCTTCAAGTTATTCTGCAATATTTCCACTTCCTTTCGTAACAGCAATTAGTTAAGTTTCAGGGTTTTTTTAAATGCTGCATTTGCTAGGACATCACAAACTACACTATAAATTGTACTTGTTTCTTATGCCAGATGCTAAAAGACTCAAGAACTGGCATCACCAGAATTTGTAGTACTCTCCAATCCTTTCCCTTGAAGAGAAGCAATGATTAGTCCAGTGGCTGAATCTAGATTTTTATAATTCTTACACCCCAATACCCTGCCCTCATAGCCTATTATTTCTCCATTAATTTTTATGAACTGTTCAAAATCAATGGTGAATTAGTCACAGAGTACTAATTCTCAGTACACAAAGAGTGCTAACAAAGCAACTCCACTGTTGTCCAAAACATACATCTTCCAACCATCGTTCTCTCTGCTGTTCCTCAATACCGACTCAGCTACTCTGTCCCCTAATCATTTCCAGAATAGGTTACATGAACAACAAAGCAGAAGAGGAAGGTCTCTTAGAAGCAGCTGGGAAAAGTGCAAAAGAAATTTTTGGTGGGGGGCGAGGGTTGGACACTTCTGCCTCCTTCTCACCATCTCCCCGAGCTCTCACCCTTTCCCACACGGCAGATGATGGCCTCCAGTGTTTTCCAAAGACCTCCCGCCACTGTCTGCATTCTGTCTGCTTCCTATGAAACTTTCTCAGTCTGAGAGATGAAACAAAATGTTTCATAACAGCACTAAGTTACTTTGCATATTGTATTAATACGGTCAGAGGTCACCACATATAGCAGGAGATAATTTAAATGGGAAGTATGTGGGAGATGAGAACTGTACGCAGATGAGGGGAATCATTAATTAGATTGCTGAGAGAATCGCAGCAGCTCTTTCCCAAAGCCAATTATTTTTCATTTAATATCATATAAAATGTTCAAGAATATCCTGTCACTTATTGAGAGATCACATATTCTGTAGTCTCTGTAAGCCAGATTTACCGCACACATCAAGGGCTCCCTGTATTTCAACACATGAGCCTCTTGTGTGCTACCTTTCTTTAAGAAACTCTTGAACTCTGTATTTGCCATGAATTTGGTGTATACCCTAATTTTGACTACAGCAAATGACAAGGGTTCATTTTCCTCCTCCGTAAAGCCTGTCGTCCAGCCTTTACTCTCACATACCAAGAGCTATGTCCTTTGTGTACCTTATTCACCTTCTGGGAGCCATTTTCCAGCCCAGTTCTAGTGAGCATGAGTACATTCACATTTTGCCCTTTCTATCAAACAGTTCTTTGATTAATGGACAATTATGAAGGTGCTTGTGTGTCACAGTGCTAAACAGGCAAAATGGATTCCACAGGTTTTCCATTTTCCCCTTTCTGCCTTTCTAGTTGTCCTCCCAATCAATAGCATTCTGCCCACTGACACACACGATTTTTCCTGAAACTGGGGGATTGATCAGATGACAGAATTATGGCTCCGCAGCCTAGACCAAATATTTTTTGTATAAGAGAATCTACGGACTCAGGTGAACATTGGTGTCCCACTATATTGGCTTGTATGAAAATGGATGGGAACACATGTTTGTCACTAGACTATTTAAGAGAAGCAAAACATACCCATCATCACCTAAGTCTTGCTCTCCTGTTAGAATTAACTAGTGTTACAGTACTTTAGTTCATATGCAGATTTGGGTTGATCTTATTTGGCTTTCCACATATAAATATTGCACTAGATTGATTACTGCTTTTTATGTTTTCTCTGAGAGCAGACATTAATCAATTATATTTCACAAACAGTAAATCAGGGCAGAGTGTGGCCCTAAAAAAGAACTTTGCTGCTAACCTGCGTTCAAAAGGAGGATATTTATGTTTGTATTTATGCTGTTGACTGCTTAGAGTTTCTTCCACCACATATGAATTAGAAAGCTTCAAGCTTTATTATATTTGAACATCAGCCCTAAGGAAGTTCAATATATCTTTTGAGGTCGGAGTATTAAAATTCAGGAAAAGTGCTTCACATGGATTTGAAGAAAAAAAAAAAAGATTTCCTGCTCCATCCAGAAATAGAAACTGTTCATGTTGTCAGAGCATAAGGGAAGAGATATTAATTGCTTTGCTCCCTTAACCTCATTGTCTTTCAATTTAATTCAATAACTATGTTCTCTATATTACTGCTATTACATAAATTTATCATGAAATTCAGTAATGGTGTGCTGAAAACATGGCTATTTTCACAGAACTTCTTCATTCACAATAATTAATAGTATAGTCAGTATAATGATAAGCACAAGAGATGACGACCATGATGACAAGATCAAGGACATTTTTATGAACTGCTTTTCTGTGAAAAACCTTGAGTTTGTCATCCATGAATTCTGGCAGCTGCTATATAGCAAATTGGATTGTGTGGGAAAAGGTAGAGAGAGAAGTATAATGTGAGCTTTTTTACAAACAGGTTGCTGTAGGTAAATATGTAGACATCCATCAAGAAATCAATATATTTGTGGATTTTTTCCAAGAATTTAGACATTATTTTAAGCATCACAATTGCAGAGAGAATTTACCAGTCCAAAAAATGAATAAACAGATTTCTAGTTCTATGGGTCACATTCTATCCTCAGTTATATACTGTATCAAAAGGTTGCAAAGGTAAAATCTATCATGATTTATATTCCTATATGAGCAAATGAGGCATTGGCATATAACTGGGTTGAGGCAGCTAATGTATCCCTGAACTGACTAGCTCATATATGACTTAATTTTTTCTCCCGTGCTTTCTGAAGGCGAAGATATATCACTACCCAGACGTATCATTGCGTGCGTCCCATTTTCATCTGAAAAAAAATGTTCACCCTTTGCAGAACTTCCATGGATGAATTCCCCATCCTGCTAAGAAAATGAATTTAGTAAGATTTATTGTAACTGCTTTGTATTCATAGCAATCCCATCTGAAGAAATACTAACAAAAAGGTAACATCAGATTGACCTAAAGACACACTGAGGGAAGCCCTCAGCATCTGTGGAAAACACACCCTTGACCTTTACATGAGAACAAACGCAATCAGCGTGCCACAGCTACCTTCTTATTTGTCCAAAGGACTTGACACGTTCAATGCCCAACGAATAATAAGAACAGAGCAAGCATATATGATACCCTCTGGAAGTACTTTCCCAGCCTCTGATTACTTTCAGCTCAGGGGCTTTCCTTCGCTTTTTCTATTTAGAAACCCTCAGTGGATTTCTCTTACAAGTACTAGTCCAGGCTCCACTTGAACTTTTTTGTATCCGCAACATCCTCTTGTGAAGAGTTCCACAGACAAGTTACCTGTGGTCTGAAGAATTTTGCTTGCTTTGAACTTGGCTCCTGCTAGCCTTGGTTCTTGTGTTAAAATTGCTGCTGAATTTATTCATCCTTCTATGTCACTGACAATTTTACAGGATTCTGCTACAGCGATTCCTAAACTGTGTCTTTTTTCTAGACTGAAAAATCCCATATTATTCGGTTGTTCCTTATAAAAAAGCTGATGGATGCTTTGGTCGTCCTCGCTGCACTTCTCTGAACCTTTTCTAGTTCTAATATAACTTTTCCTGAGATAATGGGATTACAACTTCACATACTATTCAAGGTGTGGCAGAACTATGGATATTTTAAATGGCATAACAATCTCTACTTTATTTCATATTACTTTTAAAATAACTCCTAACACCTGATTTGCTTTTTTGACTACTGCAGAGTATTAAGCTGAAATTTTGCACAGATGTTTCATAACCTAGGGTCGAACTCCTGAACAGTTACGATCATTTTATGCGTGAAGCTAGTATTGTCCATCATTTTACCTTTGTCTGTCTTGATGTTCATCTGCCATTTCGCCAGCTATGATGTCCCTCAGTCTCATAAGGTGCAGTATTGTCCAGGAAGTTTTATCATTAGATCAGCTGAAAAATCAAATCAATATACATTTACAAGACATATTTAACACATACATCAGACTTGAATTTGTAGTTTTATCTTTTGTTTTCATAAGATGAAGTTGCATTCTAAAAATGAAAAAGGGAATGATGAGACATTTATCCTAAGAAAATTGCAAATTCCCTCATACTAAGATTGGCACAGTACATTAGGAAGCCAACATACCACACCGAAGAATTATCTTCTTTGTGCATCTGACTCCAAAAAAATATAAGCAATTTACTCTTTGCAAAACACTGCATTAAGGTGAATTGTTTCCATTCAAATTGGCCTTAAGTCCATATCTCAATTTTTCCCCGTGGCGGGAGAATACACTGCAATGTAGCTTTAGACAGAATCAGCACTGCTTAAAGGCTTTTAACCCCATTTCCATTGCATATCGTTCAGTTGCAAACAAGACTATGGACATCCAGTTCACGGACAGTATTACCTGGAAGCTAGCAAATACGATGTGACTCTACAAGGTTTCTGAAGTTCTTGAACAGATAACAACTTGAGGAAAAATGAAAATGAGTGTTTGGAAAGAAAAAATGACGCTAGGAAATATTTTCTGCCGGACTGGAGAGGAGGGAGGAAGGAAAACCGTTAAAGGCTCTGGATCAACACCATTTCGTTGCAAGGAAAGCAGGGCTCCTCTGTTCCTGCTCTAGTTGATACAAGTTGTGGCAGGTGGAAATGTGTACGTTCTACCTCTTTCCCCCAGAATGGGGAACACCAGAAGGGAAACGTGCATGGATCTGAGTTACCAATGCAGAGCTGAAAATTCACAGAATCTCAACAAGCAACGATAGGAATGGCTGAGGAAGCCTAGACTGGATGTTAAGCACTCCTGAATTAAATAAAAGAAGGTGTCCTTATGCCTGAACTATCCCTCCATACCCCAGAAGAAGGGTCTGGAGCCTTTCTTTATGGAGGAAAAAAAAAGAGATGTCAAAGGGAGAAGAAGAATGGAATGACTTTAAAGGACCCACCGCAAGCTTTGAAAAGGTGTCTTGAGATAGCATCCTTCTATTTTATTCTTTTCTTTTCTTTCTACTGTGCATTTGCATGGTTCTCTCCTGGGATATAACATATTCCAAGTTATATGAGTTCTTCTGATCCATTTTATGACTGTTTACGCCTAACACAAATCCTGTAGAAATAATTTCACATTTTCCCTTCCAGTTGTACTTTTAGTAACATTCCTAATTATCTGCCAATAATGCTATATTTTTCAGCGATATCAATTTAAATGTGTTGAATTATCTTTCTACTGTAATTTCTCCACTGCTGTTTCTATTGCAGCAATTTCATGGACTACAGCATTGTAGAGATATAATTTCAAATATACATAAAATTTATTGCGGGTGCCCATCAAGCCATACGCTGTAGCACTGCTTGTGGTATACACTACTATTTCATTGTATTCTTTCATTTCTGCTTGAAATGTGAAAGATTCTTTTATTTTCCATTTATCCCAATAGCTTTATTTCTGCCATTATTATTCAAATTATATAACTTTTATATGCTCTACACAAATTCCATTTCCACAGAGTGAGCAGGAACAAAATTCTCAATTATTTCACTGGTAATGTGCCTCATATTTTTTCTCTCGCAAAGCTAACATAAATGGAACCATAAGAATTTGTGGAAATGATGAAGTCTTTCCCTATTTCTATTATTCCGTTAATATACTATCCATTCTCAGAGAGACTACTGTAAAAATTTTATAGCAGCGTTTAGTAAGCTACTTTCTCAGCCATTGAGACCACTGTGAACAAATTTTTTTTCAGCTAAGTAACTAGAGCAAGTGGAAATCTTCTTTGTGTCCACACACAATATTATCAGAACTAAGTGATGTTGCTTACTGGTGGTTCTTTTTCATATTGGGCCACAGGAAAAAGAACTGAACGTTCTTATTTTCCCTAACTTAACAGCATTACTATCCAAAGGAGTCATTCTTCTCCCCTAGTTTGTTCCTTTTTTTTTTAGATATGAAAAATATCAGCATTTTATCAAACTTTGTCATACTGCTTTTTCACTTCTAATAAATGTGACCCTTATGTTTATGTGATCTACATTCAAATCTCTTGAGATCTTAACTGCAATTTAAAATTCACAATATATCTATTGTAGGCACTTGACAATTGGAAACAATTAAATTAAAGAATAATGCTTGGGGAGACCTTTAGAGACCATAATTTCCATCCCCCTATTTAAAGACTATACCTACATTAATTCAACCAGATGCTTGTCTAATCTGTTCCTGAAAGACTTCCAATCATAGTGTAATTGGGCATATAGCCCAGAAGTCACTCCTTGCCGTTAGTACCATGTGAACCTGTAAATTCTGTACTTTTGTAAGATGAGAAAGCATAAGAAAAAGCTTCATTTTCTTTATGGGGATGATATTTCTATTCTTATGTTGCTTCTCACCACTGTGGGAAAAGGACAGACCTATAAGCTGAGCTTAAAGACTGCATATAAATCAATAGCTGCAGCTGAACTTCTGTATTAAAAAACAGAAAGATAAAACTGAGTAAGTTAATACTGAAGTACCTTAATCTAAAAGAAATGTATTAATGGCCTCATCTAAAACCCATTTAAAGTCAATGGAGAAACTGCGGAAAGCCCAGTCCTATCAAGCATTGGAGTCTATGAAAATTTGATACATTTATGCAGGTAATCATATGTTTAGATGTAAACACCTGCATGATGTGGTTGTAAAGACCTCATTACAAATATATACACAATCAAAAACAATCCAAAACAAGCAGCAGTAAGAGCACAGAGGTAAATAAAAACTTTTCAGTAATCGAGGAACAAAAGGAAAAGACAAGACAAAGAAGCTACCCAATGTACTTCTTTTTACTTCTGCCACGTATTGCATGAAATAAATAAATGGTCCATGCAGCGTTAACTACCAGGTAAATTATGAAAAAATAGTTATGTTCACTCACCTGTCTAATAATTTCATCCACTATTCACTTTAGTATTAATTATTTTTCTTCATATAAAAGTGAATTTTCTCCAGAAATATATACATTTTGTTTTGTCATGGAGTGAAAACGTGATATAGTCATAAGGTATAACTTCCTCCATCAGTATATCAGTTTTTCAAAGCTGGAGGACATACATTTCTCTACCACGTAGAATGACTGCAAGCCAGTTCTAAAGGTATATGTGTTCTCACTACTGAGAAGAAGTCATGCAACAAATTTAAGACCTGATCCTGAAAACTTTCAAGCATATGAATAGCTTTTCTTCCACATGAATTACCCTGTTGACTTCAGAGGGACTGCTAACATTTCTCAGGGCTGGCAGGATAAGCATTATAATTTTTATCATGTAAAAAAATTATGCATGAGGTAAACGAAGCAGAAACTTATTTATATTAAGAAATCACAAAAGCATGTGTCAAATTACCCCTAGAATACAATACAGTGAAAACACACTGCAGATAAACCAGATTTGAAGAGATGTGCAGGTATCCAGTAAACTGAAGCATTTTTAAGTTACTGTAATTTCATTTTAGTGCTGTCTCCTAAGTTAACATTATCCAGTAAACCTGACTTTTGTTGTCAAAGTGTGTATTTACACTAACATACATCTCAGTCTTTATTCGTGTGATCTTGCATAACGCTTCGGGTGGAATCAACCATCCATCAGTGTCAATGGGAATCGCGCCCTTGACTTCAGTCCCAGAAATTCCTGCTTGGAGTCCTGGTTACATGCAAGCAAAAGGCAAATTATTCTATTCGAACAGATCAGTCCTTAATGAAAAAATGATTCACATTTTAAAACAGACAGAACAAAAGTATGTGGTGCTGATATCCTAATAAATAAAGTTCTTCACTTTTCTTGCTATTGTGTAGTACTGACAAGATAAATTTCATCACATTCCTTGGATGAACAGACTAGGAAAAACCAATTAATTTTCTTGCAAAATTCCTCTAACTTTTAAATAATATTTCTAGTAGCATTTCTATATTGTAAGTGGATTGCTGTAAACCTAAGACTGTAGGCTTAAAAAAAAAAAGAAAAGAAAAGAGAACCCCTGGAAAGGAACAGTTTCTGTGATTTAACACTCTGATTTCAGCAATACAAGTAAAGTTTTCAAGCACTACAGAACATGCTTTTAGATGTTATTTTAATTCACACTGCTAGATCATTCATTTAACATTTTATCATTAAAGTATTTATCCAAGAAAGTGAAAAGCATAGAATAGCCTATTTTCTGATTTAGCAACTCATAGAAGCCACTAGAATTTGAAATAACTATTATATTAAAAGTAAACATTTTTTTCAGGCACTAAGGCATTATCGATCTTCTGCAAAGAGTTTTTGTGTGGGCTTGGAAATACTAACACACAGCAGAATGCATTAATTTGCAAATTCAGACAGTACATTTGTTCACCCCGGAGGTGGAGTGATGTGGCAGTCATCTTGTTATAATTTTGCATATTACTAAAAATGTATGTCTTGGGAGCAGTGTCCTTTGCAATCTAGTCTTTCTGGTTCTGGTTGCTTTCCAGTACAATCCCAACTGATTCATTCCAATTCTTTCAAGGTTATTTAGAGGAGCCAAAGTCTAAACTACAGGCGCTGCTAGATTTTCTTTATCTGGAAGTGTGAGTGAGTGCTATTGATTTTTACACATCACTTTTAAAAGCTAATAGCATTTAGATGGAAGGTAGTGGGAAAACTAAAATCCCTTATGTCAGTAGTGTACTGAAGAAGCAGAAAAAAAAAAGTAAAATATTCCAAAATAACTTCCATCTTGTCTAATCTTTGGACGTGACCCAATTTAAGCAAAGGATTTAACTTCTAAAAATCTTTCTCTGATATTGCTGTGAAGCAAGAGTAGAAGGGAAGAGTCCAGGCTTGATCAATATAAAAGAATAAGAATGCACTAAAAAGACAAAGCCATTCATTTTTGAAGTGTAAATTTTGTGGAGTGGGAAAAATTCCAGGCAACATGTAGAACATTCAGTAGTAAAATATTCTATGATAACACAGAATTAAACACTGTCATTTGCTTTAAGTAGTTTCCAGCACCTGTACTATGCTCACACTTAAGTGGGGATTCTTGCCAGAAGGGTGCTATGTCTGACAGCCAGCTGATAATTCATTTACCTTGGTGGTGACAAAGAGCAATAATCATTTTTTCCCTTTGATACGTGTCAACGTTTTGTACAGGGGAACCCTGAGCCTTCACTGGAGCATCAAAGAGCTAGGACAAGTAATAAATTACTATAGTTAATTGACAATAGCTCTACAGTACCTCTGAGTCTGTGCATTCTCAAACGATCTCAGATTCTGTTCAACACTGTGAATATTTAATTAGTTAATGTTCATGGCCATTTTACCATAAATAATGATGACAATGGCCAAATTTTACGCCTTTTTCTCATGTAGTTCCATTTCAGTGGCCGTAAAGGCTGTAACTACAGACAGGTTACCCTGCTAAATGAATACTGGGAACTCTCTGAAGCAGAGATGATGTCTTCTCTACAGTCTATAAAGCACAGTATTAATTTACAGGAATATATACATATATTTGAGAAATAAATAAATAGTATATGCTTTCTAGCAGTGATGAAATACAGAGGCCTCAGGCAAAAAAGTAATTGAACCGACATCTCTGTAATTTGTAGAAATACACAGGTAAAAAAGGGTGAACTTTGGATAAATTGTATTATGCATACAGAAACATTGCATGTTTTTAGATTAGGCATTTCATCTCACCAGTTTATCTGGATTTTATTTTTCTCATTAAAAGTCTATGTAGCAGAAGCCATTTGCAGTATAGTGGAGCATCCCTTTATGCATCAGACAATATGTTTCAAAAAAATATCATAATGGCTTACATGTAGCGTATATTAGGATTTTTCTTAATTAATAGTACTTTATTAAATGGTCTTGACATAATGAAGCAAGCTTCAATTAGCTAATGCAAGTATAATTATCTCTAAAATACACCTGGGTTTTTTTAACCCAGTTGAGTGTTACTAGTAGCCTGGAGAACAGTAATTCTAACTTACTAAAATGAAAGAGCAGGCAAAGATTGGCTGCTGCACGCAGCAGCTGATGTTTATGGTACTGCAATTCCTCTAAATATGTAGTTAGAGAAGAAAATTAAAATTCTGACAAGTGGAGGAAAGCACTCGTCCCCATAACAATTTTAACAATATTGTTCAAACTAAAGGCAAGACAGAATGTATGTTATGAAAGTTTCTTGTTTTCTCTAGTACTTGGGAGTTATAACTCTTATTCTAATTCTAGTTAAAAAAAACTTTGCTGAAATATCTGCTTGCTTTCTCTCTCTCACCCCCCCACTTTGGAATGTCAAAACAGACACATCTAGATTCTGAGTCCTAAGCTATCACTAGCATTAAATCATCTAAACTTCCACATACACAGTCTCTTACTGACAACAGATGCAACTGTCAAATCCAGAAGTGAAAATACCACATGTATAAAAATTCATCTTTCGCTAAAAATCTATTTCACTTTTATACTAATTATATGGGAAGTTGCATATCTGATAGACATTGAGACACATGATACTGGATATATACCTTTTACAATTGCATGGGAATCATTAAAAATAAAGAGTTATGGGTTTACATTCTTTTCTTTCATGTTCCTGTAAGACTTCCAGAAGATGGAATAATAGATAGTGAAATGCTAATAAATAATATCAGAAATAATATTAAAAAGAATGTAAGAAAGTAAGACAAGCTCTTCTTTTCCTCTCTGAGGAACATTGTAACCCATTGTCAGAAATCACATCCTAAGCACAGCTGAAAACCTTTTCATAGAGAACGCTACTGAGCAAAACTCCAGGAAAAATGAAAGCAAAAGGCTGCACATGGCACATGCCTCTAAGCAGAATTTACAGTTGCTAGCTCCTGGGGGACAGGAGCTATGATCTTGTCCAAAAAACTACACCCTCCTGGAAAATGAAAGTGGACCTTTCTTTAAGAAGGCTAGAAGAAAAAGATTTTTTTTTTCAGTCCACATTATCCACATTATGTCCTGTCCGTAGTTCTTTTTGATAGCCTCTTTAAATATATGGAGCAACTGTGGCACTATCTGACTTGTGAACTTTCCAATGGCATAAAAGGAACATATGTTGGCATCCAGTGTACAAGCTGCTTTGTACTCACCTTTGGACCACTGTACTTACACTTGATAAAAAGCTGATAGTGCAATGCAGCAAATACTTTGGCCTTTACTGCATTACATTTTTACTCACTGCACAAAATTTCAGAAGTGATAGAGAAGACAGTTGTTTCATTACCGTATGTTCTGTTGCACTTCCACTTTCCTTTTAATCTGCACTGATATAGCAAGGAGCCTTTGAGAGATGTCAAAGCGTGTTGAGCCTCAGTACACCTCAGTGCATCCTCAAAGCACCAGGGTAGAGACTGAAACCAAACCATCAGAGAGTGTAACTGATGACTGACACGGAAGGCAGCTTTCAAGTGGTAATAACTCATCCATTTCCTTTTTTTTTTTTCTTTACAACAGAAATGCTAACAAAACCTTTACAATGACAGCACTCCTAGATAAGTCCTTAATTAAACAGTTTGAGATCCACCTTGTGACACCTTGCACTTGATTCAGTGGGCCACACAAAGGTGCCAAGTACTATTTGTAATGCTCTGAAATATCTTGCCTGGTCTCCAGCTGCCACTCCAGGAGGACCCAGGGCCCCGGAGGTCCTGTGGGCACATCTGCCAGTCCTACCTGGATATCTAAGACACCCTAAATCCTAGGCATCTATGTGTGAGCAACTGAGTCAAGCCCCTCGTTTCTGACTCCATACAGACCAAGTTCATTGAGCACTAATGCGCTGAGCTCCTAAGGCAAAGTCAGGCATAAAGTCTGTTTTCCTCTGCGGGTATCCCAAGGGGGATTTCACTCCATGTCACTCAATGGAGTGAAAACCTTTCATTTTGCCTCACTAGTGAGTCAGGGTGCTGGAAACTGCTGGGGATGGTCACGCAATTCATGTGCAGGAGGGGTTTAACTCCTTGGGATAGTCTATGTAGAAATATAAAGAATGCTCGATGGACTGAGTAAGCCAAATAATTCCTTTTCCTCCCCTAGAGCTAAGCTGTAATGCAGAGAAGCCAAGTGGTGCACAGCCTCACGTGGCCCACATAAAACCCTTTCAGTCTCAGGCAAGACTATACTGTCTCATCTTTGAAAACATGTCAGGAACATGCAAACGCAAGATGATACACTAGTAAAAGTATTTGGAACGTTTCATAAAATTAGTAGACCTAATGAGGAATTTCCAGCAAAATGCTTCTTGTCTAAAAATTAGAAATGATTTTGCAGAGACTTTTATGAAAAATATTTTGATTTCTTCATGAAGAAATAGCTATAAATTATAGTTCTAATATACTTCTTAAGATGTCACTTGTATAAGAACTTTATAGCTAACTAACATTCCCTCTGCCACGTTAATCAAGAAGGTATTCATTTCACATCCCAAATTGTTTTGTAACGTTCATGCGGGTTGTTGAACAGCTTCTCCTTCTCACAATGGATCTACTAACACGACAGCAATTGGTGAAAGATTGTGAATGTAAAGTGTACATTACATTGTAATGCACTTTTGAATCCTGTAAGTTGTTGAATTGTTATATGCAGGGCTATTAAAAAAGATTATCAATCACACACATAGGGCATGTAGTGCACTTTTAAGCATTGGTCTGTGTTCATTCCCAGTCTCAAAGAGATCTGAAGAGAGCCTTGGCTTTCATGCTTTATAGCATCTGCAACAAATACAAGAATAACAATAGAAGTCATGGTTCTGCTGCTTTAGAAAACATATTTCTTGAGAACTGACTGACAGTGTTTTAACAGTTTTTCCTTAATTGTTTTGCCAGAAGCATTGCTTCCATTAAACCTGAACTGTTCTTTTATCATTAAACATTCAAGAAAGGTTAACAACAGATACTCAAAATACTTAATGTAATCATACCTCATGAATATTTTAAATATGCTGCATGGATGTTAAATATTTGTAAAATAATTATTGCCTCGTCTAGTTTGGAGCAGAATGGGATTGGCCTGGAATAATTCCTACAAACTTAATTAAAGTTGGAACAGAATTTTAGAAACCCTCTTTTCCAATGATCATTGGGAAGAGATCTATCCAGTAATATCACAGATGGCTCAATATAAAATATGAAAATCACTGTGAGAAACTCAGGAGGGCATTAGGAAAAACTACAATTCCAAAACAATGAAAAATAATATTCATAACATCCTCCAGTCAACTTATATACAATAAGTTGCATACTGTAGGTAATTAATTAATTTTGTTTCCTTTTTAAAGGTGAAGAAATTGAGGCATTCATTTTCAAAAAAGTTTCTCAATCGTGGATAGTTGAACAATTCAAACTGAAATCAAAGACACTTGTGAGTTTTCACTACTCCTGCAAAATCATGAATAATGTATTTCAAACTGGATACCCAGAACACAAGATGCACCAAGTAAGTCGGTTATGAAAATGGGTCCATAAACGACGCAAGCTGTTTTCCAAAAGGATCAGCCGTGAAGCTGGAACTAAAATGGAAACATTTCCAGCTCAAACTACTAGAGTCTGTACTGATCACATGTATCAAAGTAACTACTGGATTCCTGTGGTTTGCTGCACAGACAGTGAATTACCAGAGTACAGTTATGGCACAATGTACATTTCTCATACACTGATTTTCTATGCTTACGCTAAAACTTTGTGAAAATAAACATGCATCTCTATTACTTGATTTTAATACTCAAGTGATTCACAAAATCCTCCTTTCTTCTCTAACGTGATGCCCATTGCTTTCTCACCCAGCCAGTACAAGGTATTGGATATTCACTGGATGCAAGAAAGAGTTGGCATGGAGCCACAATATGCCCAGTTACCATAGCTGAAATAACCTAACTTCATGAATAACAAGCTCTGAAGAGTATAGGCACCCCTTTTATTGCAACAGCCAACAGACTAGTTATCATAAATAAGGTATGACAGCAGTGGAGTCAACAGTGTTCTACTCCCAGCAAATCTAATATCCGTATCAAATATGTCTGGCATACATAGTTACAGTAAGATCAGCCTGGAATCATCATCATTCTTCTCCATACAGTTTAACTGCTGATAACAGGTGATTTTTGCAAGGTCAGCTTCATTTAAAAGACATATCATCTGCCTTACTGTTAAAGTAAGGTTGCGATAGATAAATATGTCTTGAAGTCCCTAGACCAGATTAGGATATAGCTTGCCATTGATCTGAAAAATAAATTCTTGTCATATACACAAAATTAATTCATCCTTAATTACGAGAGATAACATGCCTGGAGTGAGGACAAGCATTTTCAGAATTGTCATTTCAGAATCATTGACTATTAAGGTAGAAAACTTGCTAAATTAATGTACATTACTGAAAACAGCATGCAAGAATGGTACCAAGAGCAGGTGTTTAGACCAAAACAGATACATAATATCTACCAACTTTTAAATAGAAAAGATTAGAATATATGGAAACTGAAAATTACAGTTTGGGGCAACAAGTTATCTTTTCAAAACAAGTGAAAGGCTCGTGCACTGGTGAAAGTGCCCTGAAAAAGAATACTGAAAGAAAGAGAAAAGGTACTGAAAAAATTGCTTTAAAGGGCTATTTATTTCTCTTGCTTCATACCATCAGAACTTTTAAAAGGTGGAGAGGAAGCAGCAAAGCAAAAGTAACCAAGCTTTCTGCCAGGGCAGGATACACGACCCATTATTTATTTACCAGAGAGCCATATAACCATGCATTACCGCATCATGTAATGGCAAACACCTGCAGGTGCCCAGCACGCATGTAAAAAACACATGACCAACAGCATCTGCAACCTCTTTATATTTACATACGAAATATGTGAATTCTTTACATGAAGAAAAGCACCAGGTAAGGAGTCCTCAGAAAAGATTAGATGACTGAAAGTACCCACTGGGATTATCAAACATTCCGATAGATTATATCCAGCTTTGTACTAGAGTTTTAGTCCCTCTGTGAAAGTCATAAAACATGCACGTTCTGTAAGTAAATCTTATTACTAAATTTATTCTACTACCTCATACATGATAGATTTAATTCTCTGGCAGGTCAATATAGTCACAAAAAATTGCTTAGCGTTGAACCTTAAAGAATATACAGTACATCTGTTTGTAATGTCTCATGTATTTCCTAATGTCTATAATTCTAATTTCTATTAATTAATTTAGCCCTGATGAGCACAGTACTTCAGACGCTCCACTTTTATAAGGATCTATTTACTACTACTACTACCTTTTTCACAGGAACGTGTTACTAAGAGGACTTCATGGCTCCAGCGGTACGTGGCTAATGTAACAAGAACAACTAACCAAACTTTGGGTGACAAGTGTTTTCCAACACAATGTGCTTGTGTTCTGAAATATATATATACTAGATGTTACTAAATAGTCTCTAAACATCCTGCTGGTATAAAATGTATATAAACAGCAAATGACCTACTTTGTATGAATGCCAATCTATATATTAATTTCTTCAAATAGAAATAGCCTATATTTGATGCAACTGCTGAAAACTGACACTTTTTTAAACGAAAAGAAAAAACGTATTAGGAAATGGAAGAGAAATACATTTTTGTACATGATGCCAAATATCCAAATGGGCTTTCAAAAGTTTAATAATAAACTGCACAGGATCATGACAGAAAAAAAAAATTATCCAGTATGAAAAATAGTACTACCAAACCATTTGGGTCACCTCAGTGCAAAACATACCTTTTCTAATTTCATATAAATAAGACTAGTCACTTGACTGTATGCATTTGTGAGCCAAAGAGAACACTTAAATGTTAGTATGGTTATTTTAAAATCCTCTTGAAAATAATCCAGCTTTAATATCTGTTATTGCTTTAGCATTTATCATGAACTCATCTTAAACTCCTGACCCCAGATTCACCTCAACTATGTCAGAATCAATGGGGCTGCAGTACTGATTTATGGTTTGCTCAATCACTAACAGTCTAAGCATTAATTACCTTGATCTTGCTCTTTAATGTCATTGTCTGAAAAATTACTATTGTATGTTGCAATATACAGTAGACTAATCTAATTTGTTTAAAATAAAGAGATCAAAGTTACAAAAATAAAAGCAGATTAAATAAATATGGAAGATACCTTTTGATTTCAGTCTGGATGGCTGAACTGAATTCAGTGGGGTAGCTTAAATTTCTACCAGCTACGGACTGGGATTATTGTAAAGAATGTAGTTTTTGGCTCAGGATGCCAAATTCCATCAAAATGTCACCATTTTTATAGACTTCTTTAATATCTAAAGTAGTAAATTAAAAATACCTGTGTTGATAAATTTTGCTTAGCTTTCTACTTTTTCTAATTTAACTTTGATATTTCATTTTAAAATATCATTGCTGAGAAAAAAACATGTCTAGAGTACAGCCTTTCTTGCACGATTCAGACTGTGTACATCAAAACCTGAGGCCCAATCAACAAATATTTCCTTTATGTTAGATAATATACATAGCGAACGCTGCTTTACAGATCTAATCTGGAGACTGTTCACTGACTTCAGTGAATGCTCATCTGGGTACTGAATGCATAGACAACATAGTAAAAAAAAAAACACACAGAGGCAGGAAAAGACCTTTAAGACCCTATATTCAAGTCTCCTGTAGACTTTTTACTCAGACAAAAATTTCCATAAAATTTGTGAGAGAGAAGAGCAAGGAATCCATCCATTTATCCGATTGCAATTTTTTGTCACTTTGGTGATTTCAAAATTTAAATAGCAGTTAGGATGCAGCCCGCTTCGCGATCAGAAAGACGGAAAACAAGGTACGTGACAGAACATACTATCTAGCATCCAATGAACTTCACGTTACATTGTAATTAGTTTGAACAGCAACTTCTCAGAGAAAAGTTGTCTTCTAGATAAGATACCATACTGGAATGGGGAAAAGAGGATTAATTTCATGATTCTCTCATTCCCCTGCACCCCTAGGAAAGCCACCCAATCCTTATATTCCATAGCCACCCGTCTCTATAATGGGGTTAATAACATGTTCTGTTTCTAACTCTTGATTTGTCCCATTTAAGACCAGATACTAACTCCCAGTGGTGAGGAGCTACTAACAGAAGTGTGAGCAAACGCCTACAAACGCAAATATGGATTACTGCTTGCTGAACACTCTGGGGCTTAGCCTATCTCCTTCTGTGTATCCCTTTCTCTGATCTATACAGGTGACCACAATGAAGCGCTGATCTTCATCACTGCCTTTAGCTTTAGCTTGAACAGACTTGCGCTACTCTTGTCTTTGGAGCTGGAATACTTATATGTTATTTTTCTTAAATACAGTGTTTTCTCCGTATTTTCTATATGTTTTTCTCTATATTTCTCTACATATTTTCTCCATATTCTGCTCTTCAAACCGCACAGTAAAGACTACTTTCTAATGTAATCCTCTATAAGGCAGCTCCAGAATATTTAACATATATTTAGCATATTTGGAAGCAGATCCTAGAATGTGACTAACGTCACTTGATTTCAATGTCATAATCACAGACATGCATTTGACATTCATTTGAAATTTTTCTATGTGCCTGAATGCCCCACACCATCAGTGAACTTGTCAAGAAAAATGATATTGTGCATCTGCAGTTAGAATCTTAGAAATCACATATTTAAGGGAAGGAATGTAATCTCTGAGTTGGAAAGGTGACTGAGTGCCAGCAGGCTTTGATTAACGTCCTTCTCTCAGGGCAGAACAGCATTAGTGCTTCTCGTCGTGTGTAGTTTATTAAGACTACATAACCACATTTGAGCACTGACTTGGTAACTATTACGCCTACTCCGAATCTTCAGCTTGCCTCCTTATAAGTCGTAATTATATTTCAGTTGCTCTTTGTGATAGATAAACTGGGAAAGAGCATTGTTCCACTGAACATGGCATAGAAATTTCTTCTTTTTCTTTTCTTCACTAAGGTCTGAAGAACACTTACTCTGTAACCTTAGCACAGACAGGCTGAGCTGAGGATACAAACTCCCACACAGCATTTAAGTCTTCCGGGAGTGTGGTTTTCATTGGATGTGCACGTGCCTACTCCTAACCGATCTAGTCTGAACAAATTAATTAGGTGTGTATGTCCCATTACTAACAATGGCTCTATCTGGTAGGAACATAAACTGCAATACCAGGCACAAGAATTTTTTCCTTTAAATATGTCAAAATGTATCTCAGTTTAGCATCTTTGCTGTCACTGACTGCAGACCAAAGAACTCATTTACTGATTTTGTCCTTAATTTCTCCTTTCTTATATTAAATGCCATTTTCAGCTTCACAAATGATCCTCTCTGGAAAAGAAATATGGTATCTTGGTTTGTATTCAGACCAGCAAGGCTTAGTATATAGATACAAGAACTAAGATTGAGGAGACGAAGGTTCTCACTTCTTCACCGCCCTGCCAGGTTATGCAAGCCAAAATGATACCGTTCTCCTTGGCGAAACGACAAAAATCTACCGTGTTTACTGTTCAAATACAATACGAACTACGCAGCTGACCTTTCTGCTTGCAAAGATGTAGCAGTTTGTCATTGGTCACTTGGGACCTGAGCCAAAATCCACTGAAATCATCCCTTTGAAGAAACCTTCTCACTGACTCCCATGGATTCTGAATTAGGCCCTTAGTCTAATTTAGATTTATTAGTGCTCACAAGATGCAAGGAGTTTCCTGGGAATGAATGAGCGAAGAGGAGAAACTGATGATATGAGAAATTCCCTTCATCATTAATCATGAGCGAATGACATTCTCTGAAATTATTTCAATCTAAGTTTCAGCCACACTGTACCCTTTACAATGTTTTACCCCAAGGCAAGTATGTTAAAACTCTGAAAAATGTAAACACCTGTAAGAAGAAAACAGAGCCTATGAAGCTAAGGTAAACAGCACACCCACTGTTTTTTCCAAAAATCTGAGTGAAAGTCTTCCTCCTTCCAAATAATTAGTGGCAATTCTTGATTGTTCAGTATTAAGTAATGCTCTACTAGCTAAGTAGTAAGCAGCCAAGCAGCAGGAGCCCATGTTACCGAAGACAGTCAGAAATGCATCTGGCAATGATTAGATCAGATTTTTATATTTTAAAAGGCATGACTCGTCTTCAGTCTTAGCAGCAACACAGATAACTTTCACACAGAGAATCTGACCTGATACTTTACTGAAAAGGCCTGAAAAGAAATTACGGGAACAATCCCATAATTTCAAAGAACAGTTCTGGAAGTATCACAGCACAAGTGAACTTAATATATACTTCAGGACGCTCATGGACTGACGATAATTCTAGATAGTCTTAGAAGTGAGAGTGAAACATAGCCATAGTTCTTGCATTAAATACAGGAATACCTACTGGATACTTTGAATTCATTTCTTTTACAGAGCTGTCCATCTCATTCAGATCCTATTTGTCTAACAATTTTCTAGATTTTGTTGATGGTACTATGCACCAATACAGCTTCTGTGAATTAGGCATTACAATAAACATTCTGGTGACATCTGCACCATTTTGTGATATATATAGTTCAGCAGAGTTAGTGGAGAAGAAATAGTCTTATCCTTATTATTCTGAAGGAATGTATTTCACCGTGCAGTTCTCCCTTTTCCAGAAAAATAAAAGTTTACTGCTCTGCTAATCCAATCTTTGTAAAAGAGCCTCCACCTGCCCCTCTTCTTAAATCTCAATTTCCTCCACTTAAATTATTGTTTTGCTCTTCCTGCACATTACCAGGTCATACAGTGAAGACTGATAAGCAATTCCAGTTTGAAATTCTGCCTTAAAGGCAGTATTTTTCACTCTACCACATGTTCAACCTCTGTATAAAGTATGCTCGTATTGAAGCTCCATTTTATGGTAAAACAAACAAAACATTTAAGAAGACCCAAAACAAGTGTAACCAAGCAACCACAAGAAAAGCATTCAAGTTATCCTTTTAGAAAACATTGCAATTTCCATTCCTATCATGAAGAGATAAGGCAATTTACCACACTGCCTCTGTGAACAATCTTACTGAGTAAAATGATCTGCAAATGTTAGAGACGCAAGGCAGGTTAAAGAAGAACTAAACGAAAGAACATGAGTTAATTAACAGCTATCCCGAGGTTATTTGTTAATTCTTTCAGAAGCAAGCATGCTCCATCTTGAGCTGAAAGCACCAGAAACAACATGAAGTTAAAAGCATCAGATTTTTTTTTAATTGAGATGTTCTTTGTAAAACCCATTCTAAAACAAATAGCGTATGAAATAACACAATCTTCCAAGCAGAAAGGTCTTCAGGGCTAGCTACAAAGAAACCAAATGTCAGAATGGAGAGCATAATTCATCCCTATTTTAATTGTGTGTGATCTCTTCTCAGCTAAGATCACAATGACCCTATTCTATCCTGTTTAAGTTGTACACTTGATTTCTAATTATGAGTTAAGGGTGGCAAGGGGGAATCTTTGAAGCTAATACACCATGCTGTGAAACATCAGCAGTACAGCTACAGCCAGTGGTCAGTCTACACCTGATAGACTGATCATCTGATTTGTAAAGGGAAATACAATGATCCTAATTTGAGCAAACTAACAAAAAGCAACGTTTGAGGAAAAAGGACCGACGGACTAAAGAGTACGGTGAACCTGCAGATGATACAGAGCAATGACCAAACTCATCACCTTCTACTCTTAGTTGAGGCTCATTTCACTGACATTTTAAATAAACAAATAAATAAATATTATTAACAATAATAATTCCAAAACAAGCATTCTCTATATACATTTTTCTTGTTGAGGAGAGGATGAATAATCCGACTTCCAGGAGATGCTAGTTGTAGTCTTTAATGCATTCCCGTTAGCACCTGGCTACTAGAACGATGAAAGTCAGGAAGAGATACTGTTATAGCTGAATAGCCTCTAACGCAGGAAGGAAAAAAAACAGTGAGTTTGGACCAAAACATTTGATAATCATAATTCACTCATTCATTCAATAATTACCTCAACCACTGGTAACATAAATAGCCTATTTACTACTAGATTTGTTTTTATGAGCTATCTGATCATTTTTATTTACATAATTTTAATGCTATTGTTTCCTTAGAGATATGGGATAAGTGAAGGTAATAATTAAGCACAAGATAGTGGATCCACTCTATTTTCTTCATGCGAATTGGATTACAAATTGACAAATGGATCTTGAAAGTGTTATACGTCTAATTCTATTGCTACATGAGAAGCATACTGATAGTAATTTGTCTAATGTGCATTAAACAGAATTAAATTCAGAAAAAGCAAAAACATGTTGACTTTCATAGTTTTAACTCAATATTATAGAAACCACAGATTGCAGTTGAAACACAGGGCGACTATAAAGAAAATACTTATAGTGTACTTAGTCAACAATTTTTTGAATCTATTTGAAATATATCTTGGTTTTTGAAAATGCACTTTTTTCAGACAGATAAAAATTATCTAGCCAATAACTAAAAATGAGTTTGTTGCATGGTAACATTCAAAATCTTATTACTACAATTGTTCTATTTAGGTGCGTTTCCAACCTCAATACGTTTTTTGAGGTCTGAGAGTCATTAGATTGTCCCAATTTGGTTTAAAAAAAGGCATAACACATTTCAAGAAAGCAGATTTCAGTGAACTCAAAGAAAAAATACGTAAGATTTCTTCGGGAAACATGTTTAATAGAAAAGGAGTTCAGAAGAGTTGGTAGCTCCCTGCAGAAACTCTTTAAGGATATATGTGTAAAAGTACTGCAATGCAAAGAATGGGAAGGACTGTTCCAGCTAAATTATGAGCTCTTCAACGATCTAGGCAAATTACTAGGGAGGAGTATAAGATGTAGCAGAAACATATGAAGACAATATCAGGCAGGCAAATGCACAAGATGAGACAGAACAAGTCAAGATGAAGAAAACGTAATAAGAAAACATTCTTTGGTGATGATAGGAAGACAAAAACTTGGCCTGTTGCAGACCAGGATACAGAAATGAAGCTGAGAAGACCAAAGTGTTTAATGTCTTTTCCTCTTTTTTTTAACTTCCTTTAAGTCTTTACCAATAGAGATTAATGTTGATTAGGCTCTTGGTGCAACTAATATCTGTACGATAAAGATAAGAAGTCAGGCTAGAACAGGGAGTGAACAGATGAGGATAAAGTTTCACAAGGTAGCTGACCTGATTTAATGGCTTGCTGCTGCCAAAAGGGGAGATCCCACGTGCCTTCACATGTGCGCGCACAAACACCCACACACCACTGCTGGTGGTGTGTGCCACACACGCTCTCCTCCTTTTCTTGCGCCTGCTCTGGCATTTGCTAAACCATTGCTTAAATGGTCACAAAAACGAATCCAGGAACAGTAACAACAAGCAGTGATTGTTTTTCCGACATGCAGTTTAGAAGAGAAATTAGGGACTATGCAGGAAAATGCATGCAGTGATTCTGTTCTACAAAATACTGATAAGGGCCTCATCTGATGTAGTCCCTCCAGCTATAGACACTGTTAATGAAGAAGGCTGTGGACTAAGCAGAGTTCAGAGAAGGGCAACAAGAACGAGAAGCACGGAAAACATGACCAACAGAGAAGACTTGGGCGCTTGAGATTTTTTTGTCAAAAAAAAACTGAGCAGAGAAAGGAGAGCAGTCTTTACTCAGGTAAATAGCACATATTAAAGAAAAAGGAATGAAAAAGGAAGAAAACTGATTATAGAGACTGCCCAGAGAGGGTTATCAAAAGATATCAGTCTGGGGCATTGGGTTGAACAGAATGTAAAAAAGATTCATTGTAAGAATGAAAGAGGAAAAAATCTCTCACAGGATGATGGAAGTTAGAACAAGAAAATGTGGGAAAATATGAACTGAGTGAAGAAAGGCCAAAAAGAGCAGCGAACAAAAACTGATGAATGTTGATAGCTGAATGTTAATGAGGGAAAAGGAGAGGCCCACTGAGGGATCAATTTTAATTAGCTTTTCAGTCAGAAAAAAAATCTGACTTTAATTTCTAGAATAAACATCATTAGAAAACTTTTTAAAAATCTGACACCATGTTTATTGCGGCTACAAACTGCAGCACTTTGTTATGGAATAAAGTCCTATACATCACCCATAACAAGACATCACTTCAGGAATTACACTAAGAGAAATCAGTTTTCAAATATAACTAGAATATTAAAGAAGTCGCCAGGTAAATTGTACATGTTTGTCAGCGTCTGTGGGCACGTTCCCTCTGTAGCCAGAACTATTCAGGTCTTCAGGTCTTATTAAAAACATACTATACAAATACCCACGAACTGGTTTTCAGAAGTTTATAATGACAGAAATTCAAGAACCCGGAGAGTAGTAGTAAGGGCGAGCGCCGCAGTGTCGAACGCACTGTTGTACAACAGAAGAAACCACATCAAAAAGCACCAACCGGAACCGAACTCGGAGAAATTCAACTCAGAAATAAGAAAATGCATTCAACAGTGTTTCTGAACCAGGATAAATTACCACACAAAGAAAGAGGCTCTCCATCTCTTTATGTTTGCAAATGGTGACTCACTATTTTTCCAGAAAATTTATGTTACCTAAATGCAAGGTTTTTGTTTCAGCATAAGGTTTTTGTTTTCTGTTTTTAAGGCCTCTAAAATACACAAAACTATAAACATGCGATCTAATGGTCTCTTATGCCTTTCAGTCAAAACATAAACTAATCTGGGATGCTGGGGGACACTCATTCCTGGTCTTATTGGTTAACTTCATATTATTATTTCCTATGAAAGATATAATGTTTTAAAAAATTATCAAAGCATCACCATGCTGCATTTTGCTAGAACTAGATTCAGATTGCCCCTGTCCTTTTAATGACCACAGAGGAAAAAAATCACGAAATTCCATCAATCCTCATCCTATAATATGTAGGTTGCCTGATGGTCCACCCCCTAATGCAAAAACCTTGTGAAAACCACAGTAACACATTTATATTTACTGCTTTGCTTTGAGGTTTTTGACTATTTTTTCTTGAGTTGATACAATTTACATGTTATGATGCTTCAAATGCAGAGTTAATGGGCACGACAAGGAAGTTACTAGTTGAGTCAAAGCAGTGAAAAAATGACATAACCACCTGATGATATCTCAAGCCATTTTCCTCAACGTCAAACTCGCAAAGAACAAGAAAGAGAGATGACAAACGCTTCGATCACCTTACCTCTGACCCAACGAAGCTAGGACTGGCCTCCGGGCTAGCTGCAGACTGAGCTGTATCTGCGTTAAGTGAGGGCACGAGGCCGGCTGCAGCGCTGCAGGGGGATTCGGGGACGTTGCCTCTCTGAGGTGGCACATCTTCTCCTCTGAACTCCGGGCCTGACAGAAGAAACAAACAGGGCGGCCGCATTATTTCAGGGAGAAGGCTTTTCAGCGCCATACGGAGCAACACGTATCCGAGGCAAAATACAGGGTCTCCTCCCCGTGGGGCGTATATCCCCACGTCACCAGGGGTGACACCGCTGACGCGCACCCCTCCTCAGGGGGAGGCGAGCGCAGTCTGGGAGCCAAGCGAGGGGCAAAGTACAGAACACAGCAGCGCCAGGCCGCAGCCGTTACATTAAAGCGTGCTGCCGGCACTGCCTGATGCTCTGCCGTCTGATTCCGGATTACTTCAACCTTCTAGAAGGGTGAAAGACGCAACTGGGCAATTTTAAGGGTTGAACTGGATTTCCCGGGTTTAGCAGAAGAGAACTACTACGCTGGGGTCGTGTAAGCGGTTGCGGTTACCCCGCGGCTGGAGCCTGCAGGCCACAGACACCCTTGACGCCCTTGACCCCTGCGCGCCCGAGCTCCCGCCCGCCCCGGCAAATGGCGGCTGCCCGCGCGCCCCGCCCCGCCCCGCCCCGCCGCGGCGCCCCCTGGCGGGCGGGCGCTGCCGCCGCGCCGGGCGCTGCCCTCCTCGCCGCCGGGGGCGCTACCTACCCCCGCTGCCGCCGGCGGCCTCGGCAGCGGCGGCCCCGCGAGAGCGTCCCGCCGCCGGGGCCGGAAGCGACGCGCTGCTCGGGCGGGCGCCGCCGCCGTTGCTAAGCGGAAGCGCGGCGGGAGGCGGCGGTTGGCGTTTAAAGGCTGCGCGGCGGCAAAGGGCGGCGGGTGGCGCCGCTGCGAGTCGGGCCGAGAGGGGAGATGGTGTCCAGAGCCGCCGACCGGCTGCTGATCGTGGTCTCCATCCTGGAAGGTCGATGGGGCGCGGGAGGGCGCCGCGGCGGGCGAGGCCAAACGGCGTTTCAGCACCGCGGAAGGAGGCGGCGGTGCTGAAGCGGCGGCGGCGGCGGCGGCGGGGCGGGCGCGGCCCGCGGCCCCGGCCGCCTGTGGGGCTCGCTGCGGCGCGGGCCGCTGGGTGGGCAGAGCCGCCGTGTGCCTGGCCGCGTCCCCGGCGGGACTGCCGGTCACCGGGATCTAGTATTCCCCGCTTCTTTCTGGGAGCTGTTTGCTGGAACGACTATTTAAAAGGACGAAAACGTCCTTGCTGCCCTGAAGAGCCGTGTGCTTACGTTACGCTTTCCTCACGTCTGAGCTTCCTTCGTTGCCACTTAAATCCCTCCTCGCTGTCTCTCCCGGAGGATACAGAGAGTAGCTTGTTACCCTTGCCTCTGAGCGAAGCCTTGACGTCGGCAGAGGCCGGCGTGCACCCCGCTAGCCGTTTTTTCTCTAGGCTGAAGAAAGCAACTTGATTAGCCCTCCCTTACGGGCTGTGCGCAGTTATGCGCAGCTTCCCCGCAGTGCTGCCGCAGGCTGATGCCGCCCGGCCCGCAGGAGAGCAGGAGCGCCCTTTCACCTCCCTGTCCCCAGTATGTTTTGTAGCGTTCCGATGTCTTTCCGTCCCTATCAGCGCATCGCCCTAACCCTTTTTTAGCGTTGACCTGATGACCCAGCTGATCACGTCTTACACGTGTGCAGGTTATTCTCGCTGAGGTGTAGCGAGCGCATGCAAATGTGCTTTCGCTGAATCCTTTCTCTTGGTGAAGTGCATCCTATTATTTTCCTGACCAATTCTGTTAAGATGAATTTAAAGTCAGATCCTGTCCTCTAAAATGCACGTAGCTCCTTCCACCGTCATCATGTATGCAGACTTTAAAAGCTTTCTCTTCATTTGGCCATTTAAATTATGGATAAAAATACGGAATCAGATTGAATCCAGGACAAATCCTGTGGAACTTCATATTGGCTTCCAGTCTAGCAGTAAATCACTGCGAGTAACAAGAAGTAGCTGGAAAAATGCATTTCAGTATTTTCATTAGCTCATGCTTCCCCACTTTGATGTGGAGCTGTGGTAAAACCTTCAATAAAGCCAAGATATTTCATATTTGCTGTTTGTCTCCTGTTCGCTTGATCTAGTGCCCTATCCTAGAAAAAAAGAAACTAGGCAACTGATACGATTTAATCTTGAGAAATCCATGTTAAGTGTTACTGAATGTCTCGTTATATCTGGATGCTTCACAACTGATTTGTTTCATATTATGTTCTCCTTTCTCACCTCTGAAGAGTGGGAAAATTGTAAAAAATGTGAAGAATAGTTTTAAGGAAGGTCAGAAAAGATGATACGGAAAATGTATTTTATGTGGCTGTTTATTATATGACATAATGCTGACCTCTCGCTTTTTTTTCCAATGACGGTACCTGGTAATTACACTATGTATTTTTGCAGGGCGCTATTTTCCAAAACGACCAAAGCGTATGCTTATAGTTGAAGCAAAGTTTGATGGTGAACAGCTGGCTACCGATCCTGTAGAGCATACTGATCAGCCTGAATTTGCCACGGAATTGGCTTGGGAACTTGATAGGAAAGCACTTCATCAGCACAGGTAACACTAAAAAATTAAGTCTGAAATAAGGTTAATTTGGTTTGGAAATAACTTTTCTTGTCTCCGTAGCTAGTGAAATAGGATTTTTGTGTTACTTTCATCTAAATTTTTTAGAAACTTTTTAACTATACCCTGGCATACTATATTGGTTCCACAACAAACAAAAGTGGTACGTGGCAAGATAAGTGATGTTTAAACGATCTAAAGCGTATATTTACACTATTTAAAAAGAAATCTTAAAGCAAATTAGTTACCCTATAACTCAAGCTTTCTTATGTATACTGTGGCATGAAGCAGAATAGAATTAGTTTAACTTCAACCCTGAAAAACCTACTTAAAATATTTTTGAGAACGTCCAATAGCTGAGAAACTGAATTTCGTTTCCATAACTGTCGTTTGGTCCTCACCAAAAATATGGATGTGGTATTATGGATCTGTCCAGTATAGGCTCAATATGGCAAAATTACGGCACTGGGGAACCACGTTCTCAGCAACGATAAGTGTATCTATAATCCTGCAGAACTGCAATTGCTCAGACTGCTGGGGAACATCTTTGTTAAGAAGTCCGAAAGGCCGTCTTAACTTTATGAGGAAAGAAAAACATCAAAGTGTACCTTATGCTAAAAGACTTCTAGGTATTTTCACATTAAAAGTCTTTCACATAAGTCGTACTTTTAAAATCCCCTCACAGGTGAAATTCCAATGTTAGGCGAGTTGCTCTACCTATTTCATATCGATTAGAATGGATTCATTTGTCACTACCTCTCCTTTTTTACAAAATTTATTGATGTGTTAATTCTGTCTCAGTTAATGCTAAATTTTTAGAAGTTTGATATAAACTCAGTCATGGACTTACTAGAACTAGTTATGTAACAAATTTCAGTAAACTTTATATTGTTAGTGTGCTTGAAACTTGTGAATTACTTTTGTGAGCTAAGTGCAGTTGCAGAGATTATTTTTACATTTTTGCTTTCAACTGAGTTGTTCCTACAGGCTGCAGCGTACACCTATCAAACTCCAGTGTCTTGCATTGGATCCTGTATCTTCAGCTAAAGAGAACGTAGGTTATATTGTACTTGATTTAAGGGCTGTCCAGGAAAAGAAACAGGTATGCTATTGGCTCTAAAAATATTAGTAACTAATGTTTTGACAACAGTACTGTTATAGGTACAAAAGAACTTGATATAAGGAACAGTCGTAACTTTTGAGTCTTGCTTTAAAGAAATCTGACTTTTATTTCATCACTTACTTCACACTTTTTTTTTTTAAGAGAAAGATCTTAACTCTCTAAATAAGAACATGGACAAATGAAAATGCTTTTGTATTCATCTTATTGAAATGATGAAATATTTTAAGCTGCTTGGTACAGAACGAAAAAACTCCGTATGGGGATTTTCTTAAATTCTTACATTTCTGAATCTGAGAAGTGAAACAGTTGTGAGCAGCACTTTTAATTGTCATAACTTAACCACTGGAAGAATTTATCAAAGTAATTGAGTGTCCTTTGTCAAATCAAGACTTTACACTTAACAGGCCTCTTCGGAAGGTTTCGTAGGTGATTGTACTTTAGGCAAACGCAATTTTGAAACACAAACGAAATGACGGAATGTGATCACGTGTTCTAGCTTCTTAACACAGTCTGGAATCAACATAATATAATTGTTTACTTAACTCTAATTTACCAAAACTCTGTTCCACTTGATCGAAACATAACTGGATTTTCTAGGACCCTGGTTTCTTATTTTGGTATCATTAGCCATAAGGATTTGTGATCCGTGTAGTTTTCTGTGCACTCTTTCACCCGAGAACTTAAAAGATTCTCTCTTAATTAAGGATTTATAGCACGCTTTGCTTGCTGACTTGTTAACTTGCCAGTCAGTGGGAAAGAGTATGTTCAGCTCTTCTGGGAATCGTTCTATAGGATCTGTTAGTATAATAATAGTTTAGTCAAAATAGACCGTATTTTGAAGTGACTATTGAGGTGCTTTCCCGTAAATGATATGATGGAAAGGCAAGAGCAAATTTATTTATTCTGTAACCATACGACATTATGATTTTGTCCTGTTTTTTAATGTATTTGGTTTTTATTTCTGTTTTTGTTTTTAATTATGTAGACACCAAAATGGTATCCTTTACTTAGTAACAAGTACAGTAAGTTTAAATCTGAGATACAAGTAGGTGTTGTGTTGGAAACTGATACAAAAGCAGTGGTGGATGGTTTTAAAGCAAAGGAGGCACCTCCTAGAGAAGGGAAAGGTAAGTAGCATAATAAAAATATCATTGACTTAATTCAGAAAGGCGTTCCTTATGCGTGAAGAGTATAGCACTTATTGCAAATGTTGTATTGTTTTGAGCCTGAAGAGCATTTTATTGTTATAGCACTTCCTATAGAAATAATTTACAGCCAGTTAATGTACCTTGTGGTGATGGATGTAATCTCTGTTATCAGGAGGCTTCACTCTGGCAATTTTGTGACTTTCAGGTGGACAGAGATGCAAACTAGCAGATCTTTAAGGCTGAGGGAGTTGGAGATTGAGTTACTTCTAGCAGCATTTTAGTCACGTTTCAGGGTTTTAGAAAGCTGCAACTGAAGAAATAAGAAAGGAACTTCATAGGATGTAGCTTTAGTAATGCAATTACAAAGTAGTGCAGTTGGAATGTTATAAAGTATTATAATGCTATCGTAAAGTATTGGAACATAATAAACATATTGAACATATTTCAGAAAGGAGAAGCAGGCCAACCAACAAATGATTTTTTTTCCCTCTCCTCTAAGCTAAGCCGTTCAATACTTACATCATGTTACGTTGATGATAATTTTTTGAGGTTAGGTTCCCTTTAGATTTACTGCTAGGATTCATTCTGCTTCAGAATTCTGTTGTACGCTTCTCCCAAAAGTAATTAGTGAAACGTATCAAGTGGAAAGTGTCGAGTGCTTAGGCAGTAGAACCTGGTTTGCACATTGCATGTTCCCTTGGAGAGGCTTTGTATTTGTCCTCTGATACAGAAATATAGATGAGCAAATCTAAACTCTTTGATACAGTGAACTCACCATGAGTCAACTGGTCCATATTATCTATTCAGTGACATATTTTTAGTTCATGCTAGAGTTGAATCTGTTAGAGGGCTGTAGGCACTTCAAATACCTTGGGTTTTTGGAGGCTAACCTCATCAAAACAGGCAGTGACCACAGAGCACATCACACTCACTCATATTTAACTAGTCAAAGAGAAAGCAGCATACTAGAATCCAGCCTAATAAAATTAAGTTCCAGGTTTTAATAATTACTGTAATACCAAATTAAAGTATACACTAGCATTTCGTCTAGCATCGTCTTCAAAACATATTTGTTCTCGTTGAATTGAAATTAATTTAGAAATTTTTTTTGTAGCTACGCTTAGGGACTTAGGTTTTTATGCTGAAATGCTATGGAAGCATACATCCAACTTTATATTGTATTTGTAGGAAAGAAGATTAAAAATAAAGATTTTTTTTTTTTTATATATGATTACAAAAAGCTTTGTGCAGCAATTGAGTACATTGTGATAACTTACTCTGTCTTTTTTTCTTTCTTCCCTTCTCCTCTCTTAGTATCTACCTTTCTTTCTGGACTGGACCCTAAAAGTATTGTAGCGGTCCTGAATGAAGAGGAGGGCTATCATCAAATTGGACCGGCAGAGTATTGTAGAGACTACTTTGTTTTGTCTGTAACTATCGCATTTGCCACACAATTAGAACAGGTTTGTTTCATTGCTACATTTAGTTTTTAAGTACTGCTATGCTACATTTGTATTCTGCCCTATATCTACTTTAGGATTTTTTTGTTATAAGTCTTCTGGAATAAATGGTCTTGTCTGCTTATTGAATTAATATAGATTAATTTGAATTTTAAAATTTTATGTAGTGCTTACATTTCAAATTACAGGTGAAAGATTATTATTCTTTTGGGACATTAAATTGTAGTGTTTCGATAAATTATGCAGTATTGTAAAAGGTGTGTGTACAGACACATAAAATTAATCTTATCAACCAGCCTTCAAAATCTGAAAATAATGACAGTATAATAAGAATGCTGGAGCACTACACTTCACTACCTCAGCTGTTTTTCAAGGAGAAAGGGGAGGACTTCAAAGCTTCAAATTTTACTGACTCTGGAAAAGTTTGCCTAAAATTTGAATTAAAGATGTTCTTGAGCTTAAGATTTGACTGCGCTTTTCTGTGTATGACACACTAGTACAACCATATGCACTTGACCAAAGGCCTGAAATCAGTTTTCCCAATACAAACCCTTGCCACTTGATCTACAGGAAATTCTCTAGAAGAAATAGTGTACTTTTAGGAAATAACTGTCTCAGACATATTGTAAGCTTAGCCATTTTTCAGATAAAGGTTAGAATATAGCAACTAAATATAATTACTCTATTTCTTCAAGTGTAGTTACAGGTAGGTTAAGCTTCAGTCCTACAGTTGTCCAGCCGTTACAGCTTGAGTTGAAAGTACACAGTAGATGAAACTTAGTATTCAATGGAACGTGGTGCACATATGCCAAAAGTCTGAGTAAAATGAAATATCTTTCAGAGCTGTAAGTTCTATGAAATGGTAGACTTCATATCCTACCTAAGGGAAAGACCTATCAGCGAGGATGAAGTGCCATGCTAATGTGATTATTTCAGCTTTGAGACCTCAGCTGCTATGTCTATACTGCGCCGCACTGATAAACTTTTCGGGTTTTTCGGCACTGGCTGATTTCAAAGTATGAGCAGGCATCGTGAAAGCCATGATATCAAGACAGGGTGGTTTTATTTGATCTGAAACTCATAGCAAAGGATGAACTCTCTTCAGAGAAAATACTTAAATCTTTTATGTCAGAATTACACGTCTCTATGAAATAACTGTGATCGTTCTGGGGCAGCTGGTGTCGTTTTTAGCTTTGAGCTTAGAGTTGCAGTAGCTAAGGGATGGAATAGTTCTGTGTCTTTCTGTTCTAATAACCTAAGTGACTAAACGGAAGATTATATTACTTGATGTCTAAGCTGCATTGTTTATTTACATTATAAATATTTTGTAAAGGCACTGTTTATTTCTGAATATTTGTACAGTGCCTGACTCCACTGAATACTTGATATTGCTACAGCCCTTGGTGCCGATACATCTTACAGCTAATTGAAAATGGCCCATTTTGAAAGCCATTGGTTTGCTTGTGAAGTAAGATTTTTATTCAGCTTGAATAATAATGTAAAACTGTTTCCAATATTTTGTATAAAAATAAGAAGATTGAGATCAGCTGCTCTGAAGTTTGACAGCATTTTAAGCTCTTTAATTTCCAAGCTAATGCTTAAGGAATATTGTAACTATGTATTAATGAAAAAGATACATTCTTCTTTTGCGCTTCTTTTTTTTTTAGTTAGTTCCTAGTACTATGAAACTTCCCGAAAGACAACCTGAGTTTTTCTTCTACTACTCATTACTGGGAAACGATGTCACAAATGAGCCTTTCACTGATTTAATTAATCCAAACTTTGAGCCAGAAAGAGCTTCAGTTCGAATACGTAGCACAACTGAGGTCCTCCAAGTTTATCTTTGTGCACAGTCAAAATTGCAGGTAAGCTGTTTCTTCTCAAACATGGTCGTGTAAATGAAATAAATTCCGTCCTCCCATTGAAATTGGAAGGAATTTCCATTTCCAAAGCTAGACTCTATTAATAGTATTTTTGGCCCAAATATAAAGTGATTCTTCCTCTGCAAACCAAATTTGATATAAGGGAAACCCTATTAGCAAGTTTCTCAGCTCAGAGAGAGTGCAGTTTCTTTAATATGGTGGCGACAGCAAGCTCGTGCAGTTCCACATCATGACAAAAGGTATTGCTGAAACATGGTACCCCCAATGGGCTAATTTAGCATCGCAACAGCTCTGAGCTCTGGGACCTCCTCTGGACTCAGACCATCTGCAGGCTGCAGTCCTGCTTTGTGCTGCCTGTGATAACTTTACCCACACCAGCTGCTCGGGTCACTGGAGTCTCTTATGAGATTCCAAATTCACTGCCATAGCACTGTTTGTGAATAAAAGGGGAGTTCTAGACTTTTTTTTTTTTAATTTTTTAAATTAAACTCTAGCCATATATCTCATATGGGATATTGCTTATCTTTAGCCTTATCTTTAAATGTTGGATAGTATTTAAAGTCTATGGTGATCTGCTTCTGGCTCACATTTAACTCATTACAAAACGAGAGACATTTTTACTGAGAACAGTACAGGGTTTTTAATAAGACAGTTGGTAAATAAGGCAAGTGTGAGTTTTAGAATATAAGTCTTGGATCTGGACTCTTTTAAAAGTTATTGTTCTTTCGTGCCTTCTCTGTACTAGATTATAGTTTTTAAACTTAACATGGACCACTTTTGTTATTGTTTGCTAGTTTAGAAAAAATTCCTATTTAACTTTCAGAATTTTATGTCACAACTTTAAACACTTCTCTAATGACAATTCTTTAGAAAAACACAGGCTCTGACGTGTTAGGAATTTAATCAGAGTTAAGTCTATTGCCTTGATACAAAATGTTATGTAAGGTTAAAATGGTATTTGTCATTAGATCAGATCTGCATCTTGGTTTACAGTTTTGTTTCTCTGACCTCTGACTAAGTTCCTTGAAGTTAAGGAGATATACATACAGCTAGCAAGATTGGTAGTTGGAACCTTGTAGCACTAAAGTCTTCATCTTCTACAAGATCTATTAAATCAGAATAAATTGATCTCATCTGCTAAAACAAAACAGAATTGATCTTTTTATCTGAGGAAATATCAAATTGGCATGTAAATTTCAAGGAGAAACTTTCACTGGGGAAAATAAATGACTTTTTTAGATCCATCTTTCACTTACGTATATAAATACTAAGCTGTGGATGGAGGAAACAGTTAAGTCAAGTTTGTGAAAAAGAAATAAAGATTCTTATAAGGAATTAATAACAGTTTATTTCCTGAAACTCTTGCTATTAAAGTGGAGTCTAAATACATGCACACAGGCTTAACTTGCAAATAACTTGATTTTTTTTTTCTACTGTATCTTGCTATGGTGTATTGTATATGCTTAAGGGTAAGAATCTATATTGTCCTTTAAAGACACATAAAAATTTGAATTTGTCATCCAGAAGAAATCTGATAGGTAGCGTGCAGTGATCTGCTACTATGCTAGCACTGGGGAAATGCTCACCTGCTCAGTACTGAAATTTGATAGCTCTTTTTTATACTGCTCCAACTCTTGTTCTCAGCTTAGGGGGACTAGAGTAAGGATGCAGATTTTAATAATTATTTTTATGCTACCTCTAGCAGAGGTCCAGCTTCAGCCATTTCAAGTGGAAACACACACACCAGTTACTTTCTAGTACTTTTGTATATATACAGATCCATCTTTGCTGTGGGGACCAGTCTCTTGGAAGCACGGAAATACCATTGTCTGGACTGCTGAAGAAAGGAAACGTGGAGATCGATCAGCGCCCTGTGGCAATAGAAGGAGCATTCATCCTCGTTCCGCCAAACAGAGCTAAACAAAAACTGCCACAGTTGCCTTTGAATATGGCTCCTACTGTTGGAGTATCTGTGATTTTGCAAAAGGAAAGCTTATGTGCCCAGGTATAGCTCACTCATTTACTTCTGGTTTAGATATTGTTGCACAGTTTCATTAAAAAAAAAAAAACAACTTATTCCTGAAGGAAAAAGTTGTATTATATGAATCATCCTTTCATTGCTTCATTTTTATCTGCATCAGAAAAATAATCTCAAACCATACAAATGTTGTAGACAAAATTTTTTCAGTGCAAGCAATGATCAATAAGAAAACTTTATCATTTCATTCAGCCTTTCGTCCCCTTAAATGTTCCAACTGAACCTGAACACCCACAGAAGAAAGTTCTTTCGCCTACTAGGAGAAAAACAGAGGGCCCGGAGCAGAGATACCAGAATGTCCCATCTCATACTGACCAGTCTTCTCCCACAGAAGATGAAGCAACAGAAAGTGAAATGGAAAGTCTCAAGTCTGACAAAGGCACAAAACTAAATAAAAATGGTATGTGTTATATGTATATTTTTTCCCCTAGTTGTAAAGTTCCATCTTGAATCACATACTACTTACATGCAGTCATGTATTTCAGCCAAGTAAGGGCTATTTACGGGGAAGAAGTAACAGCAGGAGAGCAAGTAATGTAATTTGAACTTGGTAGTTGTTGAAAACAATTGGAAGAGCCAGATTGGGGATACGGTTGCATAGATAACAAGTGATATGGCTGGTCAGCAGCTTGAAATTTAATACCAGAAGTGTTTGGAATTTTCTGAATTTGAGAATGGAGAGGTTCAGTACTAAGCCAGAAGAAACAGATTTGTCTGAAGAAGAGATGAAATGGTCCAACATTCAGATTTATTAAATAGGAAGGGAGAAGAAATGCAGGATTTTTAAGTTCGAGGTTAAAATTTTTAAGGATCTTTCTCTACTATGTGGCATAATCCGTTGTGAATACAAAAACATTTTTACTACACACATTCCTGGATAAAAACAAGTAGGTGGGTTCTTTGTTTGTTTGTTTTAACATTAATCCCATTATAGGACATAGGGACTTGATAACCCACAGAGCTATTCTAAAGCTTTTGCTTGTTTAACTTTGACTTGAGGGCCAGGTTGGGGGAGAAGATGAGGAGCAATAGAGATGAGAGGGAAGAAATACTACAATCAAAGAGTAAAGCTCAGAAGAGAGAATGTATCTGTTAGTTTTATCTTCAGTAATGTTTAGCAAAGAAAGCTGAATGGTTATTTTCTAATTATAGTTCTATTACTTTGGTCTTTTGAGATTGGTCCTATAGAGGCACAGTTTGAATAGCTTCAGCGAAGGAGACTCTGCAACCTCTCTGGGCAATCTGCTCCAGTGCTCAGTCACCCTCACAGTAAAGACATTTTTCCTCACGTTCAGATGGAACTGCCTGTGTTTCAGCTTGTGCCCGTTGCCTCTTGTCCTGTCACTGGGCACCACTGAGAAGAGTCTGGCCCCATCCTCTTGACACCTTCCCTTCAGATACTTGTACACATTGATCAGATCTCCCCTGAGCCTTCTCTCCTCCAGGCTGAGCAGGCCCAGCTCTCTCAACCTTTGCTCATAAGAGAGGTGCTCCAGTCCCCTAGTCTTCATAGCCCTGTAGTTCTCTAGAGGAAAATCTTAGGACTTGCTCCCACAATTTGTCTTTCAGTTCACACAAATTTCTTTTAATCGTAACAGACCTTCTCTAAGCAAGGATTAAGCCTTTTATATGAAACATGTCAAGAAAAAATGTTATGAGCACAGCAATCGATTTGAATCTGTGGCTAAGAAAAGTGCAGGCTTGCTTTTCTGGGTTTGTTGTTGTTGTGTGTTTTTTTTTTTTTTTAATAGCTCTCTCTGCCTTGGCAAGATGAAAAACGCTGTCATTTCACAATTATCTTTCAGGGCTGGTGACTGAGTCTTGCAAAGAAGTTAACAAACCATACACTGAAGAGCTGCCAGTTTGCAAATCGCAAAGCAGAACAAAGTCACCTTTATTGTCAGAGCTGCAAAATTCCAGTAATGCAAAATAATTTTTTCGAAATTAGTATACTGAATGGAATTTGAATAGAGTAGTAGCTTAGATCCATTTTTAACTGTAGACTATGTGCATTTTTATATTCCTATGCCTTAAATTTCTATCCAGCCATTGAATTACACCAAGCAATTTAGTAACATTAATTTTTACTTGAAATGGCTGAATATGATTTAAGTTCATTCCTATGTTATGCTGACCAGCTGATATTGAAGTATTAATGCACTTTTCTTTTTTTATATTTGCACTATTAGTTCATGGAGTGTTTTATTTTCATCATCAGAAAAACTGAAGTGCCAATACTAGCACTGTATTTTTTAAAATGACCACAACAGAAACACTTAAGACCATTATGAAGAAAAAACATCAGAACAGCTATCAGTTATAAAAGACAATTGAGCATTTCTCTGACAGTTTCTTTGCCTCTTTCTCTGCTTTACAATCTTAAACATTTTTGGAGGCTGCCTTTCGGACCTTTTCTGTAAAACTTGCCGTTTGACCTGTTGTGCCTTGAAGGCACAGCTGGAGGTTAAGGCACCGGCATAAGGAATTGACTCCCCTGACTAACTTGATGCAATTGGACAGGCCACTTCACTGTAGCTTCTGTTTCCCACTTTTTATAACGGGTATAGCGATAAGTGGTTTTTGATGAGCAGACATGCTTTACCGACCTAGCTGTAGCATTTCAGTTGTGCTTTCAATAGTTAAGCTTCAGCTTGGGAACAGTAATTGCAGCTTCCTCACCTGAGGCAGTGTAATTGACTTGGTGCTCTGTCTTTTTCAGTCGCAAGTAAACAAGGTTAATTCAAAGCAACCTAAGTTAGAACAAATTATTTTCTGTAAGCCAGCTTCTTCCGTGTACACTCCAGTGGTCTAGGAACAGTTATGCAAACTGTTGAAACGGAAGACTAAAATTCTGCAGCATTCCTTCGCAGAACTGAATATTACGGATGTGTATAGAACTCTTTTTCCAGCAGTATATATTTACATTTTATTTTTAAAGCTATATGATGAGAAAAGCATTATCTTCTGTAAAGTATATGAATGTATGTGTGTGTATATATATATATATTTTTTTAAAGCAGCAATTTACAACTAAATGACTATTTTTCGTAGTTAGTATTAATCGATATTAGAAGGAATAGAAGTCTCTTGGGAAACATCCTGTATTTACTTGCGTTTAAAATGCGAGGCACATCTGTAATACATGTTGTTGTACTGGGCAAAACCGATTATAAAAACGTGCACAAATCCTTTTGTTGTATTTTCAGCTGAGAACGCTCCAGTAACTGTATCTCAGTCCAACCCTGTGGGTGCATCAAGTTCTTCTGAGCCTGCTTCAGCACAGAAAATTGTCATTCCAGCAGCCTCTCACCATTTTTGCTTTTCAATAGATTTACGAAGTATACGTGGTCTGGAAGTTGGGTTTCCAATAAATTGCATTTTAAGGTATGACTTATTTTGGTTGATCTTATTCTTGACAGTAATAGCATTTTTCAATACAAAAAAACACCTAATTTGAACTGTTAGTGGCAACATGTGGCCTGATGCTTTATCTAGCCGCTTTCCAGCAGCCAAACATTTTGAAATGTCCAGGTGGTTCATCACTCAGCTTCTGAGGATTGTAGCATTAAAGGTAGTATATAGCACTTTGCCTGCATTGGAATTTTTATTACATCTCACTTGAGTGTCAGAGCCCAGGCAATACAGGTCATCATTCAGTCATTAGAGGAAAAGGAATATTACTCGTTACCTTACTTCCTGGCTACCTTTCCAGCTGATTAAAGGAGTGATTTCTGTATCTTCCCTGTCTCCACAGAGCTACTTGTTGTGTTTTACTAAGCTACAGATAAACTTGTGTTTTCTGTGCGATACGGAATCTAAAGGAAGCACACTTAAGTCTTAAGTGGAAGAACCAGTGTAGTATCGTTTTGAGAGGTCGTATCAGGGATTTTGTGATGGTCTCTGCATACCAGAGGCAAAGCTTATTATTAGGAAGAAGTAGCATCTGTTATTATATTGGCTTAGGAGGTTACAAGAAAGAAGAAAAGCTTTTAAATACATGAGTTTTGTGTCTGAAGCGAAAGTAGCAAACCTCACCTGCTAGCTTGGAGCAATTGCTTAGAGACTAGTTTGATTACGTTACTTCCTGTTAACGTGGAAAAAAAAGTATGGGAGCATTTGTGAAGCATAAGCAGATGTTAGCAGGGAGGAGGGTGATGTGTTAGTCCCTGCAGGTCGGAGACAGAGATGAAGGAATAAGGACTAAGAGGATGAAATATCAATAAAAACAAGAGCATTGAAACCAGCATCTCTGTATTTAGTTAATAATCTTTTACATTTCCAGTAAAGATAAATTTTATTTTATTGTCTTTTTGTTTGTTTTGTTTTGTTTTAGGCCTTCCTTAGAGTTTAGGACCAAGAGGGCACTGATGCAGGGACAGTCTTTTTTTGTTCGTTTATCTAAAAAAAGAAAAAGTTCCACTGACCCAGAGTATCGGTTATCGATGGTATACATGAATTCAGTGGTTCATAGCAGTTGTTACTGCTATTTCACACACTAGGTTTTCAATCAGTGATGAATAGGGCAAGAAATCGAAGAGAGAAGTAGTGAAACACTTCAAAGCTAAGATGTCTGATCAGCTGCATTTTCACCGCATATCTGGAGCATTGTTTTATTCAGGTCTAAACTAGCTCATTGTATGGTATTTACATAAGCAGTTGAAGCATGGAATTTTATAAGTGGCAGCAATTGATGCAGCATTGTTTATTTATTAGTAACTTAGTTGACAGTATCAATTTGAGAATGTAGTTCTTCTTTTTTTTTCTCTTTCTTCTGGTAGCAATGCCAGTTCAAGAAGTTCTTGGCTGTCCCTTTGTAATTTCATCATTCACTGTGTTTGTCAAGCTACATTGTAAATCGTATCAGGAAAGCTGCCTGATTTCTGATATCCAAGTTTCAGTTCTGATATTGGGTAAAAGTATACTTGCTTATCAGTTACTTCTTGTTAAACCACGGAGATAGTGTTAGTTGTAGGTATACCTATATTTACTTCTGTTAATTAAATGTTTTTATATAGTTATCTACATCTGAGTATAATATTACTGTCCTCCACAATCTTTATCTAGAGTAAGTAGAGAAATAAAACTTTAATTTAACAAGGATTAACTCCTGTGGTCCTGAATATCAGCACAGAGTGTTAAAATTTTTTCATCAAGGTAACAACAAATGTATAAGTGATGCTGGATCAGTGCCAAAGTAAAATAAAAACATTTGAACATTTGAGAGCAAAATTCCACTGTTGGATACGTTTATGCAACTTCCCTTGACTTTAATACAAGTTGTGCCCCAGTAAGACTCCTGAATTTGTTTTCTCGTTGTAGAAGTATAAGGAAAAAGTATATTTGATTTTTTCTGTGGTTATTTTCATTAGGTACTCCTATCCCTTTTTTGGCAGCGCAGCCCCTATTATGACAAACCCACCTGTAGAAATCAGAAAGAACATGGAAGTTTTTCTTCCCCAATCCTACTGTGCATTTGATTTTGCAACAACACCTCCTCAGCTTCAAGACACGTTCTTCAGGTAACAACTTGCTACTTTTTATCTTAATTACACGGAAGGCCTTTTATCTCAGGTTCTATCACAGGTTCAAATTTTTCAGTTAAATCTTCAGTTCAGTTTGAGAATTTAGTTTAAAAAAAAAAAGAAATCCAAGCATTAATGACAAAGAAAACTTAAAACACTGCTCTTCCAATTTGTATAGTGCTGACCTTAAAGACAAGGATTCTAGAATTCTTGCTTTTGTCTGTGAGTATTTATTCACGTAGGGATGACTGCTTCCCAAAACAGGTGATCCTACTGCTGTAAGTTCTTAAATTAAAAGTTGTAAGTTGCTTTAACAAAGCACTTATATTTCTATTGAAATAGATGGTTTTGTTTATTTTTCTTTTTTAATACTTGACTGTCTTCTATCTTTGAAATACAGTAAGTGCAAAGAAAGTTAAGTACACTGATGAAAGTTGTGGCACAATTTACCTAGAAATAATTCCACCAGCTGTTGATAGGTGGTTAAGATGTAGAATAAAGCAGTCATCAGAACAGTAGTATTTTGAAAGAAAAGGCAGAGGAGATAAATTCTGTGAGTGGCAGTGACTAGACATATTTATACATATTTATAAATGGAGGAGATCTAGAAGTATAAAGAATATTCAGTCAATCATGTTCCCTCTAATAACTGAAAGAAGGAATGCTGACCTGACCAAAGTGATGTGGCAGGTACAAAGCTGGGAGACAGCTCTTTCCCCTCTGAATGAGAGGGAGTAAGCCTATGTTATTGTCTGACAGTTGTGACCAGGGCAGATTTGGGAAGATACGTTTAGAAGGAGAAGTTCTTTTCCCAAAGGAAAAGCAATACGTCCTCTTTTGTATTGATGGCTGCCACTAAAATCATTCCTTTGTTTCAGGTTACCCCTGCTTGTTGAATTGTGGCACAAGGATAAAATAGCCAAAGACTTGCTGCTAGGGGTTGCAAGACTTCAGCTTTCAAATGTTTTGGCTTTGGAAAAAACGCGGTTCTTGGGTGCTAATGGCGAACAGTGCTGGCGCCAGACCTATAATGAAACAATCAGTGTCACAGCAGCACAAGGGTAAAACTTTTTTTTCAAAAATTACTTTGTAATTAGTTTTGAAGATTTGTTTGTTTAATATCTTCCTGAAAAAGGGGCAAGCTCTTCCTATTTACTTTCCTTTTTTTCCTCCAAATTAAAAAAATATTGTTTTTAACTTCAAAATTTGAGGCATTCTTGAAAGATGCGTTCCATTCGCACAGATGCACTGATAGTCCTACTGCAGACAAAATGAGGAGGACATTTGTCATATCCATTTTTTCATTTTTTTAGCATTTATTTGCAACGCTCCTAACTTGCTTGATAAAATAGGAGAATAAGTAAGAAACGTTGACTCACTGAATGTCAACAGAATCGGAGCTAGGAGTCCTGTTGGTCTTTTTGTGTAAAAGAGTTGTTTTGCAAAACCGTTGAAAGTGCCAACATAGATATTTTTGTCAATACATAAAAACTCATTTCAAATATTTATGTATAATCTCTTATCGTACTAGAAGTTGTAGAGAATTAGAAACCAAAAATGACATAGCAAAAGTAAAACAGAACAGTGACTGTGCGCTTCTACTGTCCTCTCAAATTGAAAGAAATTTATACTCTCATGAATTAGGTTGCTTTTATTTGAAGGAAGCCCTGTTTATATTTCACTGTAGATTGCTTTTTTTCCTAGTAGTTTATAAGTATTTTGAATATTATGTTTCAACTCGCAAGCTTTTAAGTGAACTCAGACTTGCATTTTGCGGGGGAAGGAAGGGGAACAAAAATCAGGGGTTTGACACAAACTGTTATCTTCCTTCCCTCCGTGTTGATAGAAGATTGACGTTGCTAGAATTTTTATTCTGTGGAAGATAACATGGCCTGATCCTGTGAAAAGTCGTGTTTTATGATTTCACTATATGTTAAACTTGATGCTTCTCTCAAGAGAAAGTTAATGTTAAAATGAGACCTGGTTTTGCACAAAATGTAGTAACCACTAGATGGCATTCTCAAAAATGTAATTAGCTTTATGCATTTTGCTGTGCTGATACATTTTAGCTTTGTTCTTTTTGGGCTAACGCTCTTTATACGCTAATATGTTAAACTGACTTTCAATAACTCCTATTTCTGAATTCTATTAGCTTGAATTTTATTTTTTTTTTATCAGTGCAAAATAGAAAGTTTTAAGAAATTAATGCAGTAATTTATGTTAATTTATGTATGGTACAAATTTAGTCATTTTTCTCTCGGAAATACTAGTGTAGAAGATTGCAGCCCTCTAAAAATACTTCAGTGTCTTCTTTTAGTTGCTATAATAAAAGTGGTCGTGCTTAAAATCCTGTATATTTGCCGGAACAGAAAAATTCTGTGGCAATTAGAGCCATGGTAATTTCTGCAGCCTTTTGTTGCAAATTAGTTGATATCTAATACTATAGCTTCCGGGCTTTAAATGATTGAGTAGCTGTCTTCACATCAGTGTGTGGTTATCGCTGAAGCCATCGTGTTGTTTCTGACCCATTGCAGATGCACTCCTGCAGCGCACTTTCATATTAGAGTAGTGGTAACCCTCAGCTGCGTGGTTTCTGTGGGTATTCTTTCTCTTAACGTCTTTCTAACCAGAAAATTCCCTTTGTTCTACTTCATTTTGTCTATGTTTGCAAAGATAGGACACTTGGGAACAAACTGTTCTCCTAAAACACAAAGTGCAACTGTTTCTAGAACATAGGTTTAAAAGATATTCCACTCTTAACTGGACTCTTTACTGCACTACTAAAACAGATATTTGCCATAAGACTGTATAAGCGGTTTAAAATTGTCAGTCCTCTGTTCTGAAGCTTCCAGAAATGTGTTTTTAGGAATCCATGGATGGCTTAGCACAAATGACGTGCGAAATGATTTATTATATTATGCATAACTACTCTGGATAAGTAATCCATAAGAAAAGTTGTGGATAGCTTTTAAAGATGTTTAACATTCTTTAAAGAAGTAGGACTAACAAACTTCATTGAATATCTCTGAATGACTTCAGCAGCAAAATGCTATCAACAGGTATACTCGTCAGAGATATATAAGACTACATATAACTTCTGAAACGATCTCTTGTTACAGGGATGTATTTACTATTGTAAGCTATTAGTTAAATAGGGTCCCAATTACAAGCTTATCTTTTAGGATCCGAAAGCTTTTAACTACTACTGAAACTGTCATGGACCAGAAGGTTATTGTAGATCTATACATTCACCCTTAAATTAAAAAAATATATGTAGGAGAACAGCTTTAGGCTCTTACATAGGCAACTGTTTTGAAAGAGTCCCTGAGATTACCTGGAATCACCGTTCAACATTTCAACTTTGCTGTCTTACATGTCATCAACCTTATGTATTTTTAAGGTAATCTTCATTAAAATAATGTTCTGATGCAATTTATAGGTCAAGTAACAGAATAGCAGAGCTTTCTTATGCCATCACTTTGGAAGACTACGGACTTGTGAAAATGCATGAAGTTCTGGTGTCGGATTCTTCTCAAGTAAACTTTGCATTAATTTTACATTTTTTCCTTTAACGTTTCCTTGAAAAGTTGAAAAGTTCATTGACAAGTTATTCTAATTAAAGAAATCCACTACTGTTCTGATCAGTGTGTAGGTGCTGGTCCACAGCAGCATGTCCCGCACCCTCAGCCTCATGCTCCAGAAATCCAGCCAGAACCTCGAGAAACTCTTGAATACAAAGCAGCACTGGAGTTAGAAATGTGGAAGGAAATGCAAGAGGACATTTTTGAAAATCAGGTTTGTTATCCTTTTTTCTATATTTCCTACACTGCAGGACTTCCTGGAGAAGCTTTAGGAAAACTGGTGGGAGGAATATTAACTGCAGATTATTTTTTCTTAAACTTTGCCAGTCTTTCAAAAAAGAAATACATTTGGCTTGTACAAAATATATAAACTTAAGAAACAGGCACAAATGTTTTCCATAGTCTTAAGGAAGAATGCCAACTCTTTGCTGTTTAGTAAGCGCCTGAAATAGGCGCTAGGAATTAAAATACAGAATATCCCCTTCAGAATTTCCCCTCATAACTTACAAATGCAATAGAAAGTCAAGAGCCAAATTTTTACTGTTAAATATTTATGTTACGTTTCTTTACTCTCAGTCAAAATCTACTGTTGTCTTTCCACTGTAGAAGTAATCCTGCTTATACTATGAATGTTGCTTTTGAAATGCAGATGGGCATTCTTACGAAGGGTCATACCTTCCTTTATGAAAAACATTGAGACTGCAGTTTCTACTAAGTTAGGGTATTTTTCTCAAATTTAGGCTGACTTTGCGTCTTGATTTTTAATATTGTATATGAAAAGTATGCTATGCTATGCTGTTGAACGTAATTATATGGAGGATGTTTCAGTAGCAGAACCAAACCTTCAGTTACAGTAAGTCAGTGTGTTAAATTTAGTTTTCTTTTTTATTTCACTGCTCAAGGCATAATTCTCTCAATAGTCTCTCCTTTATAGTTGCAAATTTCTCTGTAAAGTCTGCACATCCTAAAACATGCTATATAGATACAGGAAAATGTGGGTTCTGGAAGCTTCTTGTATTTCTGGGAGTTTTTAACTTCTTGATAACTAGCTTTGCACTTTCAGCATTTTAGGGAGGGTTTTGTTTTGAGTGGTTTTTTTTTATGCTTTTGAAAGCTTAAAAAGAAGGAAATGGCCCATATGCAAGCACTTGCAGAAGAATGGAAGAAAAGAGATAGAGAGAGAGAAGCATTAGTGAAGAAAAAGGTAAGAAACATTCTCATACTCACTAAAAATCTCATCATAAATCCCAGATTATTATGAAATCAGATAAGATATTTAGTAACTAAAACATAAAACAAAGGGTTTGCAATAGCAGTCCTCACAGCAATGTGTGTATCGGTATGTATGTTCCCAGCCACCAAGAGTGCAAAAAATTCAAGGCTGACCTTAATGATAGAAACTCCTTGATTTACCTCAAAACCAAGACTGGTGTTGTATGTTGTTTAACGTTCAATTAGAAATTTCTAGGTTGTCTACATTTTGTAATAATACCTAGACAGAATACTTTAGTTTAGCTCTCTTTCTTTGGGGGCTATTTAACTTTAATTACCTTTCGCTTGCATAGTCAAAAAGCATTTTCTCCACAAATGAACTAGTGCATGGTAACCTGTTCATATATTTGAGCCTGTACTTTATTAGAAGCAAAGGATCTCTATCATAACTTCATCATTAAGACGTGAAGATTTGTTTTATAACAGTATGTTTCTGAAACTAATATTGCCCATGTTTTATATCATAACAACATTTAAGAACCAGTTTTAAAATTTAGATTCTTGGCTTCCCTAAAAGAGAATTTTTACTGCAGGAAAAGTTTAAAATAAGCTTTTTTTTTTTTTTTTCCCCAGGTAGCAGAATATACCGTTTTGGAAGAACAACTTCAGAAAACCTTGAGAGATCTAGATAAGCGAGAGCGACAGCTTTTTAGTGCAGAATCAGAGGTAAAAAAAAGTTTGGTCTTTTAAACACTGCAGTTGCATGAGGTATTTCTGTAATGTTTTTGAGTTTTTACATGGAGGCAGCACACAAGCGTTATTAGTGACTTATGCATAAACACTGAAATAGCTACATCCACACTAATAGAAAAATGAGCACTATTTTAGAGCCAAGTATTTGTTACAGCTGTGCATACTTACTAAAATACAAATTCAACAAATTCTTATGTTCTTCAGTAGTGACAGGACGAAAGAGGACGAGGGAGAAATCGGTAGCCACCCCCGTTACTGGATTCCAAAGCACACCCCACATCTAGGGAGCAAGACAAGGAAACAGGATGGGAGTCCTGGGGAAAGCTAGTCACATGGAAAGAGAACAGAACTAAAAAAGAAAAAATTTCCCATTTTCCTAGTCCAGAACAGTCTCACAATTTTATAGGTGGGCTGCTGCAGTGATTTGTAGTGCCAGTGAACTATCCTTTTTCTCCTGTGGCTTGGATAATAGTCTTTTTTATCATGTTAATCCCTTCTGAGCTTGTAAACAAAGTTAAGAACGCTCCCAACACCGGATTGGCTGGTCCTGCCTGTGTCCTGTCCTGCCCTCGGGCTCTGTTTCTACCCTTGAAGATACCGTTTGTACTGTAAATCACAATCACGTCTGACTTTACCTTTAGCTTCTACACAAAAAAATCTGGTGATTACATTTGGCTGAATGCGCTTCTGGCTGCGTAAAAATATTTATTTTGAATCTCGTACATGTTTGTCTCAAAACTTTCTCTAGATTTAGTGAGATTGTCTTGAGGGTTCAGAGATAGTGAGTATCTGTTGATTCCAAAAGTGTCAAGACAGAATGATTTAGAGTTCATTTAGCAATTACACAGTTTGAGAAATAGGCAGTTTGAGGAGGTTTTTGTTCAACTAGCAGTTATCCAGGCCACTGACATCTTTCTAGAAGGTTCAAATATGTAATGGGCTGTTTTGTTTAGCTCGGTGAGAACTTCTCTCAATGCATTCATTTTGAAGAGTGGTATCGTACTGAACTAAAGATGTTGTCTTGGCTGTAGCTGTGACTTCACTGTTGTTTCTGCAGTGAAGGGGAAGATGCAACTGTTTAACCAATTAACTATATATATATGTATATTTTACATCTATAGATATAAAATTATCTCAGTTAGGAATCCCATTTAGAAAGTTAAGTGAGAGATACAGGTAGCTTCATTTTTATAATAGTTAAACAAGTATATTTGTGGCCCAAATATAGTAATTTGCAGGCTATTTTAACCTGGAAGGCAACATAGGAGGATATATAAGATGTGTAAGTATCAAATGGAATTTCTACTGTTTAATTTCTAATAGGGATAACAAGTTTTTCCTATCATAAATACATAAAAAAAGATCTCCTACTTATTATAATAATTCCTTAGGATTAATATAACCTACTTATGTCTTATTTTTAAGCTTCAAAGAGTAAAGAAGGAGTTACAAGTAGAGCACGAGCGAAATATGCAGGAATTACAGGATTCTGTACGGCGAGCCAAAGAAGAATGTGCACATCAGGTTGAGCTGGAAAGGTCAAAAATCAAACAGCTAGAAGAAGACAGGCTTCGCCTACAGCAGCAGGTAAGTGCATTTACATTTTTTTTCTCTTGTATTCTCTCTCTTTTCCTAAATCAGCATTTGTTTACCTTTTTAATAAGCATGTTAACTTGAGCAATGATTTGAGGCTAGCACATCCTGGCAAATACCATCAAGAGTTAGGTATTCCCCGAGCCAAAGCTGCATTTCATGTTAAGTAGCCATCAGTGAAAGTATTCTTCATGAACTTATTTGATCCCTTTTCAAAACAATTTCTATTTTTAGCATTGCAACATCCTGTGGAAGTGAGCTCTACAACTTAATTATGTGTTGTATATTAAAAAAAGCTTCCTTTTGCTCTTTTTAAGCTTGTTGCCTAATAATGTCTTTGTGTTGTCCCTAATATTACACTGCTAGAAATGATGAATAATCCTTTAGTGCCTGTGCCACATAACATTCCTGATTGCAAAGAAGTCCATCACAGTCTCTTCTCTAAACAAAGCCCCACTGTATTTTGCCTTCCTTTGTATGAAGGTCATTCACACCACAAAATCAACCTGGTTGCCTTTCTTTGTGCCTCTTCTGCTATTTTGTATCTCTCTGATGCTGCAATGTGCTGCTGTTTCCACTTTTCTGTGCAAAAAGACAAGCTTCTGCAGGGCAGGGGAAAGCGGGTCTCGGTGCAGGATCATTCCCTGTCGTGTGCAAGAGCACAAAGTTGCTATTGCTGCCAGTTCCAATAGGCTTCTTTACGGGGTTCAAAAGAATTCCCACCTTAAGAAATTATCTTTTGGTACCTTTTTGGTCTTTTTGTTTGTTTTTTGTTTTCTTTAAACAAGCAGTGTGCTGGAGGTAGTTATAAGGCACATACTTTAAGTAATCCCTTACTTATTAAGGACGTGCACCAATACATAGTTTTCACACTTGAAGAACTGTAGAATTCTTGTCAAACTTCTTTGAAGGTAAGCAGTAGCATATACAGGAGAAGACCCTTGAAGCATCCCTTTTGAAGAATATTACTTATATTTCCAGATTAAGAAAGTTCTGTGTTGTTTGTATGGTCTGTGGGTTTCCCTAACAGCTCACAGCCTGTGCTCTCCTGACAGATTCACAGTTTTTGAAAGGGTTTTCAGAAACAAGAAAGAAATCAAAGATTTCTTTTGGAATTTGTGAGGACTGCTGGCATTTTTCACAGCTGAAGAAATTAGTTGCCCTCCTTGTCATCAACATCATGGGCATATGCCTATATTTTAAAAAGAAACTAGTAATAGTGGAAAGATAAGAAAGAGTAGTGTCTTTACACACTCGTTGGCTATCAAGTTTATACGTGAAAAGTAACTCACAACTACATATTTTTGTATGGCTTTTTATAAGGCATCTTTGCTTTCTTACATCAGTTCAATCAAAATAAGAGATGCAACAATTTACATGTTGGAAGAAAAATTGAGATGACCCAATTATAAGATCCACAGGTTTAAAATATTGATGTATTATTATTGAAGTAGTCTAGGCTTTTAAACAGAAAGGAATTTTCTGAAACATTTTCACTGAGCAGTCTAAACTGCTGGCTAAAATTCACGGAAAGATTTGCACTAACTCGTTAGAGATAAAAACAAGTGCAACAATTGAGATCATATTGGTTTTATGGTGGCATCTGTTCCATCAGGTATATTAAGGGTTTTCTAATTGAATAATATTTACCAGAGGAAGAAGATAAAGTACTCACTCTCTTATAACTTTTTTTATCAGATGTTTTCTTAGTATTATTAATATGGTATATTGAAAATGTTAGCTATTTAAACATACATAGTTTCTTTATAGCAAAGTAATATAATGATGTATTGGCAAGATACTATCTTTCAAATTCCTATTTTTAGGATGAAAAGCCAAGCTCTGTCTTTTTTGGTATCTTCAAATGTGGAAGTACACTGTGAGGGGCAGAGGTACATAGCATTAAGTCATTAGTCACTGAAGCCTTTCGGCTTCAGCCCTTGCTTTAAATCATTATTTGGCTGTACAAAGTATTAGTTGTTTCCTCTTCCAGACATTCCTAAACAAGTTATGCTGGTGGAATTGAGTCAGTAATAAAAACTTCATGTAGCAGATAACAACAGTTGGCTTTCTTAAAAGCTGCTATGTATGTAAATCTAAATAGCTTTGTTTTCTGTATTTCTTTTGCAAGTCTCCTTTTAGAAATGCAAACAGCAATGTTTATAAACTTTAATCTCTCATATATGGGAGAAGAGACTTGTTTTTCTTTCCAGTAATAAAGCAAAGGGCCTCTTTAAAATTCTTCCTATTAAAGCATTGCTGTGTGCCATCGTCAAGAAGTCATTAATTATGAATGTGTGGTTTTCAGTGTCTGTTTTATAACAGATAATTGACAATAAGATGTTTGGTCCAGTGACTAAGGATTAACAAATTCTGTAACAGAGTTCTTTGTCTGTGTATGGGATTTTTCTGTTACCTTACTTTATATCTGGATATTTTTAATGCAGCTTTATGAAGCAGAAAATAAGTATAAAATTTTGGAGAAGGAGTTCCAGCAATACAAAGAACAACAAAGTTGCAAACCAGAAATCCGTCTACAATCAGAAATAAATCTTCTCACTTTAGAAAAGGTACTTTGGATTTTTCTAGTCTTGAAAAACTGTCACAATGTCCCATGCATTGGTAAAGAAGATGTAAAAATAATCTTTCATGATTACCCTGGTTAATTTATCCGTTTTGTTTTACTTTTTCCAACAGCTTCTTTAGTCTGTAAGTACTCAGACAAATAAGGCCAAGAGTTGCTTTATATGTATAGAGGAAACTGTAGGAGTTTGAGGTGGACGAGGAAAAAAGCCTAACCTACTTATTTAAATGACTATCTCCATTATTTAATATTGGGGACTGTTCAGCAATCTCTTTATAAAGTTTAGGTAAAAAAGAATTTCTTGTGAGGGTTCATTTAAACCATTGTGTGTTTGGGGTTTTGGTTCTGTTTTATTTTTAAGTATTTCTCAGAAGAGATTGTGTCAATCAATGGAACAGAATCCCCATCTTAAGTTGTGTTTTTGGAAACTATAGATACCTTCAGTAGAGGATACTTTACTTAATTTAGACCACAGATGTGGGCATTTTATGTCCAGAATTATTGGGAGTTTTGAGTTAAACCACTGACAGAATATTTTAAAAGAAATAGGCCAGACACGCTGGCACGAAATGCACTCACTTATACAGCCGGTCTGCATGGTATTGTATGCCTGAGTAATATCTAACAATCGTACAAGCAGATGATTCAAAACGTCTTTGTCGTTCAAAACGTCTTTGTCTCTACAGGCTTTTTAAACCTCTTAGGTTGTTAGACTTATTTTTGTTAGACGTGTTTTTTGTTTTTACTTTTTATTTTTCAATAACCTCTGCTTCAATATCTCCCCAAATGTAATGGTAAATAGAATTAATCTGATTAAAAGAAAGTGCCACCCTCTCAGACTTGATAGGAATGTTTCATTTTTCAGGTTACCATGCTCTGTGTACTTAATATTAAAAGGTATCCAGTTAAAACAGAATTTTTCTTTTGCACAAAACACAATGAATTATTTTTTTCCTAAAGTGAATAACAATTTTTTTTTAAGATTATTATTTAGACAATAAGAACAGAGTTATGCAGTATATACATAGCTCTCAAAGGATGGGTTAAGCAGATAAGTGCCACATTCTTTTCACTGAAATAGAAATCTTCCATTAGTTGCAGGGGGAAAAAAATCTACACACCTTTAAAGGCAAGACTTGTCCATCAGTGTCACCGTTGAATTAGAGTTTAAAGGCTTACTATTTTAAAAAAAAAAATGGGGAGAGGGCAGGAAGTTTCACTAATTTGAGTTTCTTAAATTTAAAAGGTTACATCAGCAGATTTAGTGCTAAAACATAATCTTTTCCTTTTTGTATAGACTGCTATCCAGTAAAAATAAGGCTATATTTTAAACAAGAAAATGTTCATGTGCCATAATATTTATGTTACATTATATAACAGCTTTAGATGATGTTGTATATTACACTACATAAACACTTTTCTTAAACCAGACCCTTTGTATATATACATCCTTCAGTGATTGTTACTGCTGTTATTGCCTCAGCTGATATGATTTTAATTGCTTTTAGGTTGAACTTGAAAGAAAGTTGGAGTCAGCTACCAAGTCAAAGCTCCACTACAAACAGCAATGGGCAAGGGCCTTGAAAGAACTTGCGAGGTTAAAACAGGTATGCTGCTCTTTTTCCTTTTCATGAGAGACAGCCAACTTGATGCAGTGTTGGAAGCTACTTATGATTACTGTTTGCTATTGGGGATTTTCGTCCTAATAGTGGGGTTTTTTTGTTTTGGGTTTTTTTCTCTTCCCCCTCAAATAAGTGATCAGATTTTATTAAATAGTTCACTTCAGAAATGAAATTTTATGCTGTTTATTTATCTTTTCCTGAAATTGTTTTAAAGAGATGAGGGTTTTTTCGTGTGTTTTAGAAGGCAAAATTAAAGGTCTGACCTACGCTGATAACTGCCATATGCCCCCCCATCTTGGTCAGCTGCAATCCTAATTGGTTTGTATTTTACTTGTAAAATGAACAAAGAGTAAAGATTAAAAACAAAAAGCTTTTAAAAACAATTGTTTAAAAATTGCTGAATACTGTAAAAATAAGTAAACTTGCAGAAAAATCAAAATTGCAGATTAAACTCTTTTTTCCTGCTTTTGAAAATCCAAGTCTCTGATAGAGCATGCTATGTTATTAACTGCTGTGTTTTAATAGAGCTCATATGTATGTGAGGCTTAAAAATATGCTCTTCAAACTTGCAGTAGTAGCAGCTTCATCCTCACTGAACGCGTATGCCTTTATGCTTTTTGTCATCATCTACCTTTCACAAATTATAGTAAACATTAGCTAAACATATAGTAAACATTAGCTAAAAAGTATACTTAAGACTGGCAAGCATTTCCATTGGCCATGACAAACAAATTAGTAAATCATTAATCCCTGTTGCTGAACAAAACTTGACACAGGCCTAAAGCTTCAGAATTCAAGTCTAGTAAAAAGTTATTACCTGTCTTCACTACTTTCTGCCTACTTTCTGCCTGATGAAAAACATGTTTTTTTTAAAGGATTAAACGTCCCACTTCATTCTTAGCATTAGAATTTTATCTTTTCAGAAGGTAGGAGACTAAGCCTCCCTTTTCTAATTTACTAATTTTTTCATTACTTTTTAACCAGTTTTTACTTTAAAGAAAGTAAACACACTATACAGTGGCTCTTAGCTATGAAATTAAAACTCAGCTTTATTTGCTGCCTTCAAGCTGGTCTATTTTTCACTAGTAATTAAAGGAGTCATAAATTGTCCTCTCCAATTTCTGAAATACCTAGGTCTAACAAGTTGAGAGAAAGAAAAACATAATCTCTTAATCAGAAAGATAAGATTTACTTAGGCAGCCATAAAAAGTCCAAACTATTTTTTTCCTAATGCCATGTTTTAAAAATCAGGGTAGAATAAAGGAAACGATTGTTGCTTGCCAGATTAACGCTGAGTGTGTATCACCATCAAGTTTTTATTATAAATTTCATCATGATAGATCTGGCAATCTGAACTTAGTAGCATATGCAGATGGTTTCAGCTGACCCTCTTGCTGAAAGTCTTAACCATAAAATGAGTTGGCATGTACAGTGAATTATGCTACCTACATCTTTTCAAGGGATTGTTCTGTAATGTAAAGGTGAGCTCTTATATTTTTATAATCTTATAATTTTAAATCCAGGATTATAAAAATGCTTTATCTTATTCTATTGAGAAAGGATTCGAACAACTTTAAAGAACCAAGTACAAGTTATAGTAGACCTGATCCGAAGACCCTTTCCTGTGTTTTAAATAGAAATTTGGAAACTGTTGCTCCAGGAATTCTAGATTTGCTTTAGTTCAGATGATTTGTGCAATTGCACATAGTTTGACCAATTTCTTGTTTAAATTGGATTAGTACCATGTTAATTTTGCAGTGCCTCTGGTGAATAGCCACAGGCTTGTAATCTGTGCCAGTAATTTGTCACACCAAAGCCCTCTAGAGAACTATACAAAACATTTGTGTAGCGAGGATTAGACGTTGAAAGCCATATCTTAGATTGTTAATAAATGTTAATGACAAAACCCAGCTGGTAAGCCTTGGAAATGAGATCTAATGCTTTGTGCCCATTGCCAAAAAAATGTTTAAACAGAGATTTCCATTACTCAGAGGTGACCTAGTACAGTCAATTTGTGAATTAAAGCAGCATAATCTACAGGCTAAGCATTTAGTAAAATGCTGTTCTGATTTGCAACCATAAAAGTCAATGTTTCCTTAATTAAAACGTTTCCTTTTACTTTGGAATGAGTTGTTAAGCACACATCTGTGGTGCTTTTATATTTTGTGGAATGAGATATGCACTGCATAACTTAGAAAACTATGGGATTGTTAATAGAAAAAGCTCTAAACTTCTCCCCGTCTAGTATTTTGAATGTTAAACACAGCGCCAGCTGTAAGCAGAAAAAGCCCAGAAGCACACGAGGACACGTGCACATCATGCTCACGCCCCTGTTACCAAAATACAAAAGTTAGCACAGTTTGTAAAGCTGATTGAAAATCTATAGGCTTTACCATAACGTAACCCAGCTCGCTTCTTTCTTCTCCCCTTTGTTATTCTCTGCAACCCTGTATTAATCGTTTATTTATCAAATCCTGACTCAGCTGTAGGAAGACAAAAATTTCAACAAGTCATCCACGCATTTACCTGTGCCCGGGTAGTTATTATCATTTCCAGAGGTATCAAGAACTTTGTCTTTTAAAGTTTGCTGACTAGGAGACCTAGATGCTATTCAGATGAGATTTATATAGCTTTATGTACGTGAACATTATTACCGAGAGCAATTAAACTGCCTACACAAAACTGCACACGTGCCTACGGGGAGGTTTGAGATACAACACTTAGTAGCTGATTGATTACAAGAAACAGAGTTTTAAAGCAGACACCACAACTAAGAGAAATGTAATTTTCAGTAGCTAATATCTCTGTTATTATCTAGAAAACCAAAATAATCTCAAAATAGCATGCATACATTATTCAGCATTCCAGAACAAAGTTTGTTTTTCATTTGTTTGTTTAAAAATCTTTTACCGTATTTGTACCCTGTACATATGTTCAAAGCAGCACTGATGCGTTTGTTTAAAACAACATGGACCTTACTGGTTGGCTAACATTCACTCTATCTTGGTCCAGCCTCCTGCTTATCCACTCAGTAATTAATTTGATTAATTTATAAGTAATTTAGCCAAAGATGGGATGTAAATCTTTGTTTGAAAAGAAAAGGGAAGGAAAAAAAAAAACAGTTGGAGGTCCAAGTCTTGGTTAAAAACTGTGCCTTGAAACCATCCAGGCCCTCCTACTGACTTGTCAGCTCTGGGTTATTTTCAGAAAACTTTACTTGAGTTCCTTAGCTTCAATCGTAAGTTTTTCCCACAGACTTGCATGGTATGTGTGAGTGGGAGAGTGAATAGTGGCCGCTATTTAGCCATTGTTTAGTCTAGTGTATGTATGTTTACATCTCCCTTTTGGATTTATAGGCAGCTATGGCAAAATAAAGATTGTGCTTCCTTGATTGAAGAGCCTCTTAACTAGAGCACCTGGTGGCATAGGAGGATTCTTTTATGACCCGATTATAATTGAATTTTTTTTTTATTAGGGATTAATTTCTTTTTAATCCCAGTATTTCTGTAGTTCTCAAACGCTTACATTACCAAGATGCAAACTAATGAGGGAAAATAGTAAAATATCAAAGTAAATGATGTGATAACTAGTATGTCTCCCCCCTCCCCCTTTTTTTTAAGGTATTGCTTGGCTTGGCTTTGGTTCATTTGTTTACAGAGATGTAAGAAAAAGAGGGCAAGAGTATCAATTAATAAGGAAAGAGTAAGGAAAGGTTTTGCAGAGGGAAAAGGAGGGGGAAATGGATAGCATTACAAGCAGTGGTGAGAAAGTAGTGGAGAAGAGGGTGCTTGGGCCAATGAAGGAGATATTGCAAAAGTAATTGTAAGAGTAGTTTGTAGATGACACCGTTGGTTCATCACCTCACTGTGGGATGGTGGCTGCTGGTACTTATGTGGTGATGCCAGGATGAAGTTTCCAAATGTTCAGAGTTTCTAGTGGGTCTTATCTCTTATCAACATAGCTGTTTTCAGTCCAGCAGCTTTTGATTCTGGAGCGGTCCCATTCCTCAAATATTAAAATGTAAAATTCTAGAAATTTAACATTCTTTGAAATTCTCGAAATTCTAGTGGTTCTTACTGAGGCTTAGGAACAGCCTGACCAGCTACAGTAAGCAGTTGGGAATAAATCTGAAATGGATATATATAGGAGCATATTCTCTCTCTGGGAATAATGTGGACTATGTCATACAAAAAGCCTTCCCTCTGAGAATTTTAAACACATGTATGCATGTGTATGTATGAACTCATGTGTGCACTAAGGTATATGTGGAAACACTTTGATGTATGCAATTATATCCATTATTATTTTAATTATTATTTTAAATTAAGCCTATAAAGAATGAAATGAAGACATTGTTAGTGAGGCTGAAAATGCTGGACTCTTTTATTACTACTCTAAGTTTATGCAAGTGTTTTACTGATATTGTTCTCTTTCATTTTGGAAGCTCTCTCAGTAAATGCTGATAATTTAAAGTAATTCTATGCAACAAAGTTTAGTACCTCCTTTTTTTTTTTTTTAAATTGCACTTGTTGCCCAAAGAATTTTTAAACAGTGATGGAAAAAAGGTGGTTTTAATACCCGAATGCATCTCAAAGTGACGCTGGTTCCGTCACCATGATGAGTAAGAACTCCTTCCTTCTTCTACCCTTAAAAAGACAGTCTTTTTATGGTCCCTGAACAACTCATAACAAAATTGTGCACAAATTTAAAATAAGTGCACCTCACCTCTTATCAAACAAATGTTGTAAGTTCTTTGCCATGTTCTTGTATTGACAGATTATTGGGAAATGGGTTTCTGCTGCTCTGCTATGAATGTTATACATACAGCAAGTTTGTTATTATTCACCCTATAAACTGTTATGACAGACTTTTAAAGAAGTCAAAGACTAATGTTGGGAAGTGCATTTTAAAGTCACGTAATACTAAGTACATAAATTACACACCGGAACGATCATAAATGATCCCTTCCCACTTGCTTTCACATCTCTGAATTAGGCTGGTATTAAACTCGATGCTAAGAAAAGCTTACCTCAGAAAACATTATTTATTTAATATTTCATGATTAAATGTCATATTATTCAGGTTCATTCTATGACACCTTTTAAGATGCTACAGAAATTCTCCTTTTTCATTGTTACAGGACTAGAATTAAACCCTGTACCCACCCTTACTTCTCTACAAGTGCAGGGATATTGTCTTGAGCGGTGAGCAACCTCAGCAGCGCTCACTGGAGATTTTTAGACTTTTTTCCAGGAGAGAAACATCAAGATGAACGAGAACTGAACAAAAGCTGCATCAGGAAGGTCTTGCTTTTCCTACATCTCTTCTTGGCTTTAGTATTGTTCCCTCTTTTGTCCTTTCCCTGCTGTCACTAAATATCACTAAATAAATTTCTTCAAGAAATTTGCGGTTCTGAAACTACTTAGTTCAGTGAGGGCATGAAGGACCAGCGCATTGACTGAGATCCTTTCTGATAACTAAAAAAAGATTAGGAGTTTTCTGTCCTCTTCCTGGTTTGACTGAGCTTAAGATGTTCCATTCATGTTCAGTATTCATGTTCAGTATACGTACTTCAAATGTGTACTGTTTCTTCCAGAGTTTGTTTTAAATACCTTTTTGGCTGTCAGTCTGACACTGAGGGCTTGTTGCCAAACAGCAGAAACCTCTGGATCACTGAACTTTCTCACCTCAAATAGTAAGGTAGAAAATTAGCGTGACGCTTCTACGCCCAGGTGCTTCTTTTGGCCAAGGTGCAATTCTGTCTTTTCTCTGAAGTTGCAGATGTTTCAAATGCCGTTTCAAAATTTTAACTTTCTTATCCAGCTGGAGTAACAGATTCCACAAACTGGAGGACTGGATGAGAACTTTTCCATTCAATATAGTTGCAGCTATTTAGTGATTTCGGTGTATTCTGTGCCTCATGATACTCTGTTTTAGTAGCAGGCAGAGATGGCGTTTTCTGCTGCCCTGTTAAAGTCTTGCTGTGCTCCTAGTGAGTGCTACTCCACATCAGTTTTCCAGTAGTTAGTTTTCACATCGTGTTTTCCCCAAGAACCTACCTTCAACAAAAAAGTCTCCCCCAGAATTACTGAGGGAAACAAATTTGATAAACTCCTGTTAATGCCCCAGCTTCCCATGACAGTTTGAAACAGGGCGCAATTAGAGCGTGAATTAACTGGACTACAGAGCTAAGGGATGTTTCTTAAAGAAAGTCATCCTGTTCTAATAATCCACAACAGTTCATTGAACTGAAGCTAATCATATGTACAAATTAACATAGCTCCATGGCTCATAGCCAGGCTAGAAGAGGAAATAAAGGCAATTTGTACTCCTGTCTTCTATAAGATAGCTAGACCTCAACTAAGAAGTTGTCATAATCTCATCCTCCACGACAGTGAGGTGTTTGTCCTAGATATGAGAAATTTTTGCTAGAAAATTAAATTCTTAAGTAACTTACTGAGGGGGCTGACAAGACTCTTACCCTTCCTTGCTAGATAAGGTCAGTAGGAAAACCAGGTGGGATTAGGCAAATTAATTCCAAAAGCAGAGTTCGGATATGCAGCCACAAGTGTTTTGATTTCAGGGAGATTTATAGCAAGTTTCTTCAGACTTACAGTCTGAACTAGATTCCTTGCCTTTATTTACAGAAAATTAGAAATTTTTAGATTTCGTCTATACTTAACAGTGCAACTACTGTTGCTACACCAAGCTATCTGAGACCATATTATACTCATCATTTTATCTTATTACCCTACATTTAGGATTTACATACTGAAATTAAGGAGTGGGGCTTACACGCTACACAAATCATTGTTACACTTCCGAGCAAAAGGACAACAAAGAAAGAGTTAAACCCTGGATAAATACAACTTTCATGATAGGTGGGATAACTGAATTCCTCCTTTTTGCTCATACATGTATAATTGAAATTTGATTTTCCTGGCTGGATGTTGTTGCTTATCCTACGGTATTTAGAAACCAGAGTATGCTGTTATGATCTTCTCTGTGACTTTGTAAATAACACGAGCAGGCTGGCTTTCCTGTGTTAAATACTGCTTCAACACTTAGGCTTGATCTATGGCTTTTTTTCCTAATACAAATGTTCATCTTAATTCTAAAAGTTCCATGATTGAAGAAGCTCTTAACATGTTTGATATATTGTTTCAGTAATTAATTTTCACTGTTTTAATAAATGGCACCTTCGTTCCAGCTGGAATTTACCTAGTTTTGTCTTTCAGCCATTGCTTCCCTTTGCAAAAACATAAGAACTGGCAAACTGATGTGAAATCTCCATCTAGCCCAGACTCCTGTCTCTGACAATGGCCAACAGTACATCCGTAACACCTAGGAACGGGCGTGGATATCTTGAAATACCCTCCAGCTGCCAGCAGTCAGTTACTTAAATACATCTTGAGCCAGAGGTTGCATTCAGACTGTCATGTTTAACAGCCATCAGTAGACATACTCTTCATGATTTTGTCTTGTTTCCTTCTGAAGCTCATTTATATTTTTCTCCTCATAATATCCCACTTTTGCAACACTGAGTAATTCTGTATCAGCAGCAAACTTTGCTTCTTCCATAATCACTGCCTCATTTATGAATATATCAAAGATTACAGATCCCTCCTTACTACTGTGAAAATGATCAATTCCTATTCTTTCTCTGCTCTTTTAACCCCTTGATAGTCTGACAGAGGACTGTTTCTATGAAGCTTTTGGTGTTTGCGATTTGGGGGCTTTTTTGTTTTGCTTTTTAAAACTAGTTGGAAGTCCAGCTTTTTTACAGTAGCTGAGTTCATTCTTCCTGATGTACCATCCATACCTCCTGTTAATTTTGTTTCAGTTATGTTATCAGCTAGTTTGTCCACTGTTGGAAGCAAGTCGTACTGGAAGTTCCTGGATCTTCTTAAAGTCTCTTTTTAAAAAACAGTTGTCATTCCTGTGGCATCACAGCCAAGTTTAGTGACGGATTACACCTCCAGTTAGTTTTAACTTCAAGTTTGAATTTCCCTAGAACTCTTGACAAGTTCTGGCTAAATACCATCTGGCTGTAGTGATTTGTTACTATTTGTTATATGTATTTGTTGATTCCTTTTCTTAAAAACTTATTCTGCTTTAATCTGAGACTGTTCTTCAAACCTATCCCACATAAAAAGTGTCTTTCACATGGGAATGTCCTCTTGTGATGGACAGGCGAGGAAGGACTATTGCCTTATCTTTCCCTAGTGCTTTTTTTACACCTTGATCAGCTATCAGTTATAGAGACTCTTTGGCAGGATTCCTGCTGCTGTTTTTATTATTAGTGTGTATCCCTTTAGCAAATTGTTCTTCAGTCTTTTTAGCCTGTCTTGCAGCAGTTTTAACAATTAGTTTTCAAAAGTGTTACACTTGCATTAACCATTACAATTTTTGTTTATAACAATTCTTTGTGAGATTCAGATTTTTTCTACTTATTGATAATCAGTAGGCAGCGCTTACGATGGCCTCTAAATGTAGTCCGGGATTCAGGACTCAGTAAACTACCTGGCTACAAGCCTGAGCAGGCTTTTCCAGATATTATTGGGTTGGCTGTATAATGAATATGCTCATAGATGTGGAACAATTTTTTTTTTTTAATCACTGTAATAAATATAAAACTGATTTTATGTACGTTGTTTTAGTCGGAAATACTTGATTTTGCTCAAATTAAAGCCAAACTTAACAGTATGTCTGAATTAAGGCAGTAAGTTACATAAAGATCCTGATTTTTTAGGTACGGAACAAGTGCCATTTTTCTTCAGGACTTCTCACTCTCTGACTGTGTTGAGTCAGTGCATAAGGGCATATTGAATTTGGGAGGAAAACGAGAAGAGGAAGGATTGCTCTTGAGTTTAAGACACTTTAATATCACTGAGTGGTAGTGGGCTCAAACTATAGCTCTGTTATTGTGTCTCTCCAGAGCTGCAAAAACCAAATTTGGAACAAACTAAACTTCAAATATGGGAGTCAGATAACTTACTTATTCTGTGGATTTAATCTAAGGCTTCATTTAGGGTTGGAAAACTGTGAAAGGAAACCTAACAATAGTTCTAGACTTTCAAGGCTTACTTTTTAAATACAGATTACAACTTGAGAAAGTAGCTCTTGAAGTATAACATGTAATTAACTGGAGAGCCGTGCTTTGACACTAGGCAATGCAGGGCCAACAACACAAGTTTTGTGCAGCTCCTTAGCATTTTATGCTTTTTATTTCTCAAAATAAGTGTTATAATTTAAAATACTGCATAGCAGTGGCAAGCAGATAAATCTCAGTATCTCGAGCAGTTTCACAAGCGTTAAGTTATTTATTGGCCTAAGCTGGAGTACGTAAAAGAGCTTGTAAGGGGTATTCTTGCTATTCAGTTAATGGAAAGATATCTGTGACAAAGCTTCAGCTCCAGCTGATCCAACTTGGACAGCTGTTTACTACAATTGTGATAGTCATTGGTCTTAAACAGGAAGTCTAAGTTGTTGATATCTATACTACTTTAACTCCTACATTTCTAATACTACTGGAGGCTTCTTAAGCGTCATGACTTCATCCCTGAAGTTTTGCACGTGTCAATAGAATTAGCATTTTTACATATAAGCATGTAGTCAACTGAGTTACCTTTTCACCCCCAGCGTGAACAAGAAAATGCAATGGCTCGCCTTAAAAAGCAGCAACAAGAGCTGGAGCATATGAGGCTGCGCTATTTGGCAGCAGAAGAGAAAGAGCTGGGGAAAACAGACCGACAAGAGCTGGAGGACATCAGAAATGAACTTAACAGGTATTAAAGCATCTGTAAGTTCCCCCCCCCCCCCCCCCCCGCTCTGCCTCAAAACAGGAGAGGGTTCAGTTAAATCAAGATTATAATTGGCTGTCAGTCCAGTAAAGGAATACACTTCAGTGTCCCGTAGGTAAAGATTGCCCATTTCTAAAATGTAACAGTCCTGTATTATAGAAAATCTATGCTTAAGGCCACCATACCCTATTTTTTATGCTATGATCATTGTTGTACTGCACCAGGCTTCTTTTTTATTTTAAATGTTAGAGTCTAAGCAGAACTGCTGCATTAAGGAAAGAAAGAGGTATTTCTTACATTCTAGGTATTCTTAGATTCTAGGTATTATATGAACATTTCTTTTCCTGGTATTTATTTAAGTTTAGTATGGGGGTAATTTTTTTTTATATAAATTATTTTACTAACTTCTCAGTAGATAAGTAACTTAAGGAGTTCATATGAAAATAATCAGAAGTTTTTAATATGATGTATCCTCTGATACCTTCCATTTTATCAACATCAGGCTAAAGCAACAAGAAGAGAGAAAGCAACTGGAAGATGCCAGAGATAATTCTGCTGGTAGAGTGGATAGTCTTCATTCTAGAAAATTAAATGAGAACATGGATGATTATCTATCTCGTCTGATAGAAGAGAGGGATACGCTGTTAAGAACAGGAGTATATAATCATGAAGACCATATTGTAAGTGAACTTGATCGTCAAATCAGAGAGGCTATTGAAAAAAGGAACAGCACGAAATAAAAGCATATAGAAAACCATAAAAAGTCAGAGCCTAAGCTGGAACAGAGTAATTAATTTTGTAAACCTGTAGTTCTTACTCTGCAAAGATGTAAGGACATGCTTAATTTTGCACACTGTTGTTAGCCTTTTTGAAGTCAATGTAAATATTTGCAACATATGAGGTTAAGCACAGTTGTAACTTTTACAGGGGGGTGGCTACTTTTTAATGTTTTTATACTCATATTTATATATGTGTAAATATATATTTATTTTGTGTACTCTTCTGAAATGTTTTCTACCTCTTCGCATCAACCTGGCTAGATTTATTTGTAATATTTTTATAACCCTTCTAAGCTTTTTGTTCAATATTGTCATAATTTATTACAATTTTTTAAAAGATCTCTTCGACTGTACTAGGTAAAAGTGACATTGGCTTATTCCCCTCAATATACTCTTAATTCTTAACCAAAGTGCTGCACTTGAACAAACGTCATTTCTTATCAAGTCACAAGGTATTCAATTTTTGCTTCTGCAGTCGTAGTCAGGATCGCTAAGTTCTGTAGCTAGTATTCTTCTAACGGCATAGATTTTGGAAACTCTATAATAGCCAGTGACAAGGTTTTGAGTGGGGAAAAAAAACCTCAAAATCCATCAAACTGAAACTCCAGATTTAGTTACTCAGTATTTCACGAGCTTCAGGAATATCCCTTTGGTGTCCTAGCAGTTTTGCACACAGGCTTGTGAGCATGAACACGCGAGGGTAAAGTCCTAATGCAAAAACACCATACTTGCTTCCATCCATAGCTAATGAGGAAAGATATTTGAAGCGCTGATTAAGTACATTTACATACCTCATTTAAATCTGAACGTATACATAATGAAAATAACAAGAGCTTTTCTTAAGTAAAGATGTTTTCCTTAGTCAAGGTCTAACCCACACGCAGTGACTAACCTGAATTTCAAAGCATATTTTCTCATTACCACTTAAATTGAATGTAATTTTTTATTCAATTGTTGAAATATGGCCAAGATGAACTATCAAGTTGTTAAATAGCAGAAGAGAAATCCACCAGAAATGTTAGTTTGTGCTTAATCACAGTTGACTAAGGAGAGTTTTGGGTTCTAGCCTCCACTCAGTGATTTTAAAATCATATGTGTGGATCTAGCTAGCTACATAAACTTACAGCACTGTCCTAGCAACAGGGGTTTATGTCTGTCCTATTGGCACAAACGTTTTTCTATTTGAACCTTGTGTATTGGGGGGCGAGGGGGGTGGGGAAGTATTAGGATTTGTTTTGTTTTAAAATGCAAACATTCCTTTTTCTGAACATAAGAAAAATCAGTGGACTTCCATGGACATAACATTGCCTTCCTTTTTTGGATGGTGTGAGGTACAGAACATAGGCTTTATATTGCATCTGAGTGTGCCTCTTAAGTGCATTGTTTTTCCTCCTCTTACCATTAACCTACCTCCTGTGTAATAAACTGTTTCCTTAGGCCCCTTAGAAAAGTTTTAAACAAGTTATATAAATACCAAGATCCTTTTCCATGGGAAATTATTACTCATCGATGCTAGATTTCACGAGAAATGCTTTTGTGATACGTTGTACACTTATTTTGTACTTTGTTTTATTTTTAATGACTGTTCTTAAAGAGGTCCCACTGCGCTAGCAAAGGGAATAACGCATTTATAAATCCATGACAAGTAATTTTACAAGTTTTTTTACATTATGGCTGTATATCTTATCACTGATGCATGATCACATGCAATTATAATAAAATGAACGAGGGGGCTGCTTGTATTTCGAAGGGAAGACTTGCGCAAGGCGTTTTTCTTCCACTGCTTGCTTATTTGCTACCAGTGTAGTTTCTTGTTCAAACACTAGGGAGTGCATTAGACTTAAAGATCTCAAACTGGTCGCGCTGATTGTAAGAATGCCTATAATGAATAATTGTCGATCTTCCAATTTGGTATTATTTGACTTTTCAAGTGTGCTATTAAATAAAATTTAAAGTTTAATTATTCTTGGAATTTTATGTATTTTTTTTCAACTATGTATTTGAACAAAAACTTTCTTGTTTAATGTTGCAGAAAATGAGATTTTCATGCTTTGAAGCCATAACACTGATATATTCACTTTCAAAATTGATTTCATGTTTACTTTTCTAACCTAGTCCTTCTTACATGGGTTGTAAAGAAAATAACAGTAGTCATGTTGCTTTGGAGTTTAAAAAGAAACTAGTCAGATGCGTATTTTCTAGTAAATCAAAGTAATGAGTAAATATAAGGTGGGGCATTTTTCTTTCTTAAACCTATTCACAAGCATGCTGATTTAAGCTACTTAAATGAGCTGATAGGTAAGAAAGCTGATTTAAGTCACTTAAGAATCATTACTTACAGTATAAGAAGCATAGCTTTTGTGATTCTTAAATTTAGTATTTTTGTTTTGTTATACAGGTATTGTCTTTAGTATTCCTTATTTCTATTCAGATGGAAAAGTGTTATTTTAGGCTTAATGTTTGCAGATTATACTTCAATTTTTTTTTTCAAGCACAATTTGTTTGAAATGCTTCAGTCCAAAATAGTCTAGAAAAAGATATATTTGTACTAGATATCTGTAGGAGAGGTGAGCTCAGTATTACTCTTTTATATTTAATTTGGGCTCCAGTTAGCTTCTTGTTGCCTTAAAGCCATTTATGGTATAGTCACACCTTAGTTTGAAGATGATAGCAATTAAGTGGAAAGACCAAATATCATTTTTATCAAGCTTTAAAAACATCTCTTCATAGGAAAAAGAAATGCCATCTGAAACAAATGCATGGGATAACAAGCTTATTTTATCTAGCATAAAAATTCCACTGGAAATAAATGGATCTACAGTTCTCAGTCCTGCTTCTACATGCATTAAAAAAAAAAAATGGCAGGAGGGAGAGGGGGCAAAATCCAGGCTTTGCTGACATGTACTGTTACTTTTGATGCAGCCAGGTTTCACTAGGAAAGCTGATGTAATTACTTCAAAGCAAGTAATTTTACTAGTATGCTTGCCATTAAAAAGTAGTAGTTACACTGGTTTTTTTGTTCTAGTGATGAATCAGTTCAAGCCTTTGTCTTCCTTAGTCCTCTGGCCCAGAGCTTGTAGTTGGTTCTGAATAAAGAGAGCTCAGAAGAAGTTATATCCGGTATTTGTCCACATCCAATCTTTTAACAACAAATCAGTATTCCCACTAGACATGAAGATACCTAGAAACACTGTTCTTGAATGGGATTATCCGGTGCTAAAGGATGCCCTCTCTTCTCATTGTTCTAGTTATTGTTACCCTGTCAGCAAGCTGCTGCTATTACAGATCTTAACCGCCAAGAGGTTACCTGAAATTATTTAGTATGGGCTTAAAAGCAGCAAATCTGTATGTTATATCTGTTCGTCTGCCTTCAGATGAAGCTTCAGCTAACATTTTGAGAGCTGATGCAAAGAAATGGGCCTTTTTTCCCCTGATAATTATTAGAAAGTTCATCAGAAAAATTGTCCCTAAATAAATGCAGCTATTCGAGCAGCAGAATTCATTATGGGGGGGAAAAAAAATCTGACACTAAATTATTTTAAAAAGAAGAAAAGAGCAGTGTTTTACTTTGAAGCTGGATTATTAAAATATATAGTTACATGATTGATCTTTCCAGTATATTGTTTTTTGGGGTGAAGCTATAATGACTCCATCGCTATAATATTTTAGCAGTTATCCAACACTTTCAACACTAATGCACTTTCAGAAATTGCTATTGTGGAAAAGAAGCAATGTTATGTCTGGCACTGAGCTTTCAAGTTTTCAAGCCACAGTTGTCCTCCGCTGCAGTTTAAATGCTTCTGCCTTCCATGCACTAAGATTAAACCTTAATGCACAAATAAAGACTGAAGTCCTTTACCATATCTAAGTGCTACTGAAGTATTTAGACCAGTTATTACATATTTACACAATTATTTATTTTGCTACTACTGTGCCTAAATGATCATGACCTGTGTCAAGTCTTGGATAGGAAGCACTAGCCCTGCTATTGTTAAAGACAGAACTGTAGAAAGCGGCTGTATACTTAGATCTCATTTCATTTGATTCTCCAGGGGGTTGTATTAGTAGTGTTTTCATTAGAAATGTTTTTACAGATGTCGGCTATCCAGATATGAAGTCTCTGTGGTGGAAAAGCAGTCAGGAGTTTGGCATTCAGAGTAGAAAGAAAAAAAAGTCAGCTTTGAGAGACTAATTTATAGAAAAATAATTTACTGACTTTCTGATGTATAAATGTACAGTAACCCCATGGTGGCTTTAATGTAGAGTAATTGAATTCTTGCAAGCATAGAAATTATTTTCTATTCTTAACTTGAAGAAATCATACAGCTTGTCACGCCCCATCAGAGAAGACTAAAATAGTGCCCATTAATAACGCTCTTGAAAAAGCAGCACCCACTGCTTTGCAGTCCAGTACTTTTTTTTTTCCAAGTGAAATACTTGTAGTAGTTTGACAGCATTTTTAAACAATTTATGTATTACTGCAAAAAGTTTTATCCTAACAATATACATACAGCACTGATCGTTGTGGAGTTGCACTGTTACTGAACGTTTGACCAAAGGGTTTTGGTGCAGTTACTGAGACATAATTGCACTGACAAAATAATATGTAATTGAAATTTCGAGTAGCTTTACTGGGGCAGATGGAATCTAGTAGAATCATGGAGTGGTTGAGGTTGGAAGGGACCTCTGGAGATCCTCTAGTCCAACCCCCCTGCTCAAGCAGGGTCACCTAGAGCACATTACCCACGATTGTGTCCAGATGGCTTTTGAATGTCTCCAGGGAAGGAGACTCCACTACCTCTCTGGGCAGCCTGTTCCGGAGCTCAGTCAAGAAGTTTTTCCTCATGTTCAGATGGAACTGCCTGTGGTTCATTTTACGCCCGTTGCCTCTTGTCCGGTCGCTGGGCACCACGGAGAAGAGTCTGGCCCCCGCCTCTCGACACCCTCCCTTTAGATACTTGTACACATTGATCAGATCTCCCCTGCGCCTTCTCTTCTCCAGGTTGAACAGTCCCACCTCTCTCAGCCTTTCCTCACTGGAGAGATGCTCCAGTCCCTTCATCATCTTAGAAGCACTTTGCTGGACTCACTCCAGGAGCTCCATCTCTCTCTTGTCCTGGGGAGCCCAGAACTGAACACAGTACTCCAGGTGAGGCCTCACCAGGGCTGAGTAGAGGGGGAGGATCCCTCCTCCTTCTATAAAACATGGTCGATAGTCTAATAGAATTTCAACAGTTACCGCATGTAACTCATACTATGAGAACACACTGTAAAAAATGGTTTTCAGAGAAGACAATGATTTATTACCACTATAATCATAAGTTTTGTTTTACAAATAGAAATGTAAATAGGGCAGCAGAATTAAGGCGATGAGGTTGCGACTGAAGCGGGCAACCAAGCCAATAAATGTTTTACAGAAATTAGGATTAAGTAGCAACGGTAAGTCTCCAACGTTTTGGCAATTGTTTAATTGCTCAGTGTAAGGGCGGGGCGGGGGGGGGAGGGGCGGGGTGTTTTGTTCTTCACTCCCGTAAGTGGAGAAGAGAACTTCACTAATCTCATGTGAAGAGATGTCGGTTGTACAATACACTAAACCATTAGTGTGTTGGCCTGAGCAGGCTATTTTTGGAAATAAGATTAAGGTTGTAACACACGAGGTGATCCCAGCCAGGGCTGAAAGGCAGAATAAGCTACTGCTTGCATGACCATCACAGAGACAGCCGTAAAGGCTGAGATTCCCACTGTACTAGGCATGAAGTTGACTTAACTTCGCATCCAGCAGAACAAGACAATCTAGTAGTCTGTGCTCACAGGCAGTAGTTTAAGCCAACGCTGCTGCTATGTTTTCAACATGAACATAGATTTGGTTTAATGCATCGGGCCCAGCATGCTTTTCTGAGGATCATTTAGGCGATGTAGAGGATAAGTTATTGGACTGTATAATGTTTTTCATACCCTTGTACAACAATAATGTTTTTGACTTCAATTTCCTAAATGTAGATGCCTGTGATGCTTAAAACATTCTAGTTTGCTGATATATCCTCACTTTTCTGATGCCAATCCAATTATTCCACTGATGAAATGGAGCTAATAACCCCAAAATAAATGAGAAAATTGAACAGGATGCCAAAAGCAAGACCACATCACCACCACAAAGATCAGTAGGTGCATCTCCATAACCATGAGAGGGCACTGCTGTTCGTGGGAAAACTTGCACGTGTGCATGGTGTGTGTGTGTGTATGTGCGTACACTCCTGTGCTACAGTGAGATTTACCTGCTGAATCTTTTCCTAAGTTGACTAGTTTCCTGCTCTTGCCATTACTTCAGCCTCCTGTCCCATGCAGACATCACTGTGCCACATCACATTGTATGCAGTTAACTTGCAGCTTAAAGAACCGGGAAGAAGGCCAGATTTGGATGTTCCTAGGGCTTCAAAATGTCTGCTGGCACCTGGAGAGCAATAAGTGCTGCTGGCATGTATGGGGTGGGGGATGACCCAGACACACGCTCCTGCTCCCTCTCCCGTCCTGCAGAACGGTTAGATATTGTTTTTCAATCCATGACTATATCTTCCTGTTGCACATATATAACAAATCATTAAAACGGGTCTAAAGGTTTATCAGAGAGTAAAGATTTTTTTAATATTGATTCCTATTTTATTTTCATAGATTATCATCAGTGCAGATGGCGCATAGCAGTAGAGATGAGTAGGCTTAGCAAGAGGAAATCTTAGAAGGCAATATTTATGTCACGCACTGTAAGGGAAAAGCAACGCTACTTGTTGGGCAGGGTAGCCTACCTAAAGCTTGTGTTGCAATAGTTCACGCAAGGTGGCAATTTCTTTTATGCACTAAGGAAGGGGATCCTTCCCCTTTAGCGTAAGGGGATCTCACAGACTGACGGCTGGACAAAGTATGCGGTTTCTCTCCCTGCCTCTGTTATAGGTGTGCTGAGTGACTGCAAATAGGACTCTGTGCTTCCATTTCCTAGCTGCAAAACGAGAATAAGGGTGGAAAACCCTTTTTGCCTAAGTGGTTCACAAACTGCCTTAAACTTAACATATCTGTGTGCTGGATACCAGCTTGTTAATGCCTTGAAAGGGATAGCTGCTAGCTTCTGCCAGGCTCTTCCTCCAGCAAGTGAGTAGAAATTATTTACCTAACTTTGCTTTTGTTTAGTAGATAAACTGGTATCTTCTTTCACTACTTTGGCTAATTACCAGCTCACCAAAAGATTTTAGAAAAAGTATGTCATTTTCTTTAATTTCTAGGGAGATTAAGGGAATCTAAGGCTGTGGCCTCTCAAGAAAGGCTGGGTTAAGCTTCTTTTTAAGAGGTGAATAAACATTCACTTGCAAAGGGCAGGCAAAAAGCAAAGAAATCTGAAGTTTTGGGCCTGCCCACAAGACTGTATGTGGCATGGGGAAGCACTGTTTACTTCTGTCCCTCTTCCTATTGGTAAGATGAAGATGGTTCCTCATTATAGCGATGTTTTGATGAGCAGCTACTTAATGCTTGGTTGTTACAGCCGTTGGGAAAAGAAAGGGTCAGATGATGTTTGCCATCTCCTTCCTATTGAGTGAATAAGTAATTGTGAGGGTTTTAGTGAAAACTTTTATAGGAAAATCATTTCCTGTCTTCTCAGTATTGAAATACTAATAAAAGCAAATACTGATTATCCTAACAAACATGACAGATACAGTTGGAAATGAGTCTTAAAGCACAGGGGAGCCAACTCATAGCAAAAGAGCGTTGAGCCACAGGATGCCCATGCCAGACAGGTCGCCTGGGAGAAGGTTACCAGGTCTCCACCCTGCCCGAGAGCGCAGCGCAAACATGGGAGGCTGTTGGGCCACAAAGCCCAAACTTCTCCCAATATAGCTTTTTTTTTTTTTTTTGGCAGGGCACCAGGGCAGAACTCCTCTGCTCAGGCCAGGGCTAACCTCGCTGCGCTAACCCCGATATTGTCCTCTTAAAAACGAACACACACACACACACACAAAAAACCCAGGTAGCTTTCATGCATACTTCAGTAGTATTTCATAAATAGCTGCAAGTTTCCTTGGGTTTTCTTTCTTTCCCTCCCTTTCATGCTCATTGAATAAGTCATGCACAACACTTGCACCATCACTCCGGGAAATATCCCACCACTATAAAAGGAAAGTATCTTAACTCAAATAAAAGCTTGTCGAATTAAAAAAAAAAAAATATCTTTGTTTTGCTTACTGCTTATTTTACCGTTGAAGTTTCAGATAAAAATGTGTTTCATCCTTTACGGAATGCAATCCATTACAGAGCACATACAACACACCAACTTGTGTACCACAAAATAACAAACTTGTATGAGTACAGGCAGGTCTGCTGTTTATACTGCCAGATTCAAACTTTAGTTAGATAATTTTTGGCAGTGAAAGCGCCTAGTCTGTCACTTATACACCAGCTAATCCTGACTTACAGGGCAGGGAAAAAAGAGACAGGGAGACAGAAAACTAAAGTCCATTTAGGATCTCTGAAGTCTTAGCTTAACTTTTACACTGTGGTAAGAGATGATTTAGGGTATGTCACATTAACGACTGTAATTCTTAAAACCTTTCTTCTGTATCAAGCATGAGGTCTTTAAATACTAACACTGAGGTTTTTGGGTTTTTTGTTTGTCTTTTTTTTTTCACATAAAAGTTTAAGAATGAAGACTGAATCAAGTGAAATATGAAGCAACTTTTAGCAGGTTTAGCTCAAAATTTGTTCTGCTTAACCTAGCAAAAGAGGAGAAAACAGCCATTCCGGGGTGTCCGCTTTTTAACAGAGGATCAAGATCTACTATGAAGAATAGAAGCATGAAGTAAACAGACTACCCATATGTAGCAGAAATGAATTTATGTACACATAAATATGCTGATGAATGATGGAACTTAGTTCAGAGACTATCAAGGTTTTCTTCAAGGCAGAAGGACTTGCTTTATCTTACAAAATTTTTCTTAATTTTCTTTTCTTGTACAGAGCAACATTTTAATGGATGGGCATCCAGACTGAGTAATACAATTTAATAAGAAGAAACAAAATTGTCTTTGGGGACGTCGGACAGGCAACAAGCAGCCTGGAACTCTGGGCTCACAGTGTTTTTCGTTTCTGATTCTCTTATCCATATGGAACAAAAAACAACCACCAGACAAAATCCCAGTGTCATTTACTGGCTTCTCTGTGGAAATTTTTAGAATTCTGCATTTATTCATTTTGGTCTCATAAATACATGTTTTTAAAATATCACAATTTCAACTCCCTTTTCTAGCTCCATTTTTGTTATCACAGTATCTATTTTAATGGCTATTAAGCTACAATGTCCGTACCTTATCTTTGTCAGTTAATGTATCTAATTCCACCATCCCAGAGGGAATAAACCTGAAGCTAAAGCCTGCAATATATTAAAGAATCAAGAACGCTTATGCAGAACAAACAGAGGATTTAGCTTGGATAAACAGCAGAGAGCTCAGTGTCTTTTATGTCCAGAGCTCAGGACTGGAAGAAGAAAATGACTATAAATCACCCCTGTGAAACAACATAACATAAATGTTGTATGTTTATTTAAAACTTTATACAATCATTTATCTGGGCTATAGCTCAGTTTCAAAAAGTGCTCTGCTGTAATGAGGCACTGAGACTAGCAGTGATCAAGAGTAAAGTGATATATAGTCTTCAACCAGAATTTGCTTATGGGAAGAATGGAAAGCACTTAAGCGCACACCAAGTATCTATAGCTATTAGATCAAGCAGGAGGATAATGCAATAATAACAAAAGCTTTGATAAATTTTTTCCTGTTTCTCCTCAAAATATCACATTTCTTGTAACGTGACATTGTTTTGAGAGCTAAGCAGCCAGCAATTTATGCCTTAATTTTCACACTTGAATAAAGGCTGATTTGTTGTCATTGTCTGAGGTATGACATGTTGCTCCGCCAGACTTAAACTAAAGAACCAAGCTAAATCTTCATCTGGCCTTGCATTCCAGCGAGAAGCACTCTCTAAAATATGCTGCCTTCTACTCTGGGTAATAACAAGCACTTCTACGAATTCAAAACTTGCAATTGCTAAACTTTTTTTTTTTTTTAAACTAACTTATGGGAAATGGCCACTGATTATGTATTTACTGCCTAAAGAGACAGGAAGAAAAAAAAAAAAAAAAAAGGTTAAAGCGTGGGGCCAGCCATGTGCGGGGCCTGCCACCCGCTGGCTCATGGGCCCCAGCTGGGCCATCGTGGTGGGTGGTGTGAAGGTGCTGAGCCGTAGCCCGCACACGCTTGCACGCGGTGCCTCCCGCCACCATATTTTTGCCTGGTGCGTAAATGTTATATGGGCTGCTCTTTCTCTGCAGAAACACAAGCTATGACACAAGGGATCCCACCAAGCACTTGGGAAAAATCTGTGTTTGGAAGCAGCAGCTTCTGCTGATGTTTCAGGGACCTTCCAAGCTGCTGCTGCGGGCCACAATTTTCGATGCTGCCCGACAAATCTCCCATTCCTTCGACAATATGTTCAGTGCTCTAATTTTTTTTTTTTTTTTTTTTTTTATGACTTCAAGAGCTGATCTAGTGGCAGCTTAAAGCCTAAGGTGTTCCGTGCTACCAGAACATTATTTTAGTTTGCAGGCCTGTAGATTTATTAGTGGTTCAAGAATTAGTGATATATATACATATATATATATACACACACACATATATATATATGTATATATAAAATCTCCAATCACACTGTTTACCCCTTGATTTTTTTAAATTTCATGTTGTGGCCCATAAATAGAAGGGCCTGTAGAGATGAGGCTAACTGAAGCGCTATATCTGCTATCAAAAAGACAAGAGGTAAAAACCTTCCCTCCGTCTCCCCCTCAGCAGTTGACAGCAACCCTTTAAAACAGCCCTATCAAGAGCACAGACACATAAATATTTCTGTGCCTATGCAGCTCTGGATATTTTCAAGTAAATATATTTATTATGTCAATAATGATAAAAAAAGATGACTTATTCAATAACTCATAATGGTTTCAGAGCTGCTGGAGGCTAGTAGGGCTCACTTTACTTTAGATAACTTATAAACGTAGATTATTTCCATGACAGACTGAAATTACTTTCTGGTGGATATTTATTTGAGCTTTAATTTTCTTATTAACCCAATATACTCTAGAAAAGAAGATGACAACGCTACTGCCTTCTCTGCGCTGTTCACCCAGACGCAGGTAACAAAACCCCCCGGACAACATTCTTAAGCATCTGCCCAAGCTGACAAAACCAGAGCAAACCAAATAACTTGCGACATTTTTGCGGCCAAAGCCATCTCGTAGGTCTGGCCTTGGGGTGTTGGTTTTATTTAAGCCTCTGAAAGGCAGAGGGAGCGCTGCGTTTCAGTCGTGCCTGCTGAGGCGTCCCACGGGGACGGCGTCCAGCCTGCATCTCGCCCGTGACGCGGCGGGAGGGTCGGGCACCGCTTCCCGGGCTGCCCCGGCAGCGCAGCGGGAGCCATTGGGAGCAGCCCACGTCTTTTGGAGGCTTATCTGTGGTAGACAAGGGTCAGCTCCTGCTCTGTCCTTTGCCTGTCCAAGTCATATATTGAAATAGAAGTGCTATTAATCTTCTTGAAAATAGTTCAGATTGCCTCTTAAGTTTCCTTATCAGGGTAAGCAAACTATTGCTGCCATATTTTCCAGAGGATAAAAGCCTAGGTGCTGCGAGCCATAACACTGAAGCCTTGTAGGAAGGGGAGAGGACCGGAGAGGAGCGTGCCACGCTCAAAATCTGACCCCATGTCCCTAAGGTTTGTAGCCTTCATTTAAAATAGCAAATTCAAGATATTCCACTGTAAAAATATCTAAATGTGTGTACCTATCTATCTATATGTATCTCCAAGCAGCCCCACGTTTTTAAGCGAGCCCTGAAATTTGCTCCTGAATGGAATTCAAACTGTGAAGAAAGACTTTTATCGTACATGCCGAAAAGGATTCGGAGAGCAAATTTAGGAGAGCGTTGCTAGCTCTTTGCTGCTTAAAGTTAATCTTTACAAGCTAACAGGGTCCGCGCTTGTAAACAATGTGTTTATAGTGAATGGAAAGCATATATTCTGTAATGCTTAAATACAAAATTATTAGTTTAGTTTTGTACACGTAAAAAATATGCAGCTGTGGGAATCCATAAATACAGGCCTGGTTAAAAATAACCCTTGCTCTAACACCAATAAAAGCTAGCAACAAATGTTTGAAAACTTGAACGCTGTACAAATATGTAAGGAAAACCACGTGGGCGCTGGTTGGAGCCAGTTTCCCGGCGGAGAGGAGGCTCCTCGGCCGACGGTGCAGGGCACCCAAGGCACGGAGGCCGCTCACCCCTGGCAAGCGACCGCCGCCGAGGGGCCGGGGCCTTTGGGGCCACCTATTTTGTCCCTGAGAGGCTCAGCGTCACTGCGAGGTCCCGAGCCCTGCGGCACGGTGGCCGTGGTCGCAAGCAAACCTCCCCTTTCGGCGCTGGCACGGCTGCGCTGAAGGGTGCCCTCGGCGGCAGCGGCCCGCCACGCGAACGAGCGCCGCCCTCTCGTTTTTAATCGCTTAAGAAGTTACTTACGATAGGCAACTAAATATTTAGTTATGCAGAGGACAGCTTGTCACAGACAGCTTTGTTGCTAATGTATACAAACGCCGGTATGGCTCTGGCTTCCTCCCTCCGCGCACGGAGATACACACGCACCGACCGCAGCCTAAATAAGCTGATTTATTTGTTTCAGTTATTTGATAAGTGCATCATACCTCAAGCCCTAAGAAACCACTTTAGGAGGATTATAAGTTTTATGATGTGAAAAGATTACCCTGAGTGTGTTGAGCAAAGTTTATATTCGGAGACTGTGCAGGAGCTGAGGTATTCGCAGAGGTTGGGGAAAGAAGGCTTGGTAGATAGAAGAGGGATTTTCTTTGTTGCGGCACTTTTTGTTGCATTTGCCCTCCTCCCCGTCCCCCCAGCCTCTTCTTCCATTAAAAGAGTGACCCCAGCAAAGCCCCGGAGTTATTAACCTTGTGACTCTCAACCACCTTTTTTTCCCCCCCTGCCCTCAACAACGAGAGGTTCCCCCCCCCCCAATTAAGAAGTAATAAATTCAGTCGCAAACGAACGAAGCCAACGAGAAAGGCACCAGGTTACCTGCGCGCGTGCGGGTGGTGCGGCAGGAGCGCAGGCAAGGGCGCGCGCCCGCTCAGCTGCGGGGCGCCCAGCGCCTGCCCCCACCCCTGCCTCCTCCCAGCTCTCATTTGATTAATTTAAAACAAGCTGAAGGGAAGGTTTCAGGCACGCCGGGGGGCAGGGGGAGACGAGGGAAGCAGCCTCAGGCCCAGGCAGGAAGAGGGGCACCAAGCCCGGCCGGGGGGGGGGGGGGGGGGGGGGGGAAGCCGGCCGCTTCCGGAAGGTTCCGTGGTGGCGGCGGCGGCTCCTGAAGGAGCACCTCACATCGAAGGTGCTCGTGGGGTCACCCGCCAAGTTCGCGGTCGCTTCCCCCCATGCCCAGTTTCGGCGGGAAGACCAAGCAGGCATTTCTGGCACCGCGGGGGCACGTGCCCCAGTGAACGTAGCCTCCGAAACTCGTTTCTCGGACGCTTGCATCGGTGTTCACTCAATCAAATCCCCTCTTCACAACGATCCCCCTCAGCGTGTCTCCAGCCGTCCTTTCTAAAGGAAAGGACTTAAAGGTTGGATATTAGCCTCCAATAGCATCTTTTGCATTTAATACGGCGACACGGAGCTAAGGGAGAAAAACAGAAGAGCAGCAGCGACTGGGAGGCCGAGCGCAGCCGGACCGGTCCCTACCCGGCAGCCGGCGCAGCCCGCCGCTCCCAAGGGGCTGCGGTCTGGGCGCTAAATTGCCAGCGCGTTTTGCTGCGAGGCGTGCCAGGCCCTGCCCGCCGCCCCCAGGGGGATGCCCCGTCCCAGGCGGCCCACAGAGGCAGCCACCTCCCTCCTCCGCCGCCAGCCCCCCTCAAGAGCACTGAATACACCCGGCAACACCCTGCCGTCACTAGGAGGGCGCTTACAGCCATCTCCCGCGTCTTTCATGAGGGAGTTTGTGTGTCACCAGGAAATAGTGGGTAACGCTCTTTATTAGCCTCATGATACCGCGGCCCATCAATACTTGTCTAGGCCTGATGAGCTCATGCTACGGTTGTTAATCAGAGCCAGGGAAGGAGGTGGGGGAGTGGGAAATACCTCTAGAAAAGAATCAACTGAGAAAAAAAAATGTTACAGGTAAACACGCAATATGTTTTTCAGCACAAAACAGTGAGCAGCCAATCGGCCCATCTTTGAAGTTCAAAACTAACTTTCATTTAGCATCAGATCTATCTCCCCCCCCTCCCCCTGCCTCAAGGAGAGAAGAAACACTGTTTGGAGAACATACTTGTGATCAGCTAGTGGTTCTTTTAACCACTATCAGCCTCCTTAAGACCCTTTATTCTGAAAAGCACTTAAGTGCACAGCTGGCTTTAAACATATGGAGCGTTACTGGGGCAGTCTCATTTATTCTTCGTTAGGCTAAAAGGTTTCGGCTTTAGGAGACCGTCTGACACGGCTCCGTGTCAATTACTCATTCAGAAGGCTGCTCTTGTCTCGAGTTTTTCCTCTTCAGTGAAGAACAAGTTGCGAGGGGAGGGAAGCAAGTAGCTTTGACTTGATAAAAACTTGGAGCAGGGGCTCGTCCTGTTACCAAAGGGATGCCGAGCACCACGCAAACAGGGTTAGGGAGGCAGCAATGCCTGCGTCTCCACGCAGCAATTGCTGCGATGATGAGCCGTGGCGGTCACTCTGCAATAGGGGTCTGACTGACCTCCCGTTTCCACAGCTCGTTGCTGTTGTGTAACATTGATATTGCACAGCTCATCTTTGCAGCGCTGCCCAGGGTTAGGGGAGGGTAAGCATTTTATAACGGAGAAGTGGAGGTGAACCGGTTAAGTGACTTTTTCTAGGGCTATAGTATTCGTCAGGGTCAGATCTATAGCTAGAAGGCTGATGTGTCTTCCTCCCAGCCCCTTCTTTCACTTCCTTGGAGGTGCCTTTTAGACTGTGGGCAGTGGGGAAAAGGCCAATATACTTCAGAGACACACTGGGTGAAAACCACATCACTTACAGAACCTGTTCTGCTCACTAAACTGAGCAAGAAATGCAATATTGGGTGTTTTATATCCTTCAGGCCAAACTGATAATGCCAGATCCTAGGTATTATCTACCAAGTAGATTGTCTTAGTCAAGCTCACAAAGTACAAATATCTATACCTTACACTTTCCTTGCTTCTTTGCTCCCATGCAGAGATTTTCAGGAAAAGAATGAAGGAAAGATAGGATTAGAAACTGTCATCTCACCCTACAAAATGGTTCTTTTGGAGCCTAGTAAATCATGCCAGCAGGCTGTTGTAAGACCACTTGCAGCACCTCTCCCTGTACTGGTCCAAGGAGACAGAGGACTTTGTTTTCCATGGCTGACCAGCTGCTGCCTTTCATCAGCACAATACTCTGTTTTGCAGCAAGAAAAAAAATAGAAATCCTACCGCACTGTCAGTACAGCAAGGTCCTCCTCTGTTAAATTGGGTCCTAGAGATTTCATCTTTGGGAAACAAACAGGTGCTAAATAGGGCTAGCAGAACAAAAAGCAGAGGTAGGAAGTATGCCACGTGTAAATAATTCCTTCTGTGAATTAATTCCATGACCATCTATAATGAATCTAACAGCCTAAGGCAAGTTGGCAATAGCAACTTGCAAAATACAAAGTGCTGCACCCTCCATTGCCATAAATTTTCAAAGTTCTATTGATTTTTTAGCAGGGAATTCAGCTTGGATTTGATGATTATTCTAAGCAACTATATAGATACGGAGAATATTGTGCAACCATATCTCCAGTATCCTCAGATTCCGCGTAAATAACTCTGTGGGTTGATGCGTACTTTCGCTAGGCTATTAAGTGCTGAGGACCATGAAACTATCCCTAGAAAGCAAGGCCTAAGTATTGCTTACACTGCACTCTCCTGGGGCTTCAAGGTGTTGGTGGGATCCGAGAAGGCAAGACATTCACTGCTCACCCTCGGGATCACATACTGCAAAGTGGCTTCGTGCTGCATAGCTCCGTGAACACACAGCCCTGCTCCTGGAGGGGTCCTTTTCCCACCTTAAGCCTGGCCTTGTCCTTCCTCCTCACTGCAGGGCAAAGGATTTGGAGTGGGTCACACGTGATACGATAGGTTTCACAGCCAAAGGGACTCAAGTGAATGATTTTGGAGAGTCCCCAGAGGTATTCAAAGGATTCTCACAGATTATCCTCCATCCGAGCTTTGCCATCCTTTCAGAGACTCTCCTGAGCCTTTTGTCCAGAAGGCACTGCAGCCACATGAATAAGGTCTCCATTGTTGATTCATTTTCACAGCACTGAGAGCATGCCCTTACACACGCTCGATACAGTGCTGAGTTCAGGGCTTTCATTAAAGGAGAGGAGTAAGTTTGGAAGAGTATATTTCCCACCTTTTTCAGATGAAATGCATGAGTTCAGTGAACATAAAGAGATCACAAATCTGAAAAAGATCCCTAGCAGCAAAATGCAAAAGCAGTGGTCACAAATCAGTAGATGCTGTTAGGAGTCAAATATGATTAATTTCACTAAAAAGCCATTGCCTCTGTTCCCTCCGTGTGAGGCAATAGAAAGAAATCCATCTAAATGAGATGCAAACGTGTTTCTCCAAGACCTCTAGGAGCTGCTCATCCTGCTGGGTATCTTTATTTCTGTTCTGCTCCGAAACAAACAGCGACTACACATTTAACAATAGTGACCTACTTGCCAGGCTTTCCTGAAACAGAAGCAGTGCCAAAACCACTCTTGTGCAAGTCCTGACATAAGTGATGATTTGCATTGAGTACGGGGACAACAAGGCTGTTTAAAAGCACAAATTTACTGCCCCATTGATTAGCGCAATTCCTGCAGGTCCCATGAAATTCTTTCAAATGGATATCAGATACAAGAACAAAGCTGAGAAATCAAATACAAATCTGCTCCGCTCAGGGCAAAAAATCTGCGTTCATGGCTTGTTTCTATTTCACACAGAATTGTGCCAATTGACAGCACATCTGAAACAGAAAGAAGCATTAAAGAAATATGTGGGTATTGGTGGAGTCTTTGAGTCCAGAAGGGCCCATTAGATCACGTCAACTGACCTTCTGCGTATCAGAGGGCTTTGCTTTTCATCCAGCAGTGCCTGGATGGAGCCCAGTAGCTTCTTTGGCTAAAGATGACTTGCACTAGCTAAAGGACATTTTCCAAAAAGACACTCGTGTTTAATTTGAGGGTGTCTGTTTGGACACTAAGTCTCCTGTTGGTGCACATGGAGAGCCTATATACCTGCGTCAGAATTACTGGAGGAGAGCACTTCAGCTCCTCTGGCAGGTTCAGATCCTGAAGCAGCCAGCAAGGGGCAGAAAATCTTTCTAGCCCCATTTGCAAACACTCTCTGCTAAACACTTCCATAAACCTTCTGGGCACTATAACTCAACCCTGGATTTGAGCTCCGCACTTTTTTTTATTGGTGAGGTATCCTGGCTTGATCTTAAGCTTCCAAAACTGGAAGCTAAGTTTCGAAAATTAAACTGTTGGGCTGACTATGGGTTATATATACTCTTGATCTGAGTTCAGCAGTTCTTGTATTTCTACTGATTTACAATGAAAATAGAGTTTCGATGGTTCTATGCAGTTTTTCTCTTTTTCCTCCCATCAGAAAGGAAATAAAATCAGTCACTTATAAACTATTATGCTTTCAGTCTTATTGTGGAGTCCTTATGGACTATTATAACACTGTCATTTCCAATAATTTAGAGCTTTTAGGTGACTTTTTTTTCCAGTTGGGCTCGTGACAAAATGAGTATTTCATATGAAAAAGGCAAAAACAATGGAAAACAATTCCAGGTGCCCAGTGGCCATAAAGAAATAGGAACACATACAACAAAAGTGGTAAATATATTATTACTTCAACATTCTCCTGAATCATACAATGAGGGAAAGAATAAGGAGCAAAGACTTCCTCTGCACTTACAGTAAGCTATTCCTCTTAATCAAGGTAGTAAAGGAGCATGACACGATATTTGTTTTAAAATTTGTGATTTACTTGTCTTTTTGTGATTTACTGACAGGGTGTGTGTGTGTGCGCATGCGTGTATGTGCATGCGTGTGCGTGTCTTCATATAGTTTTATCAGTTCTGGACTTTGCATGATACCTCCCTAAGCTGCCTCCATGTGTTCACTCATTATGATAACGTCATTCATTTTTATTTTTGTCCTTCTTTCAAGCTAGAGGAGGCCAAATAGTACTTCCCATGCCCTTAAGATGAAATGCAGGCAAGAGGCAAATGATGAAAGATATGCCACCTTCATTGTGATGTAAGAGTAGCTTAACTCAAATATAAGATATATAGACATATTTTGTACATACATTTGTATTTTTTTACTAGTTTGTGTTACTCCATTTTTGCTTGTCTAATAATACAACGGCATATTAGTTTAAAGCTAACTTAGGAAACTATGCAGCTTCAGGGACTCATAATTTCTTATACCTCTGGGAACTTGCTGGGGCACTGTAAGTGTTCCCACCATAAGGTGGGCAAAGTGAGACATCACATGGCCACTTCAAGATCCCTATCACTCATCATGTAGGGTTCCTCCCCTCTTCCCCCCAACAATTCATTAGGCCTCTTGGGAAAGTTACTGTACCTTAGAAACCCCTTTGTGGGGTAGAATGAGATGATTTTGTCTGATAAATGGAAACATGACATTTCAACCACTCTCCCCACCCCGAGCACCAAAGAAGGTCACTTGCACAGCTCTCCACAGTCAATCATCCCCATCAATCAGACAGGCGCCACTCTGTTTTGCTCTCATTTAAACCAGGATGTGTTTGCGTTGCTCATTAATTTGTCAGCTTCCATTTGGGAAACATTCTTGTACAATCAATGGAAGTCAGCAGGTAAACCTAAATATTTGCACAGGCTGCACCTAATGAGATCATTTAGACAGCTGTTGACAGTAGGTGTCACAGGGACAGGAATTCATCCTTGGGACAAATGGCTACAAGAACGCGCAGCAGTGTAAGCACGCTCTCCACACGCGTGGTCTCTTTCGCTCCATTGAAACCCTGTACCTACATGGATACATATGCACATAATGCATGTGTAATGTAAAAATAATGCTGAAGCTCAAGTTGAACTTCCACACACGAATAAAACTAATGGTACTATTTAAATACAATAAAAACATGAAGAGTTGCATTGCCAAATTGTGCAAGGTCACATTGCAATGTGTCGGCTGTAAAGATTTCTAAGGAGCCTGTTTTCTTGAGTAATAGCAGTTGGAGAAATGCACTTATCTGAAGAATGAGACTGTTATAGGTTTCTGTAAATCAAATCTTAGCCAAAGAGCAGTTCCCTAATACCCATTTTCCACTTCACCACTTTGACTGTAACACACATACTGGGCTAAATCCTGCTCAACCCACACAAGGAATCCACTTAAATCAATACTGGCATGACTGGCACTATATAAACACTAAAGATAGATTGAGTGACACCATGTGAGCATGGGCAGGAGGATTCGCCTCTTGCTATACATGAATATTCATAACCGTGTTCCTGGGCATGCAGATCCCATGCGAGACGAGAGCTAATTTTCAAAACAGATCCTACCACTTGCAGAGAGGACTGGTGAAAAGAGAATCTTCCTTGTTGGACTGTGTTGAACTGTTATGGCGTTATTATTAAACTGAGCCAAAGAGAGGCAATAAAGGTTATTGACTGAAGAGTAAAACGCAGTGGGTCCACAGCTACCACCTTTCATGGTTTTATTACCCCTCCTACACCCTCAGGAAACGCGTTTTGTTAACGCTTCTTTGCTGGTCTGGCAGCACTGAGATGATCGCTTTTGGGATGCCTTTGAAACAGGTGGAAGTTTTTACCCTAAAAGTTTTACCTCGCAGTCCCCGGGACTGAAGTGACCAGGCTCTCGGACCTCACAGCTTCCCATTGCAGAGGTACGTGAAATCAGCTCCGTTTCGTTCAGAACGGGGTGTAACGGGGAGGGTTAAGCATAGCCCTTTCTGGATATTCCCCAATATACAAAACTACCACAAAAATCAGTAAGTAGCAGTTTGAACGTGGTAAAATAAAGTTCAAACTGAACTTGAGGAGCTGGGATATTATACCAAGAGCTGGAGCTGGCTCCTGATAAGCGGGTTGAGGAACAGCGCGTTACAAAGGCATCTGGATTTGAGGACCTAGGCACACTGGCCTCAATCTTGACGCTTGATTCTCTCTTTAATGACTAGCTAGTTGGCCTGCATATAGGCCATGGCTAGCAAATAATATCTACATCTGTAAACTATTTTTAAACAGATTCTGTTAAATACTATTACTCATAGAAAGCCCTACAAAAAAAAAAATCTAACACTACATTCCCTTCTAAGATACAATCGCATGTAAAGTCTTTTTTCTTTTTCTTTCTTTTTTTAAATCATTTTAATGCGATCATTTGTTGGGCCTTAGGGTAAAATTACATTTCACAGCTCCCTTGTTCCCATGCTATGGTAAAAAAGAGATTGATGTCTGAAATTTCAACTGTATTTGTCTTACAAATTTGTCCGACTCCCTGGAGAATAATTGTCTCATATCATTTGAAGGCTGGTAATTCCTTTGGAATGACCTCTGTGTTATAATTACAGCAAGAGTACTAGCATGTAGCTAGGCAAAGTGAAAGTTAATGTTCTTGGTTTCTAGCTTTGTTTTTCTTATTAAACTGTTCCCCTTTAAAAGAAATACCTGGAGATACGGAGTCTTACTCAAGAGGGCTTTTTGCAGATAACACAAAATGTCTTTTTTCCTGCAAAACACTTACGCGCATTAACGATTATCTGAAGGTTGCAATGTATTCTTAAAGTCATTGGGCATTTCTGGAACATATTAACAGAACTGGAGACTTTAACACGTTGCTCACCCCAGAATCATTTATTTTCTCCTACTTCAAATGTTTTGAAGTTTTTGACTATAGATTCAGCTCTGGTTTGCTTTGTGTGTGTTATTTTTTTCTATCATGAAACGAGGTTGAATTGAGAATAGCCCAAATATATACGCAGCTTAGGAAAGGAAGGGCTGTAGAACAAGGAAAAAAGTCTACAGAAAATAGCAAACAGATCAAGAGACACACGAATTTAGATGTGTGCTTGCAGTAGTAGCGAAAAAAGCAATGCAATTTGTAGTACTGCTTTGTCCCATTCCTGCTGGTCTCTGTAGACCACTGGAAAGAGCTTTGCAGCCTTCAATCTGCAAAGTGCCAAGGTGGCATGAGGTGGTGTACATAGAAAGCTTTCCGCAGAACTGGTGGTGTACTCTGCCTGGTATGCAAGCACAGGAATGTAGAATTACTATTACCATTATTAGGATTTACATGCTCAAATCCTGTCTGCCTCGGTGAAGTGATAAATACCTCAAAATATTATGCATTATAGGGTCTATTCTATTCTTGATTTACAAGGCCAATTACCTACTGTAACCTCTGTTAATGTTGGTGGGAGTTTGTTTTATAAATCTTCAGTGCACAAAGGCAGGACATTGGAGCTAATCTAGCATGATTCTTCTCTTTAAACAAATCCAGTGACATGTTCCAGTGTCCGATTTCCTTTAACTGCACTTCTTACACACATTTTTAATGTGACATTTGAAGGTAAAAATGAGGATTCATGAGTATGATGGAGCTACGTGCTTCCTTTAAAAAGTAGGCATCGACTCTTCTTAATACCTTTGCTCTGATCATAGTTCTAAAATGACAACATTTATCAATTTTTATCAATTGTTATCAGAATATCTAAGATATTATCAAGAAACTCTGATCTCCTACAGTAGACACTGAATATTTATTAGTGGATCAATTTCCACATGCCGTGTGGCCTTAGACCAGTTCATCTACAACGTCACCAGTGCTCTAAAGATTAGAGCTCTCAAAAATTAGGAAGGCACATCTTCAGTATTAAGTGACCTGTGCCTATAACTGCTTCATTACAGCTAGGACTAAAACAAACTAATACGCCACCAACTTTCTTTGTGCTCTCTTGAACAATGCCCATAGCAAAAATTTAAAACAGAAAAATCTGAAGATGGCCGATGAATCTTTAACAATTGTATGCACCAGCCTACACTTGCAGGCAGCGAGGAAGCCTTCATCCAGGCTTCAGCAGCTGAGTTCACTGTTTCTTCCTGTGTATTTTCCGATGATCCTAGAATGTTATCCCTAGTTTACAAGCTAGTAGTAGCGATACATAATCTTTCATTGTTCAGCTGATTTGATTCATACATGGTTTTTATTAGTTTGGGACACGAGGAGCTCAAATTTGTGTCATAAACAACCTAGCACATTCACAAACGTATGTGCACAAAGTTCCTTAAAAAAAAGCTTCCCAAAGTCCTTTCAGTTAAAGGACTTGATATATTTGTAAAGCAAGACTGCATAGAGGCAGTGTGGTGACAGAATTAGAGGAAAATGAGAAACTTTGTTGAAGAGTAATGAGAATTAATGTTTTGGCTATCGCACTTGATGGATATGTTGGAAAAATAGTTAAAGTGCTTGCTGTGCTAATGTCAGCTGACATAACAATTGTTTCCAGAGCACCAGACTTCTGAATTCGCCTATAAAACACTAGGGAACTCGAACAACGCAGAAGAATGTAAGGTTCGGAGGGAATGGGGGCAGGGAAAGGAAAGAAAAACATTATATACGTTTGGCTACTTCCAACTCATTTTTCCCCCCCATTGAAAGAATGAACATTAGGGTGTCTCCGCTGTAACCCAAGCCAAGTTTGGGGAGAACTTCAGCACTGCTATCTTTAGAGCAAAAACCACCCTGCTCACTTATCAAGACACACCGAAAGAGCCTTCAGTCCATGCCTTTAGCCCTACATCAAAATACAAACTGGATTACAGAGCGAAAAGCTATACAGGCTTTGGAAAATGCCACGTCCCTTGACTAGCTCTAGGTGGTTCCCTTTGCCGAGCTCAGAGGAGCTGGGCGTGGGGTGAAGAGGCCGGTGCTCTGCACGCGCAGTGGGGCAGGCAGCACTGTCCTGAGCTTTGGCAGAGCCATCCCACGGCACGACCCCACCGCCGGGCTGCCTGGCAGCAATGGACCAGGCAGGCTGTCTCCCACAGCAATTACAGGGGGAGTGGTGTTCCCTTCACACATTGGGGCAGAACACCTCACTTCAGGGATTGTTTTTGGATACTCATTCCAGCTGGAGCACGCTTCAGCACCCTGACACGAGCCATGCCCAAAAGGCCCCCTGAGAGCTCTCAGAAATCTAACACCCTTTGTAAATCCCTTTCTGTAAAGAAATGTATCATTTTTAAGCACATCGTATAGTTCAAGATACTACAGAACAACTTTATTTGGACTGGACCAACCTGTGTTTGGCCTGGCAAATGCCCACCAAGGTCCTCTGCCACAGCTCTCATGTTGCACACACTCATTAAGACACCTCCCTGTAAGAAGCCTGCATAAAATAACGGGCAGAATATGCATAAAATTACCAGCTTTCACAACTGCATCGCACAGAAGAGCTCAGAAATTACCAGAAAAAAAAATTTATAGCACTGGAGTAAATTGGAAGACGTATCTAATTATTACTATGCCAATACCAAAAAACACTAACTCTTTTATATGAGGAAAGACCCATTCATTCTCACATCATATATGCACAAAAACATCCTAATGGTTTCCCACAGACTAGAGAGTTATTAGCTGAAAATGTAGGAAAATATATCTCTAGCTTTTCTTCCCCCCCCACCCCCTACACATTTTGTTGAAGCCATGTAGGAGCCTAAGTGTCATTTCTCTGGACCCATTTCGTATATCAAGGCAGTGGGATGATCTAAAGCATGCACTTTGTGCAAAGAGCAGCTTTGTAGCTCTTGTGATCGAGCACAGCTGAAGAGGGGATTTCCATGGGATGACCCCTTGGTTCCCATCCACTGCTAGGGCTGCGATGCCTGAGACTGCTCATCCAGTTTATTGCAGCAGCCCCAGGAGGCAGCTGTGAATCACTGCGAAGGAGAAAAATATCCTTACTGCATAGCATGTGTGTGTGTATGGTTTAAAAAAAAAAAAAAAAAAAAGCCTGACCCAGTGGGGCAAGACTTTCATTAGGACTTAAAACTTTGGATTTTAAAGCTTTCTTGGTCCGTGGACATGGGAACCCTGTAGGCTGCTACTCTCCTAGCATACATACTTATACGCACCGCCTTTCCACTGGTTTTAAGCCAACCCACCCAACTCCACAGTTGGGGTCTCCCTTTTGCAAGATGATGGTTCTGATTTAGCGCTAATTAGGGAAGTTTACCTTGATCATTGAAAGTGTTAGGCATTTTTAAATACTGACCCAAGCCTCATCTTAGAGGGGTTTGTTTTTTCTGTCTCTAGCTTGTCCGTTTTTCCTCACGTGAAATACTTGCTGATTCTCTATCTGTAGAGCTTGATCTTCTTGCAACATTACAGCAATTCCACTTATCAAAAGGTACCAGTTGCAGTAAGATCAGTCCTATTTGGCAAAGGCTCTAATTAAACATCTTGCTATCCATGTATTTTGCTAAGCCACATATTTGGTACAGGTTAAATGAGCAAGACATAACCGCGTTAGTAACCATGATTCCCGTTTTACGGCAGTGGAGATGGCTGTGACATTGCTACACTGTGAGACTGCAAGTTCCTCAGGCTGCCACGGGAAAGTCTCCTGAGGGAGAAGTTCAGGAACGATTTAGAAATTACAGACCAGATCATAGAGCTATCATAAAGCTTTCATCAGTCAATAAAACAGGCTTTTCTTTTCATAAAGAATGGGTCAAGCATTTTTGTCTTATAAAAAGAATATTGATGTTGGAACCTTGAAAACTTTGTCTGAACTTTTATTCTCTCTGCTTCTCTTTTCATTTCCTGTTTTTCTTTTCTTTGTACGTAGTGAACTCTTTCACGAGCGCTTTAATGCTTTCTGATCCACTTATGGGTGAGGTGCCTCGAATAACACCTCCATGTTGCCTATCTCTGATTTCCACCGGCAGGTCACAAGGCAGCCATGAACTCTAAGAAATTGACAGGGATGTTTTAGTCAAATGTGTATTTCCTTCAAACGGGTGGAAGGATGTGAAATTACATGGGGCTAAAAATTGCCCTGGAAACTCCTCTAGCACTTCCAAGGCCTCTGGAAAGAGTGCTGTGAATCGTGCATACACAGAATGATCTTCTTGCCGGCTATGCAAGAAGAACATCATCCTTTCTGTGAAGTTTTCACTTGTGTGGATATCATCACAATTTCAATTCCATCTCATTTAATTTGTTCTCCCTCAGCAGAAGCCAAAAGTAGATTGCTGCGCCTGGTTGAGCTTCACCTCACAGCATAGCCGGGTAGAAGCATGACAGATTTCATTGCTGACGCCAGGCACCTCAGGACTGTTAGTGACCCCTGCTGCCATCAGGCACTTGCCCCGCTGTAAAAGGAAGGCAGTGCCACTAGGCGGAGAGCCCGGGGAGCCCTGCGTCTTGTCCACCAGACTCAGATCAGTATTCCCCGGCCATGTGAAAACCAGCAGTACAGACTTTCCTCTCACTTCAGTACTTGCCCTCAAGATGATGCGTCCCACACCACGGCATACTGCGATATACTCTGCGCCGTTCAACGTACTATCCAGGGTCAGTGTGTTGCGACTGTCTTACACGAAGGTGTTTTTCAGGAAACATTTAACTATATTTTTCCCTGTCCTAGGTATGCTGGCTGAGCTCTTTGTAGTTTCAAACCTTGTTATAAATACAAGGCCACTGTTTCTCTCTGCTTGTGTTCTAGCTGGTGGTTAGGTGCCTGCTACTAACTACACAAATTCATACAGTAAATTCAGGAAATTATTACAGAAAAGGATTACAGACACTTTCTTCAAAGAAGTGCTGCATAGGTAAGGCAGAGACCATCTCACCCAGCTTGATCACTATTATATACTCATTTAGCATCAGTTGGAAACACAGGTAGTTCTCACACAATGCTACTCTGGCTCTGCTCACATAAATATTTTGTAACTAGCTGTCAAAAAGATATCTGGAGAAGTCAGTATTGGTCTACGAACAGAAAAAAAGGGATACATTCATCACATAACTTATCTGCAATGAATAATTTGCCCCACTCTAGCTGTACCTCCACAAAGGCAAAACCGTGCAGCAACTGACAGCTCTGGGGGTGATGACAGCCAGAAAATCAGCTCTAAACACTGTTGCCCTCTTCCCATGACTTAAACTTTCACAATTTAATGGTAAGGGAATTTAAATTATCATTGGGCAGCTGATTGAAATTTGCTGTACCTGTTTTCAAAACGTTGTAAGCAAAAACTGGTGCGATTCTGAAAATGGAAAACTATTATACGAAACTCTTTAGCACCAAGAGAGCTTCCTGGACTATGGCCATAAGCTGCATTTGTTCAAGTCAATTTTGCATTAATCAGTGTGCCTTGAAGATTACGTCCTATGTTTTTTTATTTAGTGGGTCATATATTTTAAGAAGTGCCTTTGAGTGTTTTGATTGACAGATTAAAAAAGCCACTGTAATGCCTAGGTGCCTGACAGTGTTAATATATAGCAGATACATTTGCCTTTGCAGTTTAAATAATCTGGGAGAGATGCTTTATTATTTATTTTTGAGTTTTATCACTGAAGATCCTTAACATCTGAAGATTAAATGTATTATGCTCGTCTTCCATACCTTCAAAACTATTAATTAATATTTTCTAGTCAGTCAGCCAGAACGTGGGACTTCTTTTAAAAGAAGCAGCTTTCTAACTAGAAATTATATAGATGATCTGCTGTCTTTTTGCTCCAACAGGAGACGCGAGGTGTTTTTTGTTCCCTACGTAGCACCTAGACTAAGAGTATTTTAGCAAAAGGTAAAAGTCAAGCCTGAGAGGATTCAGTTTGGCTAAATGTTCACAGGCCTGATGGTTTTTCTTCAGCCTGTCTAAACCTCTTTGGTCACCAAACACAACTGGACGTCTCGCATCAACAAGATTTCATCTAAACTTTCTAGTGTCTCGTAAAGAATCCTGCTGCCATGGATTATTCTTCTGTCAGCACAACCGCATCGCAGTCCTGCCTCTGCTACTGAGCGCAAAGGTGAGTACACAAAGAAATAACAGTTTCAGGGTTCACCCTCAATTTCAGACTTAAAATAAGTAGGTGTAGGCAGAGACACACCCTTTTAAATAAGTATAAGGAAAGCGCAAAGGGCAAGGCAGTATGCATGCACTGCTTTAATCAGAGAAAAGCTCCCCATACCTCACCTTGGCATGGACTATCAATGCTTCATCTCCTGTTCCCTGGCTGAAGTGCCAAGTGCTCCCTCTCTAACCTAAACTGAAAAGACAGTAAGTTTTTGCCCCAGGTAACAAGCTGCGGAGGTGCAGGCCTCCAGGCAGGGCCTTGAAGGTAGCATCTCTTGGAGCAAGGCGGAGCTGCATGAGGAGAAGATCAGAGGCACTAAGCAACAGCAGAAGCAACAATGGGCAGAGCACTGGATTTCAATCACTGTTTCCCAGAAATTTAGATGTTAGCATTTATTTGAGAGTTTTTTCTTTTCTTTTTTTTTTTTTTTTTTTTAAAAGAAAACCACTGTCCTGCACTGCAAGCTGCCTCGTTCATGCCCCAGCATTGCCCTCACAATTCCCCAGCAGACACCAGGCCCTTTCTGCTGAGCTGAGCTCCAGCGGGGAAGAAGAAACTCCCAATTACAGCCTTCTCCTGCAATGGGGCCACCACGGCAGGAGAAAGGACTATATAGGAATTCACATATGCTTGAAGCCAGGAAGGAGGGACCCAAGCTGTGAATATGAATATTCACAACTGGTACACCCACAGCTAAATGCTAAGCACTGGCTTCAGCTTAGTCTGGATTCTGAGCACAGATTTTGTTTCATTACTAGTCTATCCAAGCTAATTTGTCCACCTCTAGTAATTTTGCCCAGTGGGCCACGTCTCACAACTTTTAGTCTTTATTCAGGCTAAATGCCCATTGGCCTCAGTAAGAGCTGTGCCAGAATAAAGATTGAACAAGGACCGCAGGCTTCTGCCTGAATATCTGAAATACCATTTAGATATGCTTTCCTATAGCAAGAGCTCCATTTTTCTTTAAATAAAGCCATATAGAAGTAGGAGGATGATAATAACTTAAGCAACATGATCCAAGGTAATCAGCTCTCCAATGTGTTTGTAGGAGGTAGGAGAGGAACCTTTCGAAAAGAAATACAGTCTACGTAATACACTGGGAGTGGTCAACGGGTAAACAAGTTCTGGCTGAGAGTGAAGTTATACGAATACACAGGAATTATTTAGTGCTTTCCCCAGACTATGAACAAGACCACACAAACACAGGCCTGTCACAAATATATATGTATGGAATGACGACTCCAATTCATTACACTTAATGGAATTCTCCGTGTTTTGCTGGGCTGCTGACCTACTGCAACAGCATTAAAAGGCGCTGGGGTGCATTTTTTAAATTACAGAGGAAACATGAGAGGAGTCTTAAAAGGCTTTGTGCTTATAGCCAAGTCCACTCTTGGGGTAAAGTCTTCGAGTCCATGCTTCTACTAAGGATGAATCGAACCCTGAGCCTGGAGCAGAAGCATCCACTGACTGCTTTCAAGTGGAAATTATACAGCAGGTTTTAAAAGCTGTTCTCTAGCCATATTTATTTGAGCTATTGTAATTCTGCATTATCACGCAGTCTCATATGGCTTTCTAGCAGCCGACAGAGACGTTGCTGAGCTTAGGTACCATTTCTTAAAACCAGAGGGAGCCTGCAGAGGGGGCTCCTATCGGTGCTTCGCGCAGGATGGGACTGCAGGAAAGGTGATAGAGCTGCAGACAGACGCTTAGAAGAAAATGAATGTGAGAGCTGGAGATCTAATTAGCCCAAGTTCTCTTATCTTGGCCTGCTCTGAAGTTGAAACTTGTGGAGCTTTCTTGGCCTTCTCTCTAGGTCTGACCTATCCTCTGAGACTATGTGGATATTTTTGGCTTTTTAGAATATACTACACAGATCAAAAAAAAAATTACAGCTATCAAAAACCTTACCTCATTTAGCCTGTCTGCCTGCCTATGAAGGATTGATCCCTAGAGTCTGGTTTTGTAGTATTCGTAACACAGTCTAGAACTGGTGAGAAGGGGAAAACTAGTTCAGCCAGTCGTTTAGGGGAAGGGTTGCTCTGCGGTGGGTTTCGTTTGTTTGTTTTTTGGGTTTTTGTTGGCCTGGATGAAAGACGCTACAATTTAGACAACACTCTAGAACCAATCTGTATACCTATGTGCAACAAAGATTTTCCATAGCTTTTTTTTTTTTTAAATCATAGACCATGTTTCAAACTGAACCTGAAGCAGCTACTAACCACCATCTGAGCTGATTTTCACCTGAGGTAAAAATTAAAGACAACTGCATGTCACACGAATAACGCAACACACTGGACCCCGTAGTGTGGTGTTCACACTACAGTAGTGTTTTGCAGTTAATCAAGACATACAGACATGCATGAGCCATCCATACCAAAGCTATGACAATAATCGCAACAGCAACTAGCACATCAGATAGCACAACCTAGGGAAAAAAACCCAAAAAACACATACAATGACTTACAAAAGTGCATCCAGAGGTGTCCAGCTTGGCTGCTCCTAGAAGATCACGTGGGCTCCACAGGACTGCAACAGGCATGGTGACTGGGCTCTCTCGGTGGCCACCCCAAAAGAGGGGGCAGTTCAGGAGGCAAAAATCCTTGTGAGAACCAGGCTCAGGTGGCTGCTCACTCCCTGCTTTCCCCAGCAGCACCTGGTTGGCAGGCTCAGCCCTTTGAAACCTACCTGCCAAATGGCTGGGCTACAAACCAGCATGCACCTGTGGCCTCATTGGGGGCAGAAGGGGAGGGGGAAAAGGTGAGCTTGTCAACAGCTGTGATGTGTATGAAACTTCCCTTTTGCTAAATCAAAGCTTGGAAGAAGTGTGAGAATAACATTATATTGATCTTGTATGGAAGCATCATTCCAAAAAAGTAACATACTGCTTTACAACTTGCATGAGCCTTGTAGGGTATTTTAGTTTTTCTCTCCCTCTCTGTTTTTTTTTAACAGAAGTTCTGATTCTGCTTAATTACCTGGCTGCTTCTTCTGGTATCACGCTTTCACCCAGTAAATTTACCTGTTCATAGCTGCCTTGAAAGAAACTCCAAACTGTGATTAGTAGTTAATGTTTCTCTCCATACCACATCTGGTATTGCTTAAGGTTATGCATAGTCTCTTAGCAGAGTCATTTTCCTTTCTGCAGTACAAAATGAAATGTATTGATTATAATTTGTTTCTACTCCCTTTTATCTTTTTTATTCAAAACTTGGAAGAAAATATCCAAAAGTATTTTTCTTTCAGTTTTCCTTAGTTTCTGTAGCAAACAAATTTATATGAAAAGTAACCTTGAATGAAGACAAAAGGGTATGTTTTGCTGTGGCTTTGCCAAAAGCATGTTTTCCCTTACAAAAATCCTGTAATAATCTCAAAGTGCTGGATAGAGATCTTACAGTTAGGACACAAATTATAAATCTAAGCATCCCTCAGAGTCCTACAGCATTATGAACCAATCTAATGTTGCTTTGGGGTTATGAGATGATTTTTTTGAGGCATGCGCATAGCTTTCAGTAAAACAGGCTAAAGGCCCTGAGTCAGGAAAAGTTCTTTTGTCACAGAGAAACGAACGCAGATGCGTAACTCTGAGCATATATTAAACTTGATGAAGTCAGTGGGAATTACTTGCCTTCCTCAAAGAAGACCTATAAAGGAAAATGAACGGGTGAGGGAAGTTCTGTCCTCAGACTTTCAGTAACTGCTCTGCGCTGGACTTGTTATCCAGTTGTCCCCTATTTTCTCTGTTTTTATTTAAACTACAGCAGATTTAAGGATCTAATTAACTCTTCTAACAGAACTGGCAATCAGTTGATTGGGAAAAAAGTTTTGATTTTAAAATACTGGCTTTATGTTACTTTCCACTTGGAATTAATTGTTTTTAATACCTTTGGTTCTCCAGTATTGTAGGAAAAAAAAAAAAAGGCCCTTTCAAAGATAAGCCTGGGTGTAACTCGTAGGACCTGGGACCGCTGCCCAGCTCGCATGCCAGGTGTCTGCACTAGTGCTGTTTCTGACCCCAAACTGTAGTTTGGTTCAGGCACAAGCAGCCCATTTTACCCTTCATCATCCCTCTTCTTCAGGTTTTCCACATCCGGATGAAGAACGGGGCTGGAATTGTGGCCTGCGCCATGTCAGGGGCACAGCCTGAAGGATGAATTCAAGCTCTAGTAAGTTAATGAAAGCTTTGGACCAGGTTTTAAATGATTTACTTCTGTCACATTAGCTTTAAAAATAATCGCCTTTCTACCTATATATCTTTTCTACTCTTTCCACATATGCAACAGCTTCCTCCTAGCCCACTGCCTACACTTTTCATTGCTGTTCTCTGAACTTTCTCTATTTCCATTTCTTTTTCCATCTTCTATTTCTTATTTCTCCCTTTCTGGAAAAGCATTTCTCCTGTATTAAATTCACACTTCCACGAGCTCCTCTTCACTGCCTTGCTACTATATTTTGTTCTGCAAGCAGGACCCAAACTAAACCTTGAGATTAGGAGAGGGAGAGAATGACTGACACAGTCTTTCAAACTGTGGAGGATATCTGAATGTGCTTTGTGCAATTTGGAAAGCAAATAGGTTAAGCAGAAGAAACAATAAGAATGCTACAAAAATAGGAGCTATATCTTCCTAATTAATTCTTCTGCTTCTGTCTTCCTTACTGAAGATGAGCGTTAATATTTAGAATAACCCTATTAGGGAGTGGGGTTATTTGAAAACAGCTTTCCTGGCAAGGACAAATAACGCTGTCGGGATTCAGCTGTGCTATTCCCTGGCCTCACGGCTGGGTGATTTACCTTTTCTAACGACGCATTCAGGACTTGTCTATCTTGATCACCAGTTTGCTCTAATAGAGAGGCAAACACTTCTTAATGCTATTCAGTTTAGCTGAAAAAGAAATATGAACACCGTTGAAGCCCAAATGTCTTTCCAGACTTCCCTCCCAGAGTGACGAGTAGGAGCATCCAGTGCAGAGTCTGCGTGCCGCAGTGACACTCGGCATTTCCTGAACATGCTCTTCAGGGACATAATGCATTTAAGAGCCATCCGTGTTCCCCTGCAGCCCATTTTATTTGTGGTATTGCAGGCTGATGCATTCTGAAATATCTGCAGGGAACCAGGAATTAGCAAGAGGATTTCACAGAGGGAGAAGAATTATTTAAAAGAGCAGCTGAAATGTATTTCTGCTCTGAATGTCCCCTAGAGCCTGGCTAGTGGGGACATTCAGCCCATAAATATGGACTAAACTCTATTTTCATAATTGATTTGCAGTTCATCTTTAAGTGCTAAGGAGCCTGGGAGGTTCAGCGGAGCTGGCAGCTCGATTCCTCTGCAATGGCCGGTCTCTGCCTGCTGTCCTCACGTGTGTTATACCATGGACAGCTGAGGCAGAAAGAGCCCATGTAATAATTCTCACTGTAGCATTTTCAAACAGTAGTGACTTACAGGTCCTGCTCTCGGTTCTGAATTTGCCTTCGTTGTCATTGATTTTGTGGTATATCTCATGCCCATTGCAGTAAATTACTGAGATCATAAATGATGACTCATGAAGCTGAGGCTGAAGTCAATGCCATAGGGGGTGGAAGAAATTAATGGATGCCGTTGGACGGTCTTTGTGCTTCTCTGTGCCTGTTGTTTGAACCTTTCGTTGCACACGGGCCTCAGGAAGTCTGGGGGGACGCGATCACAAAAAATCTCTCTATGCCCTGGAATTCGCTAACACCTCAGTAACGTGCAGGGGATGAGGAAAGGAGAGAGACCAAGACACATGGTCAGTTTTTAAAACGTCCATGTTCCTCAGGTAACTACATGATGCTGGCCCAGAGCCAGCAGGACTGCACTCCTTGGGGGAAAACTGAGATACTGCTAGCTAGGGTAGTTGTAAACTTACAGCAGTGACCACAATAAGGTGGCCTGAATTTAATACATGCTTGCCCTTTGTCTCCTGGAAGGGGGAGGAAGACCCGTTGCCGTTATTGCACGCGTTGATAGCGCTGCTAAGGCAGTCTTCGCACTGCGCGAACGCCTGGCATTATCTGCCCTTTGGGGGCTCAGTCACTCACAGCAAACAATAGTAGATCCTTCGAGAAATACTTTCCATATTGCATAATATGCAACTTGGGAAAAAACGCTTCACTGACTTCAACCACAGTATATTTCTTAAGGAGGAAAACGTAATCCAACTGGGGGTAAAGGAGCTCACATAGACTTACTGCAATAAAGGGCTCTTTGATAGACTTAAACTGGTGTTATTTGTTGGCCATCCGAAGGCTGCCTGTTACCACAGACGCCACAGAACAACACCATTAGTTATGTGATGTGCCGCAGCGCGGACTGGGCTGACTTGCAGCGTGGTGGCTGCGAGGTAGCCAGCGGGGCTTGGACGGCTGGAGCTCCAGGCTGCCGCTGATGCAGCGGTGACTGCTGCAGTTGGCGTCTGCCGACACAAACGCGACATGAATCTCATGATCCTCATCGCGCCAGGTGACCCCACCAGGAACAAGGCCCAGTCACTATGGGCCACTTATTGGATTTTTAAGTGTTGTGAGGTCAGTATAAGGCTCTGAGACGTGTGTATCTGGCAGAGACAACAAGCGCAAATGACTCCAAACCTGAAAGATCAGAAGTTTAAATATAAAAACTATTTCTGCCAAGCAGGAGCAATATCTGAAAGAAGCCCATTGGAAAGTGAAATGCTGGCACTCCTGGCTGCTAGTGCCATTTGGATGTTGTCACCCTTGCAACGGTCAATGGTGAAAGAGCATCTGAATAGGAAAGGCTTGGTTGCACTCTGACCTTCTGACCAAATACAATACAACGTGAGCTCTTGGGATTTCCAACGTTTATAATCCATATAGAAGAAACATTGTTATATAAACCTTGCCAAGTCTATAGGGCCTTTTAAATTCTCAAATAAGAAGCCTAAGAAATTTATGGCAGTGTTGCTAGATGTGGAGGCCAAGTAAACTCACAGTGTTGATCTTAGTTGTGTTTAAATTTCTTCTGCCTTCTGGCACTTTGAGCAGTAGTGGAAAGAAATCATTTACTCCTAGCAGCATTAAGCGTTTAGAAGCACAGGGGTACCATGGAAGAGCATTAAGAACATAAATTATGTCACACATGGGCTCAGTACTGGTGGCGGGTACATCTCCTCTCAGACATGGCAGATCTTAGCGACACGGGTGGGTACGGACACCAAACAGCCCCCGGATGGGCCAGATATCATGAAACGTGGGGCCAGCCCCCAGGTCACCAGCTTTCTGCACCAGGCCAAATGCATCTAAAACATTATGGCCAGCAAGCGAATAAACAGAACGCTTCAGCTGCCAAACGCTATAGTAGCAGGCTGAAAACGCGATTGTCCCTGTGAGATGATTGGCGTTTAAAGGCATCCGTTGTTTTTCTATATAGAAGCCTATTTGTAATGTGGTTCAGTTTGGGATGGAATGCAGCATGTGGGCTTTCTCTTCCTGGATTTTTAGTTCCTCCGCAAGTTTTGGGTTTAGGAAAGAATTCTGTCAGCTTGGTCTCCCGTTAGGGATCGGGGCTTGCTGAGGGGGAGCAGAACCCCCAAATGAGAGAAGTAGAGCAGCGAGAGAGGGTAATAACCTTCTCGGAGGCAACGTGGGTTGGACTGAATCTCTAGAAGCAGAACAGAAATGATCCATCTCTCTCGGAAAGGTTTTGGTTAGAAGAAGCTTATTCCTTTTATTCCTTCACGGAGCATTTAATTTTAAACACAGGGTAAAGATTGTCAAAAAGTCCCCAAGTACTACTGTGTGTAAGAACAGCAGCCAGATGATCCATCATGTGGCAGATTATCTTGATTTAATGCAAGGCAAAATGTAGTATGTTGAACCTAGAGACAAATGAAGGACTTATCTGAAAAGTAATTTTCATTTAAAAATTGTGTGTGATATATACATGCTCTTCTGGTGAAGCTTATTAAAGTTAGACTGTAAGGTTTCCTGGTAAAAAGTTTTTTCCTTGTTTTTATGAACGCTCAACTTTATTACTCTCCTCCTCTCCATTTTCATTTTCTTTTCACTTACAGAAAGTTTAGATCTTTGGAAGAAGAAAGACTTAATAAAGATTAGAGAGACAGAAAATGAGACTATACGTGTGCATGTGTACATATACCTATATAGGGAGAGCTTATACTTGTAACCTATGAGTTACATAACTCAGCGAGACTATAAGCTGTAGGAGACAACACTTATTAAGAAAAATGTGTCAGATAAAAATAGTATTAAAATCATCATATGTTTTGATTTCCTAAATCTGGCCTAGATCTTTAGTAAAGTGTGATTTATTTTCTTGCACTTCAAAACCATCTCTTTGAATTGTTATAAATCATACTACATTTCCAAGAATGAAGGTAGTGAAAACATTCATTTCCTTGCAATCATAATTTTTTTTTCCTGTTGCTTTCTCTTTCTCTTTCAATTATTTTCTTTTTTATGTCCTTTTTAAAAAAGGATATTTTAGCTTGAAAAAGCTCACGTCTCTTTCCTTGTTACAAACTGTTGTCCTTGTGCTACACACAAGACCTCAGTAACAAAACGTTACACAAGAAAAACGCCCTTTACTTTCTCACCAAAATTTTGCATGTGGTTCACTCCAGAGGTGCCTCCTGGCTGAAGCTGTATTTTTTAATGAAGTGAGATCTAGCGTTTTCCTTTCTTTCGGTACAGTATGCTAAAAATCTTCAATAACATCTGTAAAATTCAAGGATTGTTAGTTCATCCCATTTCCGAGAATAAAGCTTATTAAAAATATATTGTTAAGGTCAGGCATGATAACGGATACCTTCTATTTTTATATGTGAGGCTGCACAATCTTTTAGAAAGTTCCCTGCGCACGTCCTCTGAATGAGAATACGATGCCTGCAAAAATAGGCCAGTGAGGAAAGAAATGGGTTTGGAGAGGCTGTGTTTATTGATCAATAAATCACAGTCACTATAAGTGACCTGCTGACTTCAAGTTCTTTAGGTCAAGGCCCCCTTTGCTATTCTGCAACTTCACCTCTTTGCAGAGCCTCTTAATCAACAGTGTAAAGCCAGAACGAACATCAAACAATCAAGAGTTGGATGATTGGATTGGTTATTTTAAATGACTACAGCTCTGCTTGTGACAGATTTGGGGATAGATTTCATCTTCTCAGCCACTCACTAAGTAGGCTGAATAGGTTGAGCATTTTGTGAAAAACCACCCCTCCAAATCTTTTAAAATGAAGCCATCACTCTGAGGTACACATTAGCAAACATATTGACACATACGTGATTTACTACTTAGGTAAAAGCTTGCATAGGTTAAAAAAAAATTGTCCAGTGCTGTGACGACTCCGCTTTTGGCCAAACATAACTGAATGATAATTTTTAATAGCATTACTATATTAACATATACTCAATGTGCTACTAATAATAAGGCTATTATCCTAATTCAGTCGGGTAATTTGTATTGGTACGTGTAGTTTTACCTGTTCTGTCAATGACACATCCAAAGATGAGCAGGATACAGAACAAATTATTGTATAAAGAAGTGAAGATTAACCGTATGTAAACAGCGATGCAGATTCTTTCTCGCTCCTCTGCAATTCCTGAAATACGTTTTAGGTAACAGTAACCAAAATGACAGCAAGCAAGAATGAGGCAGATACAACTGCAAACAGCTTCTAATTCGTTCCCATGGGGTTGCTAAACCCCTTTTTCCCTAAAGAGCTAATGATACAAAGGAGGCTCTGCTGTTCTTTAATGGGAGCGAAGCAAATCTGGGAAGCTGCACCCCAATGGAGGTCTAGAAACACACTGACGTCGCCATGAGTTTGCTGTGAGATTTTACGGGCCAAGACCTGTGGTACTCAGGCCACTTGCAAAACCCTCCTCTGTTGTTCAGTCGCCCTCAGAGCAACCTGATTCAACACAGGAAAACCCCAAACCACAGAGGTACTGCAAACCAAAGGGAGAGAAGAGAGAAGTGCCACGTCACTTAAAATTCTTCGGTAATCTATAATATGGCTTGTTAATACCTATGACAAACTGTACAACGCAGTACCTTCATTAGGACTTGACTTGAGGTGAATTAAGACCATATGACCACGCAAGGCTGAAGGAGACCTTTGCAGACACAGCAAAAAAAAAAAAAAAACCCCTAATAATAATAATCAAGAATGTCATGAAGGAGATTCCACAGAACGACGAGCCATTAACAACTATGGAGAGCCATGTTTGAAGTACACAGAGAGTCATAATTTTTTGCTCTAGTAATTAGATCTGGGCAGGAGGCTTTGCTCAAAATACCTTTTGGCTGGAAAGGGCTTCCTGAAGAAGAGGAATCACACACAAAACAGTCCTTTTTATGCAGACATTTTCAATTTTTTCTGCAAATTACAAAAGAAAAATTGTGACTTTTTTTCTGGGCCAAGTCTTTTTTGTTTTCTGCATTTCAAGCAAGCCCTTTACTCTTTTAGAGACTAAATTCTGGGAGCGAAAAATGAAAAACAGTCTTCATTGAAAATGTACACATGGAAGCAAATCCTCTCCTAGGAGCTCTACTATTTGCACAGAGCAAAGAAAAGCTAGAAGATGCTCACCTTCAAGGAACACATATCTTCATCACATAAGTAATTTCAAAAATAGAGATGGGAGCTACATGGTGTTTTTATCACTGACTGATCAGACACTACCGCAGCATTTCACTGTGCAGGACTATTGTGCAGTGTTACAGCAATATATAATCCCTTTTCTTGAAGGTCTAACCTGTAAGCAGAAGAAATTGACTTTTTACCTTTTAAAGAAAAAAAAAAGTGAACATGAAAAGAGAAAAAAGACACAGATAGACAAACAGACAGACAGTACAAGTATGGTTCTGTGCATGCATTTAATTGTGCTTTTTGTTTGCTAAAAAGTATTTTCTAAATGAAACTTTTAATTTACTGGCTATCTAATTACCTTTTATGCCATGGGAAAACCAGAAAACAATTGCCCTCATGAAAGGTTAGAAAAAATAATTCTAAATAGCTTCCAGAAGAATATTTGATCACTAGCAGTGTGTCTCCTGTAAGACAAAGTATTCTTGGCTCCCTAAAAAAAAAAAAAAAGGAATGAAAGAAAGAAAGAAAAAAAATCCAGGTCAAGGGCGCTAGTCAAACTCTAGATTGACTCATTCTATTGAGGGCTAGAGTATAGAGAAGAAAAATGTACTTCTGTAACTTGTTGTGCCAAGATAAACAAATGCAAGTTCTTTCCTTAGTCATTTGCAAGCTCATTTGGAGAAACTCAAGAGAGGGGGAGACTGATTGAATGTAGCAATGTCGCAGAGGGGGTGAGGGACTCTTGAAGAGAAAAATAGAAGTGTAATAGATGGAAACAATGAGAGCCAAGATGGAAGTGGGAGAAACCTAAAGAATAGAAAAAAAATTAAATCCATTGGGAAGTACTGCTAAAACTCATCTGCCTTGGTTGGTGGAGAAGAGGACCTTCGGGAGAAAGCTAGAGTGATCCAGCTATGGCTACGAAGGATGGCCTAGGATTCACCGATATGGCTCTTCCAGCAGTGAATGTGGGAGTCTTTAAAGCTAAGTTATTTTGTAATAATAAAATAAAAATAAATCAAGGTTTGTCAATGCAGCCTTCAAAGGTGAAACCTACTGGGTGGAACGCAAAGATTTTGATCCCAGAAGACAGATCTCCCTTCCTATGACAGATTATACATCCCTCTTCCCTCCTCACGTCTTTTGGCTGATTGCGATTGTGCTTAGAGACCCAGGTCCTCTACAGCCCAAGTTTATTCTTGGCCTTACTGACACAAAAAGGAAACCAGCTGTTGCTGTGTCTAGAGCTATCAAAAGCTTTCTTGGTGTTACGCCTGTGAGAACGATTCAGAGTTAGAGCAAACAGGCTACCTAGGGCTATCTCCTGACTAACTGCTCATGGGGCTACCTCAGGTTGGCCACTAGGAAATACTGCGGAGAAAGGCAAAGCCCCCACTCAGTACACTGCCTTGTGCACAGCCTGTTCGCAGGCGCCTGTACTGCTGGGCATTGGATGGTCTATATCTCTAACTTCAGCAGCCAGCTGGATATGTTAACTCCCCGACACTGTCAGTCTAGTCCAAACAGCTATCAAATCCCCTACAACCATGGCAGATGGGATTGACCAAACTCTCAGGCAAAATGTTGTGCAGCTGGTCCTTCATCAGTCAGGAAAAGGGAGTCAGGTTGGAAGATGAGACACTCAATACATGGAAATTGGAGCGCAGCACTTCCAACATCTCCGTGTCACCAGTTCAAGTCTAGCTTGGATTTGTGCTGATTGGAAGTCATTGGATTTGAATTAATCGATGTGGTGCCAAAGAAGCTATCCAAATAACGTGTGCATTGGCTTAGAAGCTGCTGATCTCTATATATTTCTTTGGGAGCAAGTGTCTGCTTCATTAAAAAGCTAACTAACGAACAACAAAACTGACACTACCTTGCTCTACTGGCCTCCTGCACTTTGAACCAGGGTTTGGTCCTTCCCTAGATCTTGTGAATGCAGACAGAGAGGGAAGTAAGAAGGCACCAAACTCCTCAGCCCTCTGCCCAGCTAAAGAAGTTCAGTAAATGATTTAAAAGAAAAACAATAGCAGACCTGAGCCTCACCCCCTCTAAATCATGCACCAGAATGGTTGCAAGAAGGTGGACCCCAGGACTCTTTTCTATCGTAGATTGGGCCATCAGCCAAAGGACTTCTCCACCCGCTGTCCCCTTTAGACATTTGCGTCTCATTAGCTCATGACAAATTACATGGGTTTGGCGATATAATCTCATACAGCATGACTCAATACAATTTTTTGTTATAAAGAATTTTCCTTGCACGTATAGCAGCTTGCCTCGAATGATTGACTATCCATGCTACTTGCAAACCAGCAGGCAGTCTGCTGGCCAATCACCTGAGTATTTTCTCAAGTACAGTAGTTTTGCACAATTGTTCTACCGTGGTGGTTCTGGTGCTTATATAAAAGGTCATATACCATGAAAAACAACAGAAACGGACATATTTTTCTCATACTCAAGTGGTATTTTTCCAAGTGGAACAAGGGGTGACCTAGTGAACTAATCACTGCTCTTTGACACATACGACAGCCATGAAATAATGTTACAAAAGGCACTGAAGGTCCCTTGCACGGGGAGCACGGTCAATACTTTTAGCTTGGGTTTTAGAATGATTTAAAAGAAGGAGCTCAAATATCAAATCAGCTGGAGTTTTGAAATTCTGTCTTAGTCCACTAGATGGTGATCCTTGTAAATCAGGATTCAGGTAAAGAAAGAAGATGCAGGCCCTTAAACATTAAAAAAAAAAAAAAAGAATACACTGTGCAGAAGAGAAAAACTTGGTTACAGACTGACATGATTTGTGACATAAAAACTATACACATTCCAAAATATATTTGAGAAATTGCTGGAGCGCATGGCTGTAGGACACCCTCAGCATTACGTCAATACACATACGAGAACAACCCACCAGTCACCAAGAACGCTGAGCTTGATCACAACCCTCCTCTTACCACAAACCTGGCTGCACCATCCAAGCCGCAAACCCCTTTTGGAAATTCAATGAAAACTACAGCAAGCCCCTCTGATCATCTGATCATTTGAGGCTGCCTTCACTGCGCGTGCATTTAAGCGTATTTGTTTTTTTCCATACCATGCACAAAATTCTCCTTGTAACCTGAATATAAAACAAAGGCTTAAGATACAGTAATAGAAATGTTTTATTAATCAAATATATTTACATTTCTTTGTCTTTTTTTTAAATGTGTGCCTGTTATTTTCATTTAAACACAAATCTTTACAGTTTATATCACAAGAATACAGCTACATGCATGACTTAATTGGTCCTTTGCAGTAAAAAAAGATGCAATTTTATGAAGTTTAAAAAAATGCAAGCAAGCTGTTTACCTTTCTAATTACAGTGTCATTATTATTTTTATTACAACAGAGGACCCCTCCAGCATACTCTACATCTACTGTGTGGGTTTTTTTTGCCCTTTCTTGGATTGGTTTGATCATGTCTAAACTTCCAAAAACTAGAAAAAATATAGAAAAAAAGACTTCATGCTGCTCCAGAACATTTTATTTTCTGGAAACTCACCCACAGAAAGGACTTGGATGGAACAGAAGAGTGCACTAATGGTAAATTTAAAATAAACCATAGCAACTGATGCCTTTCAAATGCAATGAGGACTTACTTTTGGACTTTCACCTATTTATTCTTTTGAAACCACATCATTTTGTCATCTATACGACAGCACCACATAACCTAATGGCATCATACAAATAATAAATAGTAATTAAAAGGAGAGATGATGTTACCAAAAGAAAATAACAGATACACACATCATTGCCTGTAAGTTTCTAGTATGTAATGTGCTAAATTATTATTCTCAACTCAGCTTTCTTTCAGGGGAAGACAATCAGCTTGTGTCCAAAAAAGGAAAAAAGTCAACACTTGGGGTATGTAACTGCAGATTCATAACGCACCTAACATCTTTCCAAAAGGAATATCCCTATGGATGTATAAACTTTCATTCCACACACCAAACAAAATTAGAACTAGGCACAGTTTTTAAATGTGACTTCCAACTTGTTCAGGGTTGGACAAAAAACAAAAGAAAAGACAATCCGCTGTATTTATTTACCAAACTACCAAACAGAGATCCCAAGTGCTTCAGAAATTCTGAAATGGCAGGCACATAATCACTACATTTAAAGACAATCGTACTATACTTACTGCTTTAGTTTACTGGGTGCAAGCACATAGTGTATTCGTAAAAGACCTAAATGTATAACTGGTCTGTCGATACATGAACAGAAACTCGCTCAGAATTCAGAAAGAGCAGAGAGAAACTAGATTCTGTTTAGTCCAAATCGAGGATGTATTTTAGCTTGCCCATGTTAGTCTTACGTTTGCTATATTGTAACAGAATGCCAAATGTTGTATTTGAGAAAAATCCACTAGGAAATCATGGTTTTTCATTGAATTGCTTTTGTATGCTGCCAAATCTGTTATGAAAGTGCCATATATAAAATAATACAATACATGAAACTGTGCTTAGGTATCTGGCACAACAGAGTGATTTACACAAGAAAGAATTATTTGGAAGAAAAAAGTAAGACCTGCAGAAATCCCACCCTGGTGCATTTTTAAAAAAAAAAAAAACAGTAAAATCTTGAAATAATTGATCTTTATTTTAAGCCCGTTCAGGAGACTACTACTTAGACACAAGTTTAATTAGAAACATATGAATAAGCCTGTCTCTATTCACCAGGGAGCGTGGCGTATCTGTAAGCACATACTTACATGCTATTTGCATCACAAGCTCAAATATAAATCCCTCTGTGCGCGAGGCTGAGTGCTTTGAACTACCACTAAGCACCTCCCTGATGAGGAGAGCACAGTTAGATAGCGCAGCAGCCCAAGTCACTGATCTAGCAGATAGCTCCCGTTTGCTTCTCATATCTCATTCCCAACTCCCGTGTTTGCAAATTCCTCTATTTTTTGCGGCAACGTCTCATTTGCTTCCAGAAACGGCACAAGGCTGCTGTTCAGCTGTTAACTAAAACCTGGCGCCCTCCCCCTTGCCCCGAGCTTATTTTACATTAAGTCTCTAAAATAAGGGAAGGTGTGAATTACCAGGAGAGAGGGTTGGAAAGGTTTAGGATCAGTTTTTGGCTTCTCTGCTTAATTAGCCTTGCTAGGAACAGAATGATGTTCAAATAGTCACCTTTAAGTTACAATTCTTCCTACCCAGCTTCCCACGCTTCTTTGAACCTAAAAGAAAAAAAACACATTTATATAGTAGCTAAGAACCTCTCACAGCTTGGAGGAAAAAATTGGGCAAGTGACTACAGAATTGTTCACTCCCCATATCTCTGCATTGAGAAACGGCTGACAACTCACAAGGTAGAAGGCTCTTTATGAGATAATCTGCTACTTGCGAGAACAATATTAAAAATCACTTTTTTTTCCCCCACAGCGTTTTAGGTTGTTAATGGCCAAACACAAAAACAGTAACTCCTGAAGTTATTCCCTGCAAAGCTTTGGAAACTCTAGACTCTACAATGTAGTTTATGCAATATAATAAAGCAAATGTATCTGAGGTAAGGATATCCTAGATTTTTAATTCATTTCTGACTTCATTTGTATTTTACCGTATGCTCTTTTTCTGCTTGATCTCTTTGCAAAATCATAAATGGTCTAAACTTGTGAGTAAATTTGTAGCTGATCTGGTCTAGCCCTTTACAGAATTGGACACTTAAATCTCTATACGTGTAAAATCCTCCCCACAAATGTTTTAAAAATATGTGATATACTGAACAGAGCCCTTATAAGCCACCCAATGCTTCAGCTTTCGTGCAAAAGCGAATGAATCTGTTCTATTTCCCAAAATCTCGCCAAATTTGTTTTGCCATTTTACTTCATGACACAACATGACCTTAAAACTGTTTAAGTTTTTGTTTTTTTGTATTTTTCATTTTTTTTCAAATTACAGTTCTAGCATATGCTGAGACAATCAACATACAAACACTGCTGGTCTCTAAAAGTGAAAAACATTATTGGTAGACAAAATTATGAAATCTGAAGTATACCAAGGATAAAAGCTTGAAAAAAGCCATTGTAATTGAAAATGGAATTGTTATACTGAACCAACGTATATGATATCTGAGCTTTTTTTTTTTTTATTGATACTGGGAATATTTTGGTTCCCTTCCCTTCATGATTGCACCAGGGACACCTCCACAGTGAGTGCTACGAAGCCTCCAAACCATTATATAGCACCTGGGTTCAGATTTACTTTTGGTTTTGAAGCTCATTCCAAGAACGTTGAAAATTTCATCTAGTAGAGGAGCATTTTCAACTGGAGCCAAGCCAACAGATCAAAAATATCAATGGACTGTAACTTGGACTTCTGATTAGTTTTTCCAGAAACCAGCAAGCTATTAAATCAAATACCCTAACGAATAAATATTATCTTTTTGTGTCGCTCCTTACAATAGGATTTGTAAATAGACTGCAATTTTGTTTAAAATATGTCTAACCACCTCTGTCTTTTAAGCCCATAATATTGAATTCAAGAGTGCTGTTAGTTTAACATAGTTTTCCCTACTGGCTTATTTCCATAATGTATATTTGCAGATACACAACACTTCTTGTTTGTTTTTTGCGTGTTCTTTGTTTTGCCAGAATATCTGTGCCAATTGCAATGCTGTCAAATGAAACTACTTGCATGAAAAAGTGCACACAGTGTGAGGCATGAGACTATGGAAATGAAATGCCCTTTGGTCTGAGGAGGCTGACACTGACCCAGATACAGTTCTTGATCGCTTTCCATCCCACACAATTTCTATTACAGCCATGTTGAGATCAACTTAGCCCAGTCCAGCCAAATCTAAGGATTACATCTGGGTCCTTTGAGTCATGCTACAAAAAAAGGTGCAACAATAAACAAGTCCATGTGCATTCTCAGTCATAACTATGGGCAGAAGAACCCTTGAGATTCCTCACTTTGGTATTAAATAACAATTATAAAGGCTTTGAGAAATAAAGCAATACATGGTGGGACTCGAAATGTTAACAGTCCCAAGTAACTTGTCCATTGAAATAAGACTCATCCCTAGTCATAAATAAATAATCTCTTTCCTGGTCTCACTTTCATGCCAGGATCAATATCTCTTAACATCTTACTTATTTTATTACTGCTTTTGGTTTTCTGGGACTGATTGAAAGTTGCTCAGAGGAAATCTTTGGTTTTGCTTAAGTGTCCGTGACATTTAATCATGACTTTCCTTGCAGTTTAATTCCAACCAGTCAATCAGTTAATCCACTTCAATTGATTCTGTGCTCTCTGTTATTGGCTTGCACTCATTGGGCATCCTCTGGTGTCGACTCAGCTGGGTGGCTTGTGTGAAGCTCCTCTCACACCTCTCGCACCTGGTGAAGGCAAGAGAGAAAATTGAGACCGGGGAGCTGCTCTTGGGGGGGGGGGGAGGGGGGGGCGAGCAATGGGCTTCGTCTCATCCTGCCTAATCGGAACAGACACTCAAAAGTGGCTTCAGATTTTACTGGCTCAAGAGGTTTAATTGGTGGCTACTTCCAAGGCCTTGATGCCTATGATGGGACAAGGCCTGTCTGATTCAGAACACAGGAATCTGTCAATAGGCAGGGGGAAGGTGATTTCTCCAGAGAGGCCTGTCCTGCTGGAGCTCTGATCACTGTCAGTTCAAATAGATAAAGAACAAAAAGAGATTTTCAGGAGTGAGCCATCAAAGAAGCGGCTTGTCTGCAGTTTTCTGCTCTGTAACCTCTAGGAGAAATTGATGACAAATAGAATTTCACCTTCTGCTAATTTAAAATCCACAATTGCCTATCGGAGGAAGAGAAATCACACAGCAATAATCGTTCAGCGTTAGAACAAGAGAAAACTCTTTGTTTATCTGATCTGGCTATGCACGGGGGTTCATTTTAAACAGGCACACAGAGTTAGCGATTACTTAATTATCTGAAAACATCCATAGCGTTTGACAAATTTGTGGGTCGAGCAAGAAAGAACTCGTAACAGTCACCAGTGTTTGCTTCTCCGTCCTTTATGTCTTCTCTCTCCCTTCCCTGTCCTGTCTTTAGAGAGCTATAATCTGCAACGAAAATAACGTGTGAATGAATGAACAAAGCTACTGCATTTCTAAGGGGATAGGATGGGGATGTTGCTAGCTTGGAGCGAATCCTCTACCCCTGCTCTAAAAGGGACTTTATTGTATCTAATCTCCCAAATACTAGCCTCTTAATTTGCATTCTGAACACCAGATAGAGGTGTTTGATGAGTAGCAAGTATGGATACAGCAGATTCTCCTTGTAAGGCACTCGCTCCAAAGGCCACCTTTGATTTAATGGTGCTGTGTGATGTTTTATCTTCAAAGAAGATTATCATAAAAGCATCGCCATGATGAATTCTTCACCTTCAAAGCAGAAGTGAGGAAGACAATGGCCTCAGCTAATTCATATTCATCTTTCTCTCGTCACTGATATGAATGATAGAAAGTGAACTGTCACTGAGCTAGCTGTTTACCAAAAAAAAAAAAAAAGGGAAAAAAGAGAGCAACAGAGAGAGGAAAGAAAGATATTTAAGATATTTACACATGTGCACAACTGTGGCATGTTTTAGTAAGTAATTTTTGCTTCAGGAACATTGAGCACAGACATAACAGAGTCATTCATCCAAGCTACTGTACCAATCTAAAATGTCAACACTTTTAAGTTGTGTTTCTTTGATTGTCTTTCAGGGAATATTTTTAGCAGTCTGTTCCACTGCTAAAAACTGCACTGTGATCTTGACAAATGTAAAATGTCAGCTTTAATGTATCAGACCTATCAGCTCAATGAAAATAACTCAGAAGTATTGATTACTTAATGATTTTTGGTGTATTCATTAACGTCTGTGTGCAGATCATCCACTCTCCAGAGCTCCTGAAGTGCTGATGACACATTAGTGTGCTGCTGATTGTTTATTAGAAAACTGATTAGTTACTGGATTAGTGTGTCAAAATATACTACCTTTCGTTGCCTGACAAACTTTCAAATTTTTACATTTTTTTTATAAACATACATATATATTTATATATGTGTGTATATATATATATATATCACAGAGGAATTAGAATCAATTTTAAGGCTGGGGGGGTTAACTTAGTCTATGTGAGATATTGCCATCTACTTGAACTTGACAGTTTTGTTATTTTGACATCTACAAAGACAAGCGTTGTGCTTGCTGAGGAATAGGAGGTTTAGCTCCTTGGATAACCAAGCTGTAAGAGACACAGCTACAAGAAAAACAGCCACCTGCAAACCAGGTGTGGCAACAGCAGACTTCTAAGCATCTGGCCCAAGAAGTGGCATATACTCAGTCAGGAGACTCAGGTGCCACATGGGAACCAGAGAAAGCCTATAAGGTGATTGGAACACTTACAGGTACTCTGTATAAGCTGGCCATGGAGCTGGGGCAGACCTCCTTACCCTTTCTGGAGCTTGCCTGGGACTCTGCACCACTCAGCACCTTACACTGCCCTCAGAAGAATGGAGCAAGGCTCACTGTACTCCTTTTAAATGAGATTTCCCACCTTTCAGCCACTAGCTGCTTCTCCCTGGAGAGCGCCCTGCCTTCCGAGCTATGGTCTACTCTGGGACACTTTCATACAGATGCACAAAAGAAGGCTGTATCATGCTGCTAGAGAGAGAGAGAGAGCAAAGAATTAATCTGGTGCTAAGAGCATCTGCCCTTTGGACAGGAGGGACGTGAGCGCCAAGCCTGGCTGGTCTGGCTGTACTGTCTGCGCTATGCAGCCCTTGGGCAAAAGTCAGAATAAAGCCTTTGACGAGGCACCTAATGCCCGTAGGTAACCCTCAGGTAGTACCCAAGGTGCCTAGCGTTTTCTAGGCATTTTGATAGAGTGTGAGTGGCATTTTCTGGATTACAGGTTGGGATATATATTATTATAGTACCTGGATTACAGAAAGGGACCTGTGTTAAGCCCCCAATTCCTCTTTTCAATTTGGCCCAAAGAAGTCGTTGTCAGATACGAACTGATAGGAAAGTTGAGGATAATAGCGTCACAGCAGTCAGCATAACATCTCCTGGTAAATGGGAATGCGAGGAAAAACAGGAACACTTTTTTTTCTTCTGAACTATGCTGTAGACTTTCTCTGTAACAACCATCCCTCCCAGCCCATCACAGCAGAATAACTGCTGCAGTTACCCATATCTACGAGCCTGGTGAGCGTGAGTGCGTGCATGTGTGTGTTTATAAATTAAACACATGTAGCTTATAACGTGTTGGAATGTTTAATAGTAGCCAAAACAATTAAAAAGGAAAAACAGTCCATCTCTCCCTTGATCACTCACAACGTAAACACTTGGGACTCAACCTGAAGCCTGGCTATTAGACTTCAGACAAATTTTTGGATAAGCCTCAACTGCAGAGCAGTTGAGCCATATTGCTTCCTACCAGCTGAGCTGCCACTTAATTTCCACTTAGGCCATCTGATGGTATTTGAGAGTAATTTGAACAGTCCCTGGACACAATACCAGATTCGATTTAAGTAATTTAAGACTCCTTATTAAATTAGATGCCATCACTGAAAGCTGTATCCTTCCCCTCTTTTTTATAGCACATGGGCCTTTATTTTAATTGTAAGGAGTACTGTGGTACTACAACATTCAGCTCCATCATTCGCAAGACTGACTTTTACAATCAGATTTCTCTCTTCACGTGGTTTGCTTGGTTGGAGGGGAGGTAAACAAAAGGCAACTTTTGTGCTTCTGAATTTCAGAAACAACGTTGACAGCAATGGTTCTGCTGGGTTTTCACTACAGTTTGGCTAGACAGCCCTCATTGTCATTGGTCTGTTTGTGTTGCCTTCAAAATACTGACATTAAGAATTATAATCAGGATCAGTTTAACTACCAAGTCGATGTCAACAACTTCAGTGCACAGCTTCAGCTGAAGAAAATATTGAGGGTCCACTTTAGGAAAAAAATATTTTTGTTTGATATTTTCAAAATAAACAAAAATTTTAAGATTTCATTCAAAATTATATTTAACATTAAATTTGAAGCTAATTTGAAAATCTTACAACAAAACAAAACAGAACAAATCTGAGATGCCAGTGCAGGTACAATGTCTATATTCAACCTGAAATGAATGCTTCCCAGCTTTGCATTTCAGTAAGAAAAATGAAGAAAAAACACCTGGCTTATTCCAATCTAAAAGAATCTTTTCTCTTGTTTTTTTGGGCTGGCTATGGGAAATTAGATGTTTCCACAGTGCTGATACTGCAAGCAGTGATATTAGTTCTTTTAACTAGCCTCTAATTTTGCTGAAATGGGAAAGATCACAGCAGAAGAATTTGAGAAAATGGGGCTGGCCAATAGTTTTCCAGTTTCTCCTACCTTTTAACTTGCTCAAGAGCTTTGTTCCCAGACTAGCAGCCATAGTGGAGACTTCAGTAAGATAAGGATACACAAAATCATTACAATGGTGAGGCTGACTTGATAGCTTGTGATGACATGAAAAGAAATCCCTTCCAACTGGACCTGCTGTCCGGGCAATGTAGCTAAAGCTTTGACTACAGATAACGATGCTAAGTGAGGTTATCTATAAGGAAAAGCAAATAGAAAAGTCTTCCACCATATAGCCAAAGTTACCTAAGACCTATTAAAAAAAGGCCTTCTCACATAGGAAGCCTTTTAACCAATCAGAGATTTCCTCTTAAATAACAATTAATTTGAAATGTTTTAGACTACTTTCACCACGTGTTCACCATTTTTTAAAACCACCTTCTGAAAATAACATGCACACAAATAATGTTTGACATTGCCTGCCTAATCCATACACACCACAATTTGTCCAAATACCAGTTACAAGAATAACTGGCTTACTGCACTGGAAATTCATGAGTTATTGATGAGAAATTCAGGGTTCATGCAAGTTAACTGTGCAGCTGAGTGCCTAATTTTCACCTATGAAATCGAACTTAGTAATACCTTAAAACGATGCCTTTTTAATATAACTTAGCTAGAATTTAAATAATTCTACGCTTTCCAAGCACTTCTACAGGATCTCTCTTGTTAGCAGTAAAAATATTATTCAACAGAAGTACGTACATTGCCAGAAATATAGACCTTCTTGAGGTACAGAACGTTTATCTCAACGGACTTTTTGGTTTTGCACTTTTTAAGAAAGCATACACTCAGAACCCCTTTGCAAAAATACACTTCAAATCTAAATTGCACCGTCAAGCCACAAAAATATTATCTGTCCTGCTTATGGCTCTTTTTTCCTGGAAACTACTGCTACATTTTTCTTAGTTTACGCAGTATTAGGTCTTGGACCCCTCCTTTTCAAAGGAGGATCTAAATGGTGATGAGACATCGAGATGAGCTGCAGCTATCTTTATTTTGCTCTAGCGAAGAGGGTGAATTGATTTCTGGATAAGCTGTCTGCCCCTCCTCCCTCGAACGCGAGTAGTCCTGCACAGAAGACAGCTCTGCCTTCGTCAACAGCCGGCAGGACCAGGGCATGTGTGTCTCCTTATCTGACTAGCAGGGATGGGAGAAACCACAGCTCCAGTTTTAGCTCCATGTGAAATTACCAGTCGGCCTCCTCCAAAGACCTCACTGAGTCGTCTGGAGAGCAACTGGAACTGCTGTTTCTTGTATTTAAGGAAGGAACTAAATAAAACCCTATGAGAATGACAAATTCTCCCTTACATGATAAAGAAGCAGCACAAAGCATGCATATTTTTTTGTTGCTCTGCACTGCGCCTTTAGAAAGGGCACAAACGCCTTCGTAGAAGCAGTGAAAAATAAACACATCCCAGAGCATTGGTTAATTGTAGTATGTACGTTAAGCCCTCTCTTTCACAAATGAAACTGTGCTGTCCTCAAGACCATTTTGGAGAAGGGGAAAAAATTACCACACCAAAGGGGAAAAATAATGACTCTAAATGGGGCAAAATAGCAGATCTATTGGAAACATGACAAAAACAGGATGTTAAGGAAAAAAATTAAGTGGAGTCAACAAGGTTACACATAAGTAACACCTTAACATTAAAAGAAATCTATTCTCCATTTTGACCTGGAAACCTCTTCCATTAATTACTAAAATCTATTTACACAGCAACTAGATAAAATCAATCTGACTGCTCGCACTATTTTTGGCTTCGCTTTCTACGGGCTCTCAGCACGCACCAGACCGGCTCTGGTGGAGTCGTCGTCAAGACACTCTGCGTTTCCATGCTTCGCCACCTACAGCGCTACCCCAGCCGTGATTGCTGGTATGCAAACTCTCCCGCACAGGATACGCAGCATTTGGTGCCCGGCTCTGTCCTCCTGCCCCCAGCAGACACATGTATGGAGGCCACGCATCCTTTCAGCCATATATGGAGGTAAAGCATCTCTAGCGGTATCTCTGCTGTGCTTGTACTGAGGGAGAGGTCCTGACAGCCCCCCGGGGCTCAGCTCTCTTACATTAACCAGACATAGAGTACGGGGAGGCAAAAGGGGAATACGAAGACAAACGTCAAAAAGTACACTGAGGACGCACCGTCCTCCGGTGAAGGGGGAAAAGTCACACACCTTCTTCAACCCTTATTCCCTTTCCTCCTAGGAACATCGGGGGGTTTCCGAGAGAGCTAGGTTTCGTTACATTATCTTTCTTCCGCAGCGGGATCGGTTCCAGGTACCATATGCACATGAATCTGTGTCTGTCAGTTAGCAAAGACGCAGACATGAATATGGTTTAAAAAAAAAAAAAAAAACAAAACCAAAAGCGTTCTGCCTCTGAGCGCACCTTCTGTTAGGTAGGCAGAGCTTTGCACAACTTAAAGGAACATCTACCTGGTTCAGCTGTGCTGTGGCTGGAGGTGACAACGGAAGAGAGAAAGTTTCTGAGACTGAAATTTGTTCTTGGCTTTATTTTCAATAAACAGGAACTGCAAAAGTCGGCAGAGTCTGTTTAATTAAAAAACATCTGGACCAGGAGACGTATTTCTTTTTTTAATCATTCGAACAGCTAAACATTTGCAATTTATTATTATGAGCTTACCAGACTTATACCACAAGACAGAGTTGTGTTTTTTGTCTAAAAAAGGAGACTAAAAAAGGATGTGCCCCCTCCCCCCAAATATGTAACCAGATCCAAATTAGCTGCTACGTGAAGCTGCATCTACCTCAGCATATTGACATCAAAGAATCATATCAATCTTTTTACAGCGCAGGCTGTCCCAGCCTTGAGTCCGTTTTCAGCTACGGTTCCCTGACGGTAGCTTAGCTGTCATTTAATTGAAACAATCAAGCTCTCATCAGAGGACAGGAAATTGCTCTGGGCGCGCAAGCTACGTGAAAACAAGCCCCGTTTAATTCTGATTTTAGTCACACCACTAATGGGTTTGTCTGGTGCTCTGACCTCGGCTTTCAGGGGAACCTCTGCTACGTGCCGGTAGGGACCGGCGAACGGCAGCTACGCCTTTCCCTCTCGGCTCGCGGTTGGCAGACGCTGCTGTACTTACTTGAAGGGTTTTTCCCCGGTGTGCGTCCGGATGTGATTGTTGAGCGTCGTAGCACCGGCAAAGGCACGACCGCAGTAGCCGCACTTGAAAGGCCTGTCGCTGGAGTGCGTGACCACGTGGTTCCTCAGCTCCGAGGGCTGCGAGAAGGACTGGGAGCAGTGGCCGCACTGGTAGGGCCTGCAACGGGACACAGAAACACCACGCCGTCAGCGCTGTCTGCGGTAGCCAGCGGGAAGCCACGCGGGTAGGAACATCTACTCTTCCCAGTGATTTCCAAAGAGAACGGCGGGCGCAGCTCCCTGGGACTTTTCTGGGAGACCCAGGGCAACTCTGCAGGACCTTCTAAGCAAACGCAAAGTCCCCACGCAGAAACCCGAGAGTCTACGGGCACTACGCACCGCAAAACAGGGCATTAAGAAACAAATCACCGCTCCCCACCCCTAAAACAAACCATGATTCAGCAAGGTAACAATCCTGCACTGTACTTCATATTCCTTCCTTATTTCTCCCAAAGTTAACATGGCACTTCCTACTCACAAAAAAAACCCAAACAAACCAAAAACAAAAAAACAAACAAACAAAAACCTCGCTCATTTGAGTTAACGGCCTCCAGGAATCCTCCATCTATTGGTGCCAGCCACCGACCTGCCTATAAACGCATGTCCGATTTTTGTAAGTATATTCCACTTGGATTCGGTGACTGCTCCCAAGAAAGTTTTTCCCATTGCTTTGGACAGAATGAGAAATCTAGGCTTTCTTTTTTTTTTTTTTTTTTTTTTTTAAATAAAGATCACCTTTTGCAACGGGAGACATTGGGGAAAAAACAACCAACCAACACGTCTATTATTTTTTCCGTTTTCTTGCTGCTAGTGAAAATGTTTGCATTTAATTAACAGGTTTCCCCATCCCAGATGGAAAATGCCTTTTTTGTGATCCTGAAATGAAACCCATAACTTTGTTTCTCTGCCTTCATAGTCAGTTAAAAAACAAACAAAACAACCAAAACACCACAGATTGTGATGCTACAAATTCAGAATCATAACAAACATACTGCAAACATAGAAAGAAAAGGATGCGAGACAGCAAGATGAGACAAGACTATGGCCAAAACGCAAACACCATCACTAACTGAAAAGTGGTAAAGTGTGAAGAAACCATGAATATACACTTCTGGTTGTAAAAGAGATTTGATATCAACAGTGTTTTGCCTTATCATATCTGACTTAAGTTAGTGGCAGAGCCCTAAGTGTTCACGAGACCTTTTGTTAGGAAAAATAAGAATTTTTCTGGAAGGATTTTGTTTTTTTTTTTTTTATTACAGTGCTCACTAATTTAAAAGCACAGCTCTTGACGTCTGCATTTCTAGAAGCAATGGCCAACACCAACTTAATTGCTCTTTAAGAAACGTGTACGTTAAAATGGCTAGAAATCAAAACTTAAGAGAAGGAGACAATGGTGACCGAGCACGTACAACAATTCAATTAAGTGCAAAATAAAGCGAACTATCTCATTTGTCAAGCGAGCTGCTTAATTGTGGCTACTTGCACCACTGCTCACAAACACTATTATTTTACAGCGCTTCAGAGCACTGAACACTGATTGTAGAATTTTTTAGCTTGATTAATAGCTCAGGATTGGTCAATAACGCAATAGCGTGCAGTTTTAATTACTCACATTTGAGAAATCTAACTGCTCTCCAACAAGTTTGAAAGACACATACAAAAAGCTGTGGAAACGTTACTTAACCTGGATTAAAAATTGCGGAAGCGCACGCAAAACACTATTTTACATGAACAACAACAACAACAACTTCTGAATATCTGCTTCTATTATCGAAAGACAGGTAGTAACATGGTTTTTTTCAGCCTTCTCCTTTCTTCAAGCGCATGGTTAGTTTACACGGGAAACATTTATCAAACCTGACATGAAAATTCAAGTGCTGGTAAAACAAAGATGATTTGTGAATGCAGACTTAAAAAAATTGTTTGGTTATTTCCAAATTAAGCACTTTTAAGCAAAAAGAACATATTAAGATATTCTCTATCCAAGAAACATTGATTTTTTTAATGGTGAAAGGGACCATTAACATCTATTAGCCTCTGGTTATCTATTTTTAACAGCTACCGCAATAAACGATATACACACTAAATAAAACCAATCAATCTTTTTTTTTTTTAAACAATGTGATTAATTTCCTACTGTGAAAATTCACACCATTATTTGTACGTAAACAGTCAAAATTCCAAATCTGTAATAACTGAGCCTTCAGATGCCAAATAAAATGTTTCTACCTCCTACACTGGCTCAGAACAGACTTGTTTACAAAGCATATTAATATATGCACCCAAAATACATTTCACTGGCTGATGCACAAGATAAACAGCTTTGTTTAAAAAAAAGAAAAAAAACCACCTATTATTAGCTTGCTTAAAATGTATTTTTTCCATTCATAAAAATCTGGGCAGAAGAGCTATTAAAGGACTGCTGCCTCCACCCCCTTTTTAGGGATGCATTTCTACAGTTTACACGTAGGTGAATCTGATTAATTCCAAAATGGGCAGAGTAAGTAATTTTTTCCAAGTTAGATACATGACACAAATTAAGCAAAGCTCATTTTAAAGGGAAAACCAATATACGCATTCAGGCACACTAACAATTTATAAACATCGCATCTAATTTGCGCTGTGGGCTGCTTCAAATACTCAGAACTGCGGGAACTTTCAGACACAACAATATTTTTCCAAGAGCAAAAAAAAAAAAAAAGGCATTCAATAAGTTGAGAAGTTATCATTTTGTTTTCTGGTAACTATTTTATTGCGCTCAGAAATTTCTCTTGGCAGAAGATAAAATCAATATGCTGCTTCTGGGGGAAAAAAAAAAAAAAAAAAGGCGGTGCAGAGCGATGCTCGGTTCGGCGAGTACAGCGACACCGGCAGAGCAGGGCTCTCTTTGATGTAAGAGTCTTCTCTCTGGTGCTACTTTGCTTGGCACGGGGACACCAAATTCAGGTGATGACTTCACCCTCCGTGTCCTGAGGGGTGCAGACAGAAGGTGCAGGAAAAGAGAAACAAAACCAGTGCTCTTCACAGACTGTATTTGCAAAGAGCTGCAGCTAGGCTGAATGTGGCCCCAGCCCCCTAAAAAGCGCATTGCTGCTGGAACAGCTGAGAACGTATTTTCACACCTTGCGCTCCGTGGTATCGACATGAATATAAGCCCAGATGCAGGTTGGTGCTCCAGAAAATAAGTGTTCAGTCAAAATGAATGTCAGCTACTTCATTTGTGAAAGCCTACATATCTACATTACGCCTTTGCACAAGTACATGCAGATTTGCAAGCATAAATGCAATGAAACAGGCGCACCAGGGCTTGAAAGCACGTGCCGACTATCTGGAGAAGTACGTCTTTCTATAAACATCTGTTATCTGCATCCACCTGAAATAGCAGAGCTTTGAATCTCTGCTTCATAGCATTTACCATGAAGGATCTTGCAGTGCCTTCCAGTTGTTAATTCAGCCGGATCAAACTTCTTATGAGACAGTATTTTATTCTTCAAAGGAAGTTACATTTAAGAGCAGCTAAAGTGATGTTCATACAGGGATGTGCTGACAGTCATTAAAAGCAGTTCTAATGCTTTTAACACCTAGCTACATATTTTCCTGGTTCTCTGTCTTCCTGATGGGGCTTAAAGGAAGGACAGCTACTTACCCAGAAGCAAATTCTAACGTCAGAAAAATGACCATGTTGTCATTGGCCCCATGCAGCATCAATCAATTACGCAGCTTTACTAACTTCTGCAGACAGACTTACAGCATTAGCTTGTCAACGTGTGGCGTCCACCAGCTTCTTCCAGAGATCCTAGTCTCACGGTTCCTGGCTATATGAGCACTGCTATAGGCACATAGGCTATTTCAAGGGAAACCTCAGAAAGAAGTACATGTAACACAGTAGTTTTCAGGTTTTGTGATTACTTGGGAGTTTTACATCTTGCAAGTTCCTCAAGTTGCGTTTCCAAAGTCTCAGAAACCGATCAAGAATGTTTTTGGCTGCCCAATTTAGATAATCTCTTAAATGACTTTGCTGTTTGGTGATTTCTTTCCCGATTATATGATTTCCCCACGTTCGTAGCCAATTTCTTCTGGGTAAAATTGCATCATGTAGGTCACCAGGGAAAAGCCCATGTTCCCCTACGGTGCTTAACTGAGTATCACCGATACCCACGCTTTCGGTGGCGGCAGGTAGGTAACACATTAGGAGATAACAGATAAACCCATTCCTTCGCAGCTGGAAATACTGCTGACAGACAACTGTACATTTGGATTGATTCTTTTTAGATTTGCATTTAGCAAGATAGCCATAGCCCTTTATCTATTTATCGTTTACTATTCCTCTGCTGGTACAATGTACTTTCCAACCTCAAAGTCCTACGTAAATCCAGCCACTATAAACTATTGCCTACATCATAAAGTGGAGAAGAATGCTTGAAGGGGGCTGAATCATGACAGTCCTGAAAAATCTGGGAATTATATTCCACTGAATTTTCAAATTCTTTGTTTTACAGTGAGCTGGTTTTGTAGTGAGGCCTCTTCAGAAACGCATTCGCTATCTTCAGGGGTCAGGTGGCATCCCAGCGCAAACTTTAGGAGATGAGTTGCTCGTACCTGTAACACTATCACTGAAACACCGTCAAATCAGGGAGACAAAATGGCACGTTGTTCTCTTTTTCTTTCCCCCCCCGCTTAGAAAAAGCTAGAAAAGCACCAGCTGAAAGAAGAGACTGACACACAGCTGAAAGCACTTTTCCCACTGTTGAGGGCTAAGGAGAGCAAGCCAAACAATCTGGTTGATGTCAAAGCATCAGGGTGGGACACAGCCGAGAACAGAGCAGACCACTGCACCTCGGGCAGCGTTTCACAGCGTTATGGGGGGCAGCTGCCATACCACAGCCGCTAGAAGAGATGAAAGTGGGGCATGTTGAAAAGCTGCCATCATCAGCTTCCAGGACCAGGCCTTTGTGAATCTGCGTACAACATGCTAATCGGCGGTTTAGGAGACAGCTGAAGTCAACAGGTGCTAGGTCGTAGTTTTCCTAACAAAAAGGATACAACATTTTGCAGGATGGAACAGGGTCCTGTGCACAAATCATCTTTATAGGGTGAAGAAGAGAGGCAGTGATACAACCTGCAGGGAAAGCATCTGTCAAACATGCCAGTAGCAATGTAGTAGCCCACAGCAACTGCCTCAGAAAGGCACTCTTGCTGGCCTAGGCCCCGTTCAGGAAGCACATGGGTGAGGAAGTCTCCGCAGATGCCTTAGCCAAGGAAAAGGACCAATAAGACACTCTACCAAATTAAGAGCCTGAACCTACTGATCACAAGCATGTACCAAGGGATTTCTGCATGTGCTTTGGTCTTCTTCTAGCAAGCTGAGCTAGGAGGCCCAAGAGCAAGATGACATTCAAGGACGTTGCTAGCTCGGGCACCGAAGCCTCCCTAGCATCAGTGTGACGACGAGTGGGCTGCATGCACGCACCGACTCCAGAGCCAGCCCTGCGGCCCTCCTGCCGTGGACTTCCACCAATGCAACTCGCCAGCAAGAGCAAGCCTGGGCACAGCACGCACCAAGCCTCGGCGCCGACGGGAGAGCAGAGCCCACTGGCGATTTGGGGGCTTTCTTCCAAATGCTTGTAGAGGAACTAATAAGCCAGAAAGTTAGCTCACGTAAGCGTTGTGGAGCTTTCGAAGCCGTAGGGCAGGCGCGCTAGCCTATGCGCCCTTCAGTGTTAATCACTACAGGTGTCGGTAGTTTGCAAACTTTTGTGAAGAGATTATGCAAGAACAACCAGGAAATTCAGCAGGAGGTTTACTGTAATTGAGCAGTATTCCACAGCCACTCTTTAAACAGAAGGAGACAACTCTTGTTCACAACATTTATTTTTTGTTTGTCTGTAATGGGAGATGTTTAAATTAATTAACGGACTTGGGGACAGCATCAAGGTCAAAGACACAGAACCTATAAAGAAAAGGAAAACGCAAAATGGGCTAAGCCACGATCTTAGAGAAAAGGATCTATTAAATTGACAGCTTCAACCTTAAAGCTCTTACTCTTAAAAAAGCCTACACATTTAAGGTTGAAGTGTAATAGCAAAACACAAGGAGCACGCAGGCCAGATAACATCCACAATCCGCCAGCCATGGACACACATACATGAGGATCTTCTCTCAAATTATCTGCTTAAATACATGACAATCAATGAGAATAAAAATCACACAGATGTACACATTATATATGAAAATATGCCACAGACAGCCCCTGGAAATTGCAAGCATCTGCCTTCCCTTAACACCAATACATACAGAATAGGACGATCAAAGCGAGAAAGAAGAAAGACGTCATTAAAAAAAGAGTTGTTATTAGGAAAACAGTTGCTGTTGAAAAAATGATTACACCAAAACATAACACCGAAAATAATTAAAAAAATATATTGTTCTAAAAATGATTCATTGTGATCAAAGACTTTTGCTTACCCCTTTCTGGAACCCCCCCAAATAGGACTGTTGGGAATTTCTGCAGCAGGAAAAACAAACAAACAAAAACTAGAAAATGAATTTCTGACTCCTGCTTCAAGGAATACTTACTCAAAGTGCCTCTACCTGGGCAAGGCTTCAAAAAATCTCCCAAAGACTCAGAAAGTCTCTGGGTTCAAATCTAGGCAGATTTGAATCTTCACTCTACTCCAGCCCCATCTACCATTAGCTTCCAAGAGAAGGAGTACAAAATTTAAGAGGCAAAAAAAAAAAAAAAGAAGAAGAAAAAAGAAAAAAAACACACCCCCTCAGTGTATAGGGAGAAGTAAATTGCAGCTAAACTAGTAAATTAAAGATAATTTTAACTGAAATTAAAATTTTCCTCTCAGTATAAAACAATAAATGCAGTAGATGATCTTGGAAAGTCTCTCTTTTTTTTTTTTTTTAAACCATTTGCCTTTTAAATGAGTTATACTTCTTTCAGATAGGCAGTGAGAAAGAAAATATTTTGGGCTTTTTAAATATCTGTCCACCTTTGTGTGCTCTGGCAGACGTTCTCTGAGTCAGAGTGGCTTTAAAGTGGACTCCTGAACAGATTCAAAGATGTTTTCCCTGTACCTCACGCTGTAGGCAATCAGCATTGTTGAAGAACAAGTGCAGCGCCAGAAGACAGAGCCAAGAGTCATTTCCTAGAGGAGGCAGCTCCTGCTGCTGCAGTCACAGCAAAGATGGAACAGCCGGCGTGCCCACAAATTGCCCACAATGAACAGGGAGCTGCTTAGCAGCTGGAGCAGCGCTGCAGATACGGGTGAGAAGACCCAAACCAGAGTTGCGTCCAGTACTTTAGGCTGGCAGGCGGGTATTCTTTCACAAATTATATCTTTGTTAGCTGACTCCAGGAAGTTTTTGTACACCAAGAATTTTTCATACAGGGAAGTGAGACATATTCAAGAAATCAAAGACAACTCTTTTCCAGCCACTGTATCACTAAACAGCGGATCTGCTGGTGCTGGCTAGAGGACAAAAGACTGACCGTGACGTAAGTTCAACCTACGACGACTTCTAACTGGGTATACGAGAACCCAGAGCCTAGGACAGTTACGATCTACAGTAACCATTACTCTCATAGTTTCAAGCATTGAGTGATTTGCATGGAGCTTAACAGGAGTCGTGTGACTGAAGCCCCACACGGCGCTCTGAAGAAGAGCTACTGGGAAGTGTTTTTTTATGACAGTTTTGTTCACAGCACATCTCACAGGAACAAAGGAGCCATTATAAAACTGGCCTCCACGTGGTGTCTACACAGTTTTATTTAATGATATCATAAATAGAGATGTAAACCATTTTTCAGTACAGAGGGAGCGCAGGTATCACAAAACAGAGCACACCAGCATCCAGTACTTATGCAAGCTTGATCCTAAACGTATCTTGCGTCAGCTCAGTTAGGTTTTAGGCACTCTGTGTCACACAAGAGAAAAAGGTGCTTGAGAATGGGATTCACAAAACCCTTCCGGCCAAAGAGGAAATCAGCTAAATTAGCCAGTACAAATACTGACATAGAGGTGTCAACTATTACGTTTCAAGTTTTCCTGAATGCTATTCTGAGATTCAGCAGCCACAACTCAGTCTTTACTTACTAGTTAACCACCCCTGCACTCAAGCCTCCCCAAATCTGCTGAGTCCTTTCTCTAACCATCCTTTCCTCTCTTCACCAGAGGGAAATAACCAACTCTCTTCTCTGACACAGGTAATTTGAACCTACTATACTATAGATTATTCTGAGGTAAAGCTGCTCTAAACTCTCTAGGTGAAGCTGTTCTGCACTGCATGGACAAATTAAATATTCATTGAAGAGAGAGAGAAAAACATAAGACATCACAAATCAGTAACCTACCAACGAGGGCATTGACCTCTGAGGGGAAAGACCTAAATTCCAGCTTGCGCTTCAGGGAATATTTAATACAAAATACTTAGAAGACAATAAAATAGAAAAGCAAAGCTCTCACCTCTAGGATGACAGCCTCAGTTGTAGGATAGACAGCCTCATTTCCTCTCTCTGGCAAAATGAATATTTAACTACCCCTTAAGAGTGTGGAACAGCCCCATTAAGGAGAAACTTCTCTTGCAATAACAGCCAGCTGCAGCTTGGTTCTATTAAAAGGGAGACACAGGTTCAAGCAAAGGAAAGGATGAAATCTAGGCCACACACCTGATCAGGTGAATCAGTGAAAAAATATGCGGTGGAGCATCTTCATATACCTCTTCTTTATCTTCCAGTGCAGAAGATCATGCTCTAAGTGTTCAGGATGCTTTTATATCAGAAACAGAAGAGCCCAAGCAACTTGGGAGAGTGAGCCTTTTTGGACCTATGTTCTACACTTAAACTTGCAATTGTATCTTATAGGTTTCCCTAGCGTGGCCTTACTCTGCTAAGGCCAGCACAAAAACCAGAAAATGCTGAAAGAACGTGAAAGGCTTTTGTTGCATTCAAAATATTATCAACTCTTTAGATGCCATGTAGATTTGCATGGAATTCAGCTTGCCCCAAGCATCCTTGAAATTTCATGCTGGAAAACACGATTTCTGCTCCAGTATTTCCACACCCACAGAATCACACAGGCATATATGTACACGCAGACAGTAACATACACACAGAGACATGGATACTCGTGCATACCCAGGGTCACTGTTGACTATTTTTTATAGCATATTGGTTACATGTAATTCACATTCATATGCTGCTGCTAGAATGACTTTCCAGGGATTCAGCTGTTCTGCTGAAACCTTCTTCATAGCTGAAGAAGAGACAAAACACGGGCAGCCTTTTTTATTGAATTAATTTGATTTTTGTCTTTTGTCCTGCCAGCTATCAAAATTGTCAAAGAAACCAGCTTTGATTCATAAATAATGGTTCCATTATATATACTGTGCCACCGGTCAGAGTACCTGTAATTTTAATTCACTTGTTCAGCTAAATTTCATCCTCAGTTCATGGCCATAAAATTCTTTATTGACAAACTTTCAAACCAACTTTGACTCTGAGGTATCTAGTCAACATTTTTCTTCTGTGTGGATATTAGTTTATTGAATAAGTGGCATCTGTTTTCCTCCACATCACTAGTGGAGTAGGTATTTCCTTTTGACAGCTCTGCACGATTTATGGGTTTGCATGCTCTGAAGAAAAATAGTACTAAGCAAAAAATTCCAATTCATTACCTCTTAGTACTTAATTAAGTTCATACACATTGCACACTATAGGTGAACCCTGAAATGACTATGGCAGCCACTGAGCAGCAACTCAGATTATCTTTGGAAGACAGAGAGACTTTTAATTATCTTGACCTCATTTTTCCATCTATGTTATTCATAAATTTTCCTTCTGTTTTGTTCCCTCCAACAGATGTACCAAACCATTCTGAAAACAAGATTATATCCTTAGCTATTTCCTTTTATCTGTACATTTAGGCACCAAATGTTTTTACAAATAGGGAAGTCAAGCAATGGCTTTTATCGGCTTACTTCGCACAGCTGCAGATGAATTATGTCGTACAAACTCCTCCTAATAATGGTCTGGTTTTGGAAATGATAACAGCCTGATAAAAGGAGAAAGCAGTGGATCTGGCTATCAGTAGATACAGAAATAAAGAGAGCCTGGGTTTTACCTGTCAGGGTTCTGCGTACACACATGCATCTGTAAGAGGATCCGCTGGGTGAAAGTCTTAAAGCATTGCCCACATTTCCAAAGATGCCAGTCACTGAACTCAGAATTTAGTTGGCTCGTTGAAGTTGGGCTTGCAAGAACTCGTTGGTTTTTGACACTGATCTGGTTAAATCCTGACTCGATGGACCCAGACTTATCCAGGAGAGAAAAATTTCTGCTACACGGAGTCTGTGGAAATACTATGGATCGTTGTGGAGTGGCAGGGGACAGTTTGCTACTTTTATTAAATGGTTGTAGGGTGTCTTGTCTGGACATGGCCTCCATTACAGTCGAAGGGACATTCACTGGGAGAAAACAAAAAAAGTAAATAAGATCCTTTTTATGCCTTCTTAAAACTCATACAGTCTTGGGAGACACTAAAAAAAATATAAATATCCATTTTCTTGTCACTAAAATTAAACACTTTCATTTTAACAATGCACAGAAAAAGGGCTTGGATGAGACAGTGATCTGAATGGATGATGGTGATTCAGTGACCCTGAAACGAACACTCATCACTCATGTGAGAGTTTGGAAGGACTCAGAGAAGCCTGACTGTGACATACCTTTATTACACAACAGGATTGTCATCTGAAAGAAAATGCTGCGGCACTTACGATATACTGGCTCTACATGTTGCACTCAGCATGTGTAATTGCTGTATCACAGACAAGCATGAATTTTGAGAGCACAGGGGGAAAAAAATCCTGTGCTCAGACACTCCTTGAGCTTGATTATCTGCTGCAGCAGGAGTTCCCTCATCCTATCAAAAGGCAGCCACTAAGGGTATTATTATTACATCTCACACAGTCACCCAGCCAACACAATGCAAAGCCAGGGATTTCACTGTGACTTGTATGATTAAGGCTAGTGGCAGTTAGATCACCACGAGACAGTGCAAAATATAGGCAGAGATATCTTTGTGCCTCAATTTCCCACCCACAAAACAGGACTGAAAATAGTTTCTAGTTGCATGAAGGTCTTGTGATCATCCGTTAACTACAGCTTATGAGGCACTTAGATATTTCAGCAACAAACGCAATATACTGTTCTCAGAAAGACATGACTCAGTGCTGCACTTGGATGTTGCGTGATAAGGAAAGGCAGGCGGTCAAACATATAGAAGGAAGCTGAACAGCTGCCTCATTCCTTGAGTACCATCTAGACCATGCAGTGAATAAAGCAAGGGTCCTATGGAACAAAAGGCATGGAATTAGGTACTGAAAGACTGTATCACAATGCAAAAGAAACAGAATTTAGGCTACCTGCACCGACTACAGTCTCATGCTTTCTAATTTTGGCATGTTCAGCTTCATGACATAATATTTTAATGTAGATTTTTAAACTGAATATGTACATGTGTACATGTCTAAGTCTGCATATGTTCACACACATTTAGCTACATTCATAGAGTGTGTGTGTATATGTATATATTGATACACAGGTAGAAATAACCTACTTAAACAGGTGATTTGAAACTGCCATTGTCTCCAGGTAAGTGATTATGACAGATTTCTAAGACTGAATAGGGGAATAAATGATCCGACATGGTTTAATATAAAATAAAACATGTAATATAAACTCATGTTCTAGTAATACCTTGAATAATATGAATTTTCACTTCACAGATTTATGTTTAAATATGTTTCCTCAATCAGAACAACCCTAATATTATAATATTGTACGCCATCTCATTTTTTTAGGTTTTTCCTGAGGTGTTCTTCTCCGGAGTATCTGAGAACCTTCCTTCTTAGTACAATTACATCCATGAGGCTGTCTATCACAGGTTTCCAGACGTATAATACATCTTTCAATTCTCTACAAACGTTCAGCATGAGGGGTAATTTCTGCACTTTCATTTTTCCCCCAACGCCCTGACACAGGAAGCAGATCACTTTTTTTTTTTTTTTTGTATTCATAGAATCCACTCAAGCAATGCAATCAGGATGCTGAAGACCTAAAGAATACAGGTAGAAAATACCCCTCTGCAGAAGATGAGCTGAAGGGCTACTCTGAGGGTTTAAGCGGCACTTAAGTCATGTATCAGCTTGGGGCCGGCTCCACGCTCAGAGATGAATTTCATCTGCTCCGTTAGTCCCTCTGTGGACGAAACTCTGGTTTCTGTCACAGCAAAATAGCAGGTGACATTATTTAGAGATTTTAACTACGATGCACTGCTTTTTAAGTAAAGATTTGGTAAGCTACAGCTCATGAAAGTAAAAATAATATTTCTCTATTGTACACTGCAGAGCATGAGTTTTATCACCAAACATTACTGCCAGTAACTTAATTTCTTTTCAACTCTTCTCAAGTCCAAAGGATTTGAAAACTCAAGATGAAAAAGGGTGTTTATTTTTGACAGTTTAATCCCCAGGACCTTACTGTTTTATTGCTGCACGGTTCAGCATTTAAGTTGCTACGAGACACAAGTTCATCTCAGTATAGCTGTTTAAATATCCAAGTACTTGACTGAAAAAACATATCTCATATATAATTGATTATGCGTGGGCAGCCACAGGGTGACTTTAGACCAAAGTCAATCAAGCATCTATTGTTGGTTTCTTCCACCACATAGGCACACATAGCTGTCAAAATGGAGAAGAGGTCTTTGATGCAAGCTCTAATCGAGCTCCACACACAAATAGTGAAACCAAAGAGTGTGCTTGGCTCTCCTACTCCCACTACAGACAGCAGTATCCAGTGCTTGGTTGCACCAGGTCTCTGTTATATGTTTAATTTGGTACTTACTTCTAGTAAAATAAAAATGAAATATTGAGCGGGGCAGAAAAATAAATGGAAATGGGGATGGCCATGATGGAATTGAGGCTTATTGTTATTTCAGGCTACTTATACTTAGCCTTTATTTAGAGGAGCTAGCTCTTGCCTTTTAACCACAAGGACCTCATCTCTACAACCAGTCAAAGCTTTTCTCTACATACCCAGTGGTAACAGAATGAAGAATCGTTAACAAAGGCCTGATGGATCTGCAACGCATTACTGTTTTGGCTAGGTGGTCTCCTGTGATAGGTCTGATAACAATGGAAAGGGCTAAGCAAATTAATTAAGAATAAAATAATAACTAATCACTTATAAGGAAGAATGACTGCACATGCTACCAAGCTATGTGGGGCTGCTATGGCGGGAGATCTGCTGTGTGGTTGCAGTGCGCTACACATTCTCAGACACCTGAGTTTGTTTAGGTAATCATACCATGGTGTTACATAGCTTAAGTATATCAGCTTCAGGGTTTTATTTTGGATACGTCAAGCTTACCTTAAATATATATCCACGTTCACTTAGCATGTCTTAAAGAAATCGAGGAATACAACTAATTTGCTGTAAAACTGGAACTCTGGCTACACAGGTAGAAATACAATGAAAAACTTACAATTTTCATCCTGTGCAATGCACTGCAGAGGGATTCCAAAGAAAGATGTGTAGCTGTCATTGTACCACACCAACAGCTCGGTGCCCCTGGGAATATCTATACAAGCCCGGTAGAATATGTTTGACCTAATCAAAAGAAGAAGAAAGAAAGCCTAGTTTAGGAATAGAACATACTCCTCTTAGCATACACAGTATTAGAGTAAAAATCCACTGGTTTCGAAGCATTTCTGCAGATAACAAAAACAATGTCCTACCGATTATTTTGAAACTGAATCCATAACCTGTGAAGGACTCTAGTTACGACCTGTAGCATAAGGTAACAAGGAGCTTACAGGTACTCTACAACTAAAATATTTTAAACACAAAGATTTTACAAACATCAAGATTTTATAAAAAGACTGATATTTTCTTGCAATGTACCTTCTAAAGGGATTTTAGAAATGATACGTTTTGCTCATTTTGTACAGGCATAAGAGCGTTGTGCTGCTGCATACAATTCAGGAAGTTAAGCCATTGAAATAGCTGTGCATTTATTATCTAGGCTGACGTTACCACACAGGGGTAAATAGGCAACGATTCTTTTCATTTGAATAACTGCTTTTAATGACAGAGGTTGAGAAGTTCTTCAGTACACGTGTCCTTTCACTACGGTGCTCTATCACCAAAAAGAGGGACCTTGGCTTATCGAGTAAGATAGACTTTGGCTTAGTAAAAATCAAAAAAAGGGGTTAATCTGAACACACACTCACAAAAATCTTCCCCTGTATGAAACATGAGAATAAGACTGATGACCCTTCAGTAAGTATAAATTACCATGACCATAAACGTGATGTCTTCTCTCTGCCTTGCTCTGTAGGAAACGACTCTGGATATTCCAAAACCGTGGAACTGGGAGTCGAGGGGGAAAAAGAAAAAGCCTAGAGTTTTGTAGGGTGAAAACTAGAGGCTTCTCCTGATCACGCATTGAAGTAAATAGTGTCAGAGCGATACGTCTACAGTCAGCGGATTTACCTAAGGACAACCATTGCGAAAGATCAGAATCAGGCGCCTAGGAGGTGAAATAAAAATGTTATCAGTCTGCAGTGGCTTTTCGCTTTACGCTGTGTACGGAACAGTAAAACACCCTTATGTGAGATGGATAGAAATTCAATATATACAAGAAGAGCACTCCACTCTGGCTGAAGGATTACGTACCAAAATGATACAGTCAAAGGACCAAGAAATGACCATTTTTTATAACAGCTTGTGTAAGGCAGAAAAATATCTATAGACCAAAAAAAAATGTTAGGCCTCAACCGGTTTTCTCAGTGAAGAATTGCTACAAACGTTAGCCTGAAGTTCAAGATAAAAGTGTTTAGGGTTGGTAGGCCTTAAATTTAGACTTTCTGTAAAGAATTGGCTGTAGCAATGCAATTTGTTCCTTGTATAACACTGCAGACATAAGGAGAATCCTTTACCACATTTTTCACGGCGGTGAGATATGCACTTGTCAACATATTTTGTCACCGCAAAGTGGCTCTTGGCAACAGGATCATAAAGATCAATAAAAAAGTGCAGATTCTCAATATTTTACTAGCAGCTGCAAAAATTTCATTTATCTTGTTATTTTCCTCGCTTGCTGCCACCCTGTCTCAGGAGGGCACTGCTAGCTAAGCAGAACGGTTTTCCGACCGCTCTATGAATATCATCTGACAAAAACTCTCCCCTTTGTGTCTTCTCCCTGTCCTTCCTCCTCCTCCTCCTCTCTTCTTCTCCCTCCCTTCCTTACCCGAGCGGCGCATGTCGTTAGTTCTCTGCACCGCTACACAAAAAATCAAAATCGGAGCCGTGCTATAAATCACCGGCATCTCCTAACTTGAGAAAAATTGAGTCTACTTTGTACTTCACCCTTGTAACATTTCATCTCTCAGTTTGGCTTCCCCTAGCATAAACACAGCAGCCCAGCAAATGAACGTGCTAAAACCGAATGACACACTTTGCCGCTGAAAGAGCAGAACTGTTTTGGAGCAATGGGTGGTCTGTGAGGCTCGGAGTAGGCCGGAAAAAAAATGTGTAAGCGTACACCGCTCCTTACAAGCGTACAGAGCTTCCAAAACTCGCAGAAATCTCTGCATGCTGAAGTACATCAAAGGGATTTTTCCCTTTTCGGATAATATTTCCTTTGCTGACATGTATTTAGTATTGCGGTTGGATGACTCATAAAGATAGCTGCACGGCGTCCCAACGCAGTTGAAGCAGAACACATGCCAACAAACATTATTGTCAGCCTCAAAATAAAAACAAAACGTTCAGCTAAGGGTCAATCAATCACGAGCGCTTTGAAGAAAATTCCATTTAGATATTACAAATCATAACAGAGCGAATTTAAACCAGCTGACTTTCTGTGAGGAGGACGTCCACGTACAATAAAAATTAGGCCGGTTTTTCGGTGTCCAAACTTTTCTATTTTCCTGCACTTGGATGCAGTCACTGGTGATGGATGCCAGTTTTTTAAATTGTGTTTTTACAGTTCATTTTATAAAGATCTGAAGTAATCGAAAACAGATCAACAGAGGGAACTCTAAGTAAAAACTCCATCATGAAAGGAGAGTTGTAAAATCCACTTCATATTGACAGATGTGTAACGACTTTCTCATGCTCACGTTTCATTTGGGCTTGTCATCCACATATACGTACACACACACACGTATATATCTATATATATGCGTGCACACACACACAACGACACTGAGAAATTGTTCACAAGATACCTACAAAAATACTCTTTCATCCCAGCAACTTTATTCATTTATCCACTGTGTTTATTTATAATCCGACAGGATTTTAGCTATAAATATCCAGCATTTTAGGGTATAATAAAAGATGTGCAGTGCATAGGCAGCATTGTTATTTTTTTAATTGTGGCATTATTTAGTCAACTGGCCATAGAATAAAAAAAGTTAAAAATCCAATCAAACAATTTTACCGTTGGTAAATTGGAACCCTATGGGAGAATCAAACTTTATATATATATTTCATTTTAGCTTGCTTTTGCATGTTTTATTTTTAATTTTAAAGATCCTTTAAATAAGTTTAAGATTCTTCCTAAAGAAAAGAAATTCCCCTCTCCAAAACAACCAGCCAAAAATCAGGGCTGCTCACTGTGATCGCCAAACACAGGGCAGTCTTTGATGTACTTCCTATCATGTTTAATAAGGCCAAGCAGTTGCTTCTGATTCTGAGGCAAAAGGTTTGTTTAGAGCTGAGATCATGTATTTATACAATGCGTTGTCTAGCTTTTCTGGATCTGTTCGCGGGTATAAAGTCAAATGTAGTGTAATTTCTTTACACTTTTTTCACATTTTGATCTTCTCTAGCTAGTGACGTCACAGGCATAAGCGCTAAGACAATTCTGGCTGGCAGGTGCGCTCGGCGTATAACATCTAGGTGCACGTTTGTCCCAAGGCTCTCTCAAACAGCCTTTGGATTCAAAACGCCGCTTCTTTCGTTTCAAGCGAGGCTCTTTCCTTTCCCCTTTCCTCTGGCTTCCTTCGGATCAGACTGTTTAAAAATGTGCACGGTGTTTTGTGCAGCGTGACCTGCACGCGCGGGACACAGAGCTGTACTCGCTCCCACGAGCATCAGGTCAAACGCGCTTGCTACGACGGCCTCAGCTCCGGGGTAACCAAAGCTAAACCCATCTTAACTACACGCTCCAGTACTTGTACTACCTGAATGGACGTGTTCACTCAAGCCCTACTATTGTCTTTGCATTCAAAGGCAATAGTACTGGTGACGGTCACAGGCTGACTTTTCACTGAAAGCTTTTTCTTCTCCTTGCACTGAGTAAATTGAAATATACTTTACCTGTACTGAACTACTGTTAAGTTCTGCTCCCCACAGTGCCTTGCACATCGGATATACCTCATCCAGCTTGACTTGCTGGGTTCTCCACCATCAATAAAGTGCTGCAGTGTCCCATCTTGGTCATATATCTGGGGAAGAGGGCACAAGGTCAAGTAGTTAGAACAAATCATCAGCAATCATTTTCGCCGCTTTGCTGGTGTCTCTCTGTGCCTTTTCCAGGAATTTATTGCCATGAGATTTGTCATTGCGTACTGATGCTCTTACAAATCTAAATGGAACAACAGAGAAGTATTTTGGGGGATGCAAGTTTATCGTGTTTCTCTTATCAAGCCAATCTTTTTTATATTAAACATATTTGTGGCGTCTCAAAGATGTGACCATGTTTCCCAAAGAATATTTAACCTATTTTGACAGGCTGGCCTTAAATAATGAACTGCCAGATAAACAAGAAAATCTGGATGTAAAGCCTGCATTGAAATGGCCTGAACATCTGAGCAAGGGGTAGGAATAGTCCCTAAATGAGTATCCCTTCTTTCACATCTCAGCCGCAGCAAGAGCATGTACTTCTGCAATCTCATACGGCACATACTAAGCAGTAGAGATTCATAGCCGTAGGACTCTTAGTACCAAAACAAATGGGACTGGAAGGAAAAAGAGCAGTTCAAGACTCCTTTACAAGCTCCCTTGAGAAGTATAATTTTCTGATTCAGTGAATGAGAAATCAGTCCTGAGAGAATCATAGTTTTCTTAAATATGACATCCCTGCTAAAGACATGAGAGACAGCTAGGGTAATTTAAAAAAAAAAAAAAGCAAAAAGCAGTATCATGTCTCTGCTCTGCACTGGGCCCTCCCTCTCCGAGGCCAAAGAATAAAGTTGCTCTGGAGGCTCTGAAATGTTAAGTTACATGTTTCCTACACACCTGCCCTTCTCAGGTCTGACTGCATTAAAAATGGTATCTAGGAAGTACTACTGCTAGCAAAAGCAGTAGTCTGCTAGTAAAAGCATGGCCTCACAGGCTTCTTACCAGTTACGCAATTTCTTTGTTAAACTTCAGAGTTGTATTTGAACAATTAGGTGCTTATCTAAAGCAAACCCGACCTTCAAATCTTTTGCTCCTCCCCAGATCCCTTCTGCTTTAATAATCCTGCCCACAAAGGTTTTTCCTTTTGAAACTGTATGAGCCTAACTTGATCTGCCCTCTTAAAAGTACTACTTCTGCTAATTGAAGAGGAAACACATTTATCACATTGAACCGAGCAGATGCAAAACAAGCGTATTAACAATTCTGCGATTCTCTTTCAGTATCAAGAGAATCATCTCAGATTGTATGTGAACATACTCGACATTTCTGAATTACCGAAAAGGTGTTTCCTACAACGCACACAAAAGCATACGCCAGGATCACAGTCTGCCACAGGAGAGTCTCAAGTTTAGGAGCTGACCTTGCTTTTGCTCTTGACCAAGAGAGACTGGGAGTACTCGGGAGCAATATGTTCATCGCTAGGGCGTAAAACGCAGGGAAATCAAATGCTCAAACAGGTTGCTGCCGTTGGTTCCCAAGTGCCTGAGGTGAGCACCAGGTGAAACCTTGCCTGATGCTCCTGGGCTGGAGGAGCACCTACTCCAGCACGCACTGGCAGGTGAAATAAAGTCGGGGGAAAAAACAAGAGGAATCCTCAGAGGCAAATAAATACCCCAATACTGGGGCGTTGTTTCATTTTTCATATACAGCATCTTGTTGCTAATCAGCATGGACCTCTTCTTAGGTAAATATGTTAGCGCATTCTGAATACGTGAGCAAAATACGCTAAACCGAATAAAAATCTGTAATGTAAAGGGAAAACTTACACAGGAAATTAGCCCACATAAAGGGAGAGAAGGAAAACTTTTATGACTAACAGTGGCTGGAATCATTTTGGCAAAATGTGTCCAAACAGTTTCAGGACAGCGTTTATTATTTATTCATTTATATAGTGCTTATTAACATGACTACATGGCTTAACATGAGGCAAAACCAATTCCCGTAAATGAAGAGCTGATAACTTCCTAATCCCCAAACGCTGTGAAATAGCAAGGAGAAAGAGGAAGAAGTTCACAATAAATGGCACTGACAGCCAAATCCGGACACACAGGGACTTGTTCAGCACTTTCTGAGCATGAGCAGCCACAAATTGACATGAGAAGTGAAAACCTGCCACGAAAACGCAGAATCTGGGCTCTTTCCGGCTTTGGCCGGGAGTAGGAACGACTGCTCTACAGGCGTTGCTGGGCCTAGGGCAGGTTCGAGAACATCATTTTGTCTTCTCTTTCTATTTGGTATTAACGGTTGAGCTTGCTGTCAGTCTCTGTATCATCCCTTATTGCAGCAGCAACGTCTGCGGAAGCAGATAGAAACACCGAAGCAGGGAGCAGTTCATAATTCTGCTTTCTACAACTGGGAGACATTATCACCTTCTCTATCACATTGAATCAATGGAAGCAGCAGCAAGAAAAGAGATATAAGATGTTCCAAATACTGCTGAGTAGCTCTTCATCTAAATATCTTGCAAGTCTAAATGTTTCCAAATTATTTACTCTTGCAACTACTCTTGCATCACTGACATTGTGCTCCCTTTCCTAAGAGGGTATTACTGACATCGCACACAAAGCCACAAAGGCAGAATCCATCCCACTGCATTCTTAGCCCTGTCCTTACAGGAATGAAAACCCAGCTGCAATAAGGCAGAGACCATAACAGTAAAAGGAAAAGAGCAACGCTACATCGTATCTGTTTACTCGTTAAACCACATAACCCCCAGTGAAATCTGGAAAAACTTAACCGATATGGTATTCGTATTACCATAGTGCACCAGGTCTCAGGAACTATACACTCGTCTAAATTTGGCAACCATATATATTTGCCTAAAGAAACAATTATGAGGGAGCAAACCATGACCTGCCATATGAAAGTAAACCTGCAGCACAAGCTGTGAACCCAGACAGTATAGCAACTATAAGGATTCACATATGCACTGGCACCTGTGTTACACATGCGTATGTACTTAAGCACTCACAGGCAAATCACACATATAGCAGCTCTTTAAATAGCTACTGCAGCATTCTGCGATAAACTGAATTTACTGAAAATCTTTGACTACCTCATGAAATCAGTGCATCCATCTACTCTGTTGCAAATTTTAACAAATTGCAAAACCCTCATGACAAAATATCATTTCCCCAACTCCATTTGGAGTATGTACGTATTTTTTTTTGTATCTCACACATACCCTTGATCTAAGTGGTGGAAGCAAACTTAGTTACTGGTTCTTTCTACTTTGACGGTACCTGAGAGTGCCATCTAAGCTGCTTACTGTATCTTTTCCCTCTTCTGACCCAAAATACTTGTTAACTATTGTTTTTGCTGAGTTTTTTTTTTTGCTTATGCTTCAACTTTTTCGAAGTTTTGAGATTTGCTGTTTGTTGACTGTTTCAGCATTAAGTAGTGCACCAGCCTACAGGCAGAGACCAGAATCTGACAAGAGATGATTGCACTCACCTTCTCATTAGACATGGGGTTTTTTCCTCCTTAATAATTCCCATGGGATCAATTTATTAAGAGGTTGTGAATTATTACTAGTAGGTTACTGATATTTTACAGATCAAGAGACTCAGAATGTAAAACACTATTCTCTTAAAATTTTCATTCTTTGACTTCAGAACACAACAGAAACAGCTTCGTTTGCCAAGAGAGTAAGTCCAAAGCGTAACCAGTACAACATAATGCAAGTCTTCTCTTTTCCATTTTTTTTGATTCCTCTCCTCACAAACACCAGCTTATTCAGTATTCAAGACACAGATACAGAGGTAGATGAGGTAGGTGATGTAATTTCTTACCTGGTGCCACTGCTGCTCCTCAGGAAGTACGTATGAGTTCAGCTGGGCAACGCAAGAAACAACGCTTAGGGAGCCAGTGTACTGCCACTGGTCAGGTTCACCTTGTAATGGCATGCAAATATAAACCCAATACGAAGGACTGGATTTATTATTTATCGGATTGATTATTGATAATTAGTTGGAGGCTGCAGATACTGAAACTTATGATGATGACGGTAGCAATGCATAACGGCCACAATAATAATATCATTTCTAAAGCAGGCAACATCTCGCATAAGCGATACTCTAAAATCTACGAACAATTATTACTTAATAAAATAAACAGCACTTGCTAGAACATCTGCCACACTGGCAACACACCTAGGAAGGACCATATAAGATTTAAGTAATATAAAAGATAAAGCAGATCATTAAAGGACCTTCTGAGAACTCTGAATTTTTTCAATACTGACACGGTTTTCTTTGCTCTTGCCCGACTCGGATAGATGAGGGCAAAATTTAATTCTCAGGCTAAAGATTATGGTGCAAGTTACTGGCACTGGTGCCACAGGAATTTAGAAAGTTAGGAAGGAGCCAGAACACACTAGCACAGCCACAGCGAAAGCCAAGCTGTGAAGCGATTAAAAACAATTTAACAGAAGAGCCAGGGAGAGGAAAAATGGTTAGTTCATTGGAGTTCTTTCCTCTCTATCTGTTGCTTTCCTTTGTTCTCTTTCCATGGCCTGGTGAAGGATTGTGTCTTTTGAAATTCTGCCTGCATTTTATTTTTCCATTTGGTCAAATAAAAAAGGTATTAGCGTGCAACTTAATTGACCTCTTGTTTTCCTTGCAGGCAGAAGGGAAAAAGACTCGTCGTCAAAGTGGTTTTTTGTTTCAAGAGAAAACTTAGACTGCTGTACGTTTGTATTCTGAAAGTAACTATTCGAATCGTTTTTATGTTTCAAGACATCAGAAGAGATGTGAAGAAAACCACAACACGTGCAAGAACTATTTCTAACCATTAGTAGAGTATCTTACTTTTTGCTGTTCAGCGCTATTCTCAATGACATCTACATGAATAAGGTCACAGGATTTTCAAAAGTACTCAGCATTAACCTTCTTCTCCCACAAGAAGTGCTACCCTTGATTTCAATGGAAAGACTCAGGATAGCACTGAGGACTTCTGGCGATTCCACAAACCTTTCACAAATCATTAGTCACGCAGTTAAAAACCGTGGCTGTTCTCTAAACTCTACTGGAGAGATAGAGAAGTAGGTTGTGATGAAACACAGGGACATGTCACGTGCGGTAGCATGCACACAAATTATATTCTTTCTGTAACTATGTATGAACTTATAGGCCACAGGAGCACCACAAGCCGTCTGTCTTTGCTCGCCTGGGCATCAAAACTGGGTAAACTTTACACTGTGCAAACCTCACCACTGGGAGCCCATGCCTTTGAGGTAACGCCACTGCAGCATCCTCTACAGGTGGCTGTATCCTCCACAGAAGCTAAAACAATGCCAAAAAGAGCAATCTGCTTGAGAAGCAGCATGGCACTCCAGAGGTACATAACCGCCATTTTTTAGGAGGTGCGCAATTTTGGAAGACTACACTGAGGGACCGGACCTATAAAGCCCCTATTCTCCATAGGAGAGACAGCGTCCCTGCTGGAATCCCCTTGTTAGGGCCCAGAGAGCTCACTGCCTCACTGGACCCCGCACTGCCTGAAGCACTTCCTTTCTGACTCCTCCTAAACTTTGGAGTCCAGCCTCCTCCTTAGGATCCACAACTGTCCAACCACTCTGTCTAGATTTTCATTTAGGTTTTTCAAAAATGAAGCTATGAGCAAAGAGACCAGGAGCTGATTTCTATATTGGATTATTTCTTTTGAAGGAAGCTGCCATTTCCGTATCATTTATTTTTTTAATCTGCTTTGCAGCATTGTATTGATCCCCTGGAACAGCCTATTAATGTATATAAAGTTGAATACATGTACGCTTTGATAGACTGGGTGGAGAGAGTTCAGCAGCATTATTGGCAGAACAGAGCTCTACGGGTATCTTACACGTGGTGAGGAAGATCAGTTCTTTTCTAAAAGAGAAGAAATAGCAAACAGCCACTTTTCTGGAAAGCTCAGAGATGCACACATGAAAGCGCACAGTAAAATTCAGTGATTTGCCTTGCCTACGGTAGGGATTGTTGAGCAAAATGCCCATGGGCTCTAGTGTTTATGACGACACGCATTCATTGTTTATTTGCTAGCGTTTCTACTCGTGTCAAACTGAAAGCAAATTGGACTGTGTGCATCACTTGCTAACTTAGTGGTTTAGGTTGGATTCGGCGTAGTATATTGGTGCCTTGCTCCCTTTGAAATCAGCACGTGGTCAAAGGAGCTCGTACCTGGAAAGCCTGCAAAGTTCATAGGGAGATGTTGCAGGGACTGAAAGAGAAGAGACAACTGACAAATTCCCTCAATAGATTACATTTAAGGAGATCAGTTTAGGCTGAAAACCAAACTACAGCTGGGTTCATGCTTGATGCTAACAACCGCGTAAACAATGAATGCTTTTTGACTTGAAACATTTTAAATGTTAGGGCATCTGCTATAGTGGAGATGGGCCTCTCTGAATATGCATCTGCTCACTGATACTCACTGAATGAGAAAGCTGTGTAGAAATAATTATGCATTTAGCCAGCCTATCTTTCTTCTTTCTTTCACTAATTTGGTAGCCAAACCAGTCCATTTAGCAAGTATCTCAAAAACAGCTCTTAGTCTGCCTTTACAAAAGAAAATGTGAAATATAAGGAAAGTCAGAAGCACACTCCAAAACATAGAAAATTCTCCTAATATAGCTTACCTAAAAAGAAACACTGATGTTGAGAGATACTAATAAAGTTATTATATAATCACATCCTTTATAAAGGAATACTTTATTAATGGTGTACTGTATTTTATATTACCTAGACAGTAAACAAGCAAATTATTCTTAGCCAGTATAAAGAACACATCACATTGTAATAACTCTAACTCCAATGCATAATAAATATTATTATTGAATCTATAATATTCAAGTACGAATATAAAACTGGTATGAAAAAACAGTAGTTTACATGTCAACAACATCATTTTACTCTAAGCTGAACCAGTTGGGCCAGTTCCCTGTTCATCTATACAGACACTATTTCAGAAAAATATTAGTTGCAAATGCTTCTCATACATCCTACCGTTCCTTGGTAAGATTAACTGATTTGCTTTTCCACTTAAAATATGCCTTCCGAATATTTATGGACAGCTATCAGAATAAAAAATATACATTGACACTACAGATAACATCTAAGCTTGTTGGCTTATGATGAAATAAGAACAATATATTTGTTTTTACTATTATGTAGATAGTGAAAGCTAGTTACTATGGACCGTATTCATATGTCAACTAAAACCACGCCAATAACTACTTACTTACTTTGAAGTGCTTCGGTTTGGTAAATAACTGGATAATTATTTTGCTTTCATTTAGAAGATGGAACAGTTTACTTAAACAACAATTTTTGCTTTTGCAATTTTTATATTACATGCAAAATGATGTCAATTTTTTTATACTCTATACATTAACATGAAGATTTCTAAATGATTTTGCTACACTGAAACACCGTGAGCTGCTTCGCCCTGAGAAGAGAGATTTGAAATAAGTGAGCTAGGAGGAAACATCAGGAGGCCTCACTGGATAAAGTCAGACTAAAACATTCTCCGATATTTGGTGGCACTACTCTCCCTGAGATGCAACACCCCTGTGAAAACGCACAGAAACGTATCCTGACAGCCAATGATCTTTAACTGCTCACACTATTCAAAGCAATTTTCTACAATTAGCCGCATCTGATATGGCCTGCACATCTTGTAATATCTGCTTAACGTTCCTGCTCTTTAATCTAGCAGGCATCATCTAGCAAATTTTAAAAAAAGAGAATACTTGCCAACTAATATTAAAAGCTATTTAGATTTAATGTTTCTCAAAGGATTATAGCATATGAAACTATAAACATTGTTTTGAACTGTCTGTGCTAGGTGAAAGGCTTCATGTCTCACTTAGAGCCCAGTCCAGCAAACACTTGCACACATGTTGTAGTCCCATTGATCTCCATGGGACTACTCGTGTGTGAAATCAAGCATCTGGGCAAGTGGTAGGAGGACTGAGGCCTTATTCCAGAGGGTGTCACGAGAGCAATGCACAGCTGATTACGCAAACTTCGTTAAGTTATTTTTTAAAGTAAAATCTCAACAGTTTGTTTTGACAGTAACCCGTGGAGGTCCTGGAACAGGGGAGAATTACACACACCACCACAAGTCGGTGTTACTCTACATCAGGGCAAAAAGGGGAAGACACAAGGCGGAAAAAATGCATGTCAAGTCAGAAAGAGATACACACATCCAAACACGTCTGTTAGGGACCGGTGCCCCTTGGGTACCCTGAGGCATAACACGGCCTTCTCAGTGTGTGTTTTTGCACTCTTTTACCAGTTCCAGTGATATGACAGGTAAAGCAGCGGTACTCCGGGCACACGTCGCTCAAAGCTGATGAGATTTTGGCTTGGGATCGGTATTTCCACACCGCTTACTGCACCGCGTCTCCATGCAGCCTTGAGAGCAGAAGGCACATGGGGAGGCAACAGACTGTCCTCTGCAGTCTCATTTCTATGGGACATGGAGCATGAAAAGAAAAAGTACTGCCAATCTAGGCTCAGCATACAGAGAGGCCAGGAGAAAAAAAATTAAAAACAAAAAGATGGTTTAAAAAGAGGGAAGCAAATAATCAAAGCTGAAATAACTCAAACAGAAGAATCTCACACCAGTTGGCTGGTAGAAGCAGATCCCAACACGCGTATCAGGGAAGGGGTTTCAAAAAGCATGTAAGGGTCTGATGCTGAAAACCCACACAAGTTTGGGAAGCCCCACTGAACTTGCTCAGGAATGCGCTTCCTAAGAAGATACTCTGAGCCAGAGGATCGACATTTATGCTGATATTTGTTGCCTCAGTGCCTCTGAAGATGTGACCCGTGCCTTTGCTAGGTAATGATAGGCCTTTCGCCCGTATCCCGGTGCTTCTCAAAACAATTAGAAATGCCAAAGTGAAAAAAAAAGAAAAACGTTTGTTACATCATTTCTCATTCTTTTACGAACAACCAAGTACTCACCTCCAGAAGGGTTCCCAGTCATTCAGCTGAGACGTTCTTTCAGCCTATTTCCACATGGTCGACACACCCACCCAGTTGGGCGAAGAATTAAAAAGGTAAAATATCGAACTACAAGTATAATGTGACAGAGGACAGCACTCCTAAGCAGTATGTACAAAACACAAGTTTTAGCAGATGTCATCACTCCTCATCAAGCTAGGCAATGCAGCCGAAGCAGGTGAGTGGCTACCTAGCTCCCCAGTGGACTCATTCAATGACCTTAAAGAAATCACTCAGGATGAAAAGACAATCATAAATGGAAATTTCTAAACTGCCTTGACTCTAGTGTGCAAGAAGGAAGGAAGCTGCAGAGAGAGTGAGGAAGACTTGTTCTTGAATGTTACTCGGGGCTTTTCTTTACTGTTCTTTACGGACAAAGAGCAGGTTGATAGCACAAGGAGAAAACACCTTTTGAGCCATCACTCCCACAATTTCTGTCAAGCACATTTTCAAAACATGGTTCCAAAGTGTGTTCTCAGAGCTTTGTGCATGTAATACGGGCAAGTTAGCATTTCCTAGCAGGTAGTAGATTTAGACTTACAATTCCCGCCTCGATGCTTAGTGATACTTTAAGACATACTAAAAGCATGGCACGTAGCATATAGTGCATAGCTATCATTTAAAAACTACGGAGCTTGCTAGATGAAGGATTCTGTTTGTTTTCACTTGGAAATATTTGGAGTTTTTCATTCTTTTCTTTACCTTTAGGATGTTTTAGAGCTCCAACAATATATCCCCATAGGCTTTTTAAGGACCAGATTTAGAAAGGTACTTAACTTCTCAAGCATAGAGCTCCTAGGGACACTCTCAATCTTATAGCAGAACTGGCAAAAGTCCTCTAGCAAGTTAGGCTTAAAACCGTCACTGAAATCAATGGGGCTCAAGCTCCTATTGGGACTCTTTGGAAAGCTGCCTACATGCCTGTCTGCTTTTTAGGCATGTAAATGCTGCTATAATTTGCTCTAACTTTCTAAGCAAGATTAGGACTTAGAGAGCCTTAGGACTGGAAATTCCTCTGTTGGCTTCGCCTGTACTGCGAGAGGCTACAGCTTCATTTGGAATCGGAGCATTTGACGGAACCATGCAGTAGCTGAGGTTGAAGAGGACCTCTGAAGGTCATCTAGTCCAATCCTCCTGCTCAAAGCAGGGTCAGCTACAGCAGGTTGCCCAGGATCTTGTCCAGTTGAGTTTTGAGTATTTCCAGGGATGACAAGTGCTGAGATCAGGAAGAGGGTTGAATGTAAAAAGACTGTGATTAGGCGTGAATAAAAGGAAAAGCAAACATCTCCCTGTGAAAAAGGGTCACAGAGCCCAAAGCCATTACTGTTCACAGTCTCCTCGTAACCACAGATGCAATGAATTGGCCCTAAGACTGCTCTGCAGAAGAGGCAGAGGATGAAGTACTCAAAAGGAAATTGTGTGCATAACCTAGACTGACAGTGTAAATGGATTTGAAGCAGAATAGTCCAGAGAGAAAGTGATGTAGGACAACTACAGAGATATTTTTGAAACTTAAAAACAAGAGTAATGTAAAAAGAGTACTTTACACCAGCAGAGCTACAGAAATGCTGAATGACAACCATTCAGTATCTCTTTGCTTCACTGCAGACTGAAAGTTGTTTACAGTTTTTTACTTCAGGATCCTACTCTGCCCAATCAAATATTGTCACTTCCAATAAGATGACGGCCATCATCAGCAAGAACAGGAAGCCCAGAAATCCCCAAAGCAATTACATTTCATTTTCAAATAAATAGATTTCACAGGTTATTCCCACTGAAAGGAGTCACTAGCTCCACACAGAACGAGACTGGGTGAAGGGAACGGAATTTTCCTTTACAGTCTGTACGTCCAGGCAGGGCAGCATGTCTCTCTCTTCGGTGCACGTGTTCGTTCTGCATTAGGAGCATCCGACCTAACACAACGATCTGCGGGGCCTACAAGATATGCCGGATCGAAAATTCATTTTAATCAGTGAAAAAAACACAGAAACATTCACTGCAGTGATTTCTGGGTCAGGACATAAGCCATGAAACAGGCAGGCTGATGTGAGAGTCAACTCGTTCCTCTGTAGTTTGTTGTCCCTCTATTCTGAAGCGTGAAGGCGTGGGGCTCTAGACATGGGGAACATAAGGGTTAGCAATGATCCCCCAAACTGTCTTGGCCTCCATCATAAATGCATTCAAGGCCTGCAGTCTCAAGAATTCAAAAATGAGAATCTCACAAGATAGTGAAGACCTCCACCATCTTTACTTCAAAATTCCTGACTCATGCTTCATGGGCATTCTAAGAAAAAAAAGAACTAAAACTGAAAAAAAAATCCTAACTAAAGAATGCATTACTTACAAAAAGCAAAACAAAACAAAACCTTCTATAAAAGCCCTTGCACAGGTAACCTCACTTTCAAGTAATGTCAGGAACATTACTTTCTTCTGACAAAAGCATTGCTGCCTAGTGTAATAGTTGTGACCCATGGCTAAGCGTTTGGAAATGGACTAGGGTATAAAGAGTTAAATTCAGCCATCTAAACTTAAGTTTCTACTGCTATTTCTGATGCCCCTGCATATGCTACTCTGCACCTCCAGCTACTGCTCCAGAAGGTAAGCAGCTCTCTCTAAGTCCTGTACCTTACCTGTCCGTAGTGTCTGGATATCTTAGATAACTTGGTGGGATCTAAAACAGTGTGAAACACCTCGGTTTAGATACTGGAATCACTCCTCAGATATCTGGGTTCAGGTCTTGCTCTAAATAGGTTTGTCATCTGACTTAACCCAAGTATTTAAACTCTGTCTCTTGACCCCTCAGCTACAGAAAACACGGGTTTTGATACTCTTTTTGGGAATCCTTTGTTTATCTTCCCTCTGAGATTGTAGGTAAATACGGGTAGGGACTGTCTTTACATTATGTAAAGCACACATCTCAGCAGAGCACTGATCTAGGGAGTCAACTACTGTATTAGTAAATAATTGTTTCAGTCCTTTTAAAACGTATCATTGTTGAGAGAACCATTAAGACTCGCCATACGTGAGGGTTCTCAATACAAATGACATATTTCAGAAAACATACTTAGCTCGTTTGTGTGAGTTTTCAATAACGAGGCGCACTGTTATTTTTAGTTTGGAATATTTTGGAATGTCTGGAATGCTAAGTTCCCCAGATGATGATTAAAAGGTCAAGTAATAAAGTATATGATAAACTATGCCTGAGATTCCTCATAAAACAAATGAGTAATGGCTGTACAAACTGTGTTGCCATGTTTTAATACTGAAAAATGCCTGCACTGTATTATTTCTTCAAATTTGTTAGATTATAGAATTCTTAGAAAACCAGCATGGTGATGTTTAGTTTGCAACTACTTCAGGGCTGAAGTCAGAGTCAAAAAGCAGATGAAAAGAATGCATTAAAGAGCAACGCTGGTATTTCTAGTGGGCACATGTTGGAGAATGAGAAATGATTTTTTTTCTTGCCAGAGCGCGGGTCTGGTATTGGTAAGTATCATGTTAAGTTTCTTTGGAAGCGAGTTCGTTCCTGTGAGGATTATAACATTAGATTAGAACGTTGCTTGAGTCACAGTCACAGGAGCCCTCCAGAGCCGTTAAGCATTTGGCATATCTCACTTATCTCTAAGGGTGGCAGGGGCCATCAATACAAAGTGGACCATCAATCAATCTGGGGTCTTCTTCAGACATGGCCTGTCAGCTGATCAGAGGAAGACTTTAAGGAATCAGCTTTCCATTATCAGGATTTGGTCTGTGATCAGAACAAGCCACTGAACCTTTTACTTTTCACTTGGCAAAAACATACACACTGGAAAAAAGTCCTGACAGTTCATTCATTTTGCTCCATCACTGGAGCCAGATGATATTTGACTGGGGAGACCCACCCTCTTTGATGTTGTGCTCTTTTGAGAGTGCCCTGCTGTGAAAAAAATTTTCTCCTTCCAAATTAAAGAGAAATATTTCTGCATCCAGCTGTTAAATGTGACGTTTGCCATTTTTCAGTGTGTTGGCTTTGTGCCACCTCACAGGCTGTGTTTCAAACCTATTTTTTTTCCCTTCCCCTTCTCAGCAACAATATCCACAATGTGTTAGTGTCTCCAACTTCTACATAACATCAACACCAAAAGGGAAAATACAAGTAATACCTCATTGCTCTGAACTACTGCAGCAATATTTACACATTTCTTCTGAATTTTTTAAATTAAAACCAGCAATCATTTCATTACATGAAATGAAGTATAAAACCTATAAATATAATCTACCTATGAAATGTCGACTTCAGTTTCATTCTGATTACAGTAGGCAAACCATGAAGCAAAGCCTCTGTAGGATACATTTACCAATTAAATGACTGTGTATGTTGTTAAGATTCGTTTCATGTGTACTGAGCCCACATCAAAAAAATGGCACCCGTTCAGCAGCCCTAGCTCTGTTTAAATTAAGACAAACTTCTCATGAAAGCTTGAATAAACATTTAGGTTTAAGTAATCAAGAAAACCTGTATCTTCTCATATTTATTAAGTGTAATTTTTAGAGTTATAAAAACCGCTGTCACGAATTGTGTATACTGTAAATAAAGGGTGGACACATCATTACAGCGTTTTTCCTATCTATTGAGGTGGATGAAACACAACAGGTTCCAACTTCTCTTCAGCTCAAGTTTTCCCTCATCCTTTTCCTTTCCACATTTGCTGACATGGAAAGGGATCAGCGCTTGATAGATGCTGGTAAACTACTCGTTGCAAACCTATGTCTCGCAATTCATCTCGGGCTATGAACAGCAGGTACGAGTAGTTGCTCTTGTACTCACCACATCAACGCGCTGTGCAAATTAAAACTTGACCAACTTGACTTCCTCCCTCTCTAGGTGAGGAAGGAAGGATCTATTTTGGAAAATTACCTGGACGGTTAACAGGAACGAAGCATTTTCCCTACTAGGCGTCCACACTCTAGCTTCATGCCAAAAAAAACAACGGGCCAAAAAAGATTTGGTCTAAAAATAAACAGTAATGCTGTAGCCTGCTCTTCATTAGCACTACATTCATGAACTCCATTGTTATAGTTGTAGAATCACACAGATTTATGAATAAATATAAATTATCGCTTAAAAGAAGAGTACAGCACCGCAGGATAGCCTGCACCTGCATGGAGCCGAGCTACATTCCACAGGGGTTCAATCGGTTCTCAGCAGCTACGTGGTACCTAGCCATGTCGGTACTGGCATGGGAGACCTCCGAGCAACGCTGAGATGCTGACAGAAACAGTGCTGGCGGTTCAGCAGGGGGCACTTTTCCTTGTGCCCGGACTGAGTCACTCATTGCCACTCCTAAAATTACATACAACACATACGGATGCGCTATTAACGGTTACTTCTGGAGCTATGCGGTATGCTATTCCATGACTAGCTTGTCTTGTTACAAGAATATCATTTATGCCATCGTGATTCTTCTCTGTTCTTAGCTCTAAGCAAACTAAGAAACACTCTTCTTACCATCAGTTCCAGCTTCCTCTTCTATATCTAACCAGTGCTATCCAAAATTCTCCTTACTTGCCTCTACTCTCCCATCAGCCACTGTCTTAACACGCTCCTATTTTTTTATCCCTCACTTCATCAAGGTGGCAGAAAAACACCTGAGAATGCTTCATTAGCCTGAGAACTGAGGACTGACTACAAAGGCTTGTGACGTTCATATTTTCTCTATTCCATTCTGCAATTTTCCTTTTCAGTTCTGCATCTTCCACACCATCCAGCTTCCTTCTAGTCTTTCTCAGCTCTGCTCTCTGTGCCAAAATAATTGTAGGCAATAAGGTATTTTTTGTGTCCCAAACAGCTATAGGTGAAAATAATTTGGATTGCTTACACCAGCTAGCACAGAGACAGCAGGTAAGCCAGGAGTTTGAGCAGCAACTGTACTTGCCTTAAATGATGATTTTTGCACAAAGGAACTCAAGAGCAGATGAATCAATTGAAAAACAGTAGAACCAGTGATTACAATCTACGCTAACAATTTCAGCAATAAAATGAGGCATGCAAAACCAGTCTTATTTTTCCCCCAAGTCTAAATTTTGAAAAAAAAAAAAGCAAAACAAACCTTCTCTTAACTATTCTCCCATCATTCTCGAAGTTTAACACAGGGAGGGGATTAATCACTGGTTAGCAGATTTGCATGCAAAATAATCTCACTGGCTATAGCCAAAACGTCACAATGGTCAAAAAGCAATAACATTAACAAAATGTTCTGAAGCAAGGTTTTTTTGGGAAAAATTTCAGTTGGATAATTTCAAGACTTTATAAACTGTAATCAAACGTTTCATTATAAGTTCATTGAAGTTTCAAATGAAAGCAATTCTGACCTGAAAAATGAACTTTCTGGTTAGAAAATGTCAGCAGAGCATGTTTAGATGAGTCTGAACTGTCTTCCCCCAAATTTTATTCTTCAGAAGTTTCCCAGAAACTGACATTTTTCTGCACACAGTTTCAGTTTCTCTGCATTCACTGAAAAAATAAGTTTGCTTGGAAAATGCCAACTATTTGTAACTAGTTATGTGCTGCACACCGGTGAGAGGCTATTAGAGGCACATACAAAAACAGTCACAGTCCCTAAGAGCTTGCGGTCTAAAAGACACAGCTAGGCTAAATGAATTGGGAAATGCAGAAAACGCGTTGAAAATGTAACCTTTTCCTACCCACTTTCTGTCTCTTTCTCCCTCATGCACGATCACAAAAGCCTCCGCTTAAATACAATGAGATTAACAGGGAAGGCGAGTTTCTAGTTTTCCGAACTTGCTCCACTTCCCCTCTGCCAGAAAAGGAAAGCCTTGGGCTTCCCAGTGGGGTACAGAGCTCTACCAACTCCCTCCCCTTCAAGGAGAAAATAAAGCCTGACTCTCCACGGGGACAGGTTAAAACCTAAGCCCTTTCTGGGCCAACCACTCTCTGCGGCCTGCCAGGCCATCGGGAAGGTGAGCAACTGTAAGTCATCGGCATATATTAGCCTAAACATCGGAGGGCGAAGGGAAAGAGAAGGCATACCGGAGAAAGGGCCGGAGAGGCCAAGCAACGTGGCCAACACAACAGCAAATAGGTATATTCGATGTAAGGGGCTCATCATAAATGAACGTGTTCCTGGTAAGAGCAAGCAGATCAGTCTTCCCTCAGCTGCTTTTTTGTGCCTCACAGACTGCTTATTGACTCTGGATGGTGCTGACTTTTGTAACTGGCTCTAGCACGACACTTGTAAGAGGGAAGAGGGAAGTATCAAAAATAACTATCTATCTGTGGGCCTCCTCTTAGCCATTTACTCAGACAAACTATTTTCAAAGAGTTTGATGAAGCTGTAGCAAAAATCAGTTCTATCCATAGAAAGAAGCACGTCTGGTTCTCAAATGGCAGATTTATGATTTCATACAAACACGAATGTCCTAGAGCTCACCCTTTTTAATAAGGAGTCTTTTAAAAGACATAAAATATTTGTCCTAATGAAGTAATGGTTTCCTAAGGTTTTACTTCTTTTCTCTACTGCCTACAGTTTTATGTCTTTGTTGAAACGTGTCACTTCTTAAATTATGATGTTTTCCTAAGTCTACTATATTCTTTTTCTAACCCACACTAAGAAAGCACAATTGTCAGACATTATGTTTTGAGGGCGAACTGACCTCCAACATATTGTGGATAACATAAATTTCATATTTTATAGTTATTTTGAAAACATTCCTAAACTCAAACCCCTCGGTTGCTTAGTATCTTGAACTCACTCCACCTAACAACAGTAAACTAAGGAGCCCAATGTCTTCAGCCAAAAATCAAAGTACAAGGTGAGAGGAGACGATGAAAAAGTACTCTAGCATTAGGGAGTCACTGATATTACAGAGTCACGGCCAACTTTAGATAAGACACTGCGCTGAGACAGCCTACAACAGCTGCTGCAGTCCCAGGACTGTCATCCTAGCCTGCTCAAATGTGTCTAAAAACCCTCCAAGAAACTGGGAGTACGGGAAGAGCGAGACGGGAGAGGTTAATGCACTATGATTTTAGCCTCTGCTGACTCATCCTGCCAAAAATACTAAGGACCGTCCAACAGAATACAACAGTATTTCACCGAGGCAGATTTTGCTTCTTTTTCCTCAAAGACTTTTCACTCTCCAGTGGAGAGCAGAGAAGGATGTGAGTTACTCCAGGCTTCAAAGGAAAGACATTTATTTTGTCCAGATAAGTAAATTGTCTAGTAATCCCATGTGGCATCTGGATAGGAAATATATTATACTTACTAGAAAATTGAGCAAATCCTTGGAATCAAGGATGAATAAACAAACTGACTGAGAGGAAAAGACACTTACCAGAAGCTTAATAATGAGGTACGTTCAGAAGCATTCCATAATTTAAAAGCTAGTTGTTCAGGGAGCCGAACTCATGAAGCCTGGCTTTGCCACGGATTTGTGTCCTTTGTCCCCAAAACTCTCCCTGCTGTAAGAATCTCAGCTCTCTCCCTGTCTACAACTATTCCAGCATGTAACACCATATCCAAATATTTTTCACTTATGACGTACTCAGCACTGCGACAGATGTCGTTGGGAGTTCAGCACAAGGAGGAGCAAAAACGTACAGTAGAGTCTCTCACTGCGAAAGCACGATGAACAGTGTCCTAGCATATCTGGCCTCGTCATGGATTAGCAGAGAAGAGGTATGGTAATGACAATAGAGGCTCACAAAAACCACTGACTTCTGCCCAACAGTCAGATATGGATGGGTTGGTGACATTTGCTCATCCCCGTTAACACCTACCTGCATCTACAGCGCTCTTCCCCACAGCATCCCACAAGCACACAGCTACTTTTAGAAGCCACATCACGGAACGTGAAGTGACACGACGGTCAGGTCGCCCAGTTTTAAACACTGAAGTCTGGCACAGCGCTGGACAGCAAAATCACAGGGTACATTTTGCACCCGCTCAGCAAACCTCATGTGTTGGATCAATTGCACATGCAATAGGCCCAGATGCAGTTGCTGCTTTCCTAAATCTCGGGAAGTTTAAGCTGTCGGGTGTTTGGAAAAGCATCAGTTGCCATGACAATACATAAGAGAGCGTGCCCTGTATGCTTTTCATATTTGACTTGACTATATATACAGGATATCCTGTATTATACAGAATGTCTGGCAGTCCTGAAAGAAGCAAATGACATTTCCTGTTGTCACTTGCTTTTTGCTACCTTTTTCACATTTCAGAAGGTTTAACTTCACCTGAAATACCCACTGCATCACACTTTGTGAAAATGAAAGCGAGATTACTGTCTTTATAGAACTGTAGTTAAATTGATTAAATCAGTTCTAATCATTACAGGCAAATCGGACGAGTTTGTACTGATTTACAAACCAGTACAACTTTTAAAATGCAGTTGACTTGTAGTTACGTTTCCCAGTCACCAATTTTAAAATGCTGCTTTTGTGACTTTTTTCTCCATCTAAAATATGAATTCACCACAAATGTTCAAAATCAACAGACACACTCAAAAAAAAAACAAAAAAAACCCTTGGCCTCTAAAAAAATATTTCAAGTTGCAAATAGGATCTGAATCAGACGCCAAATCATACTGATATGAGCAACTCAATACACAAAATGCCAGGCAAGGACTGCAAATAGTGTCAGAAGGTATCATTTTCCCCAATGCAGGCAGGGTGCCTGCTTCAGTCTGTTAGTTAGGGAGCAAGTCCGCTAAAAGTCGGGAGAAGAATAACCATGCAGCAAGCAGAGAGTTGGCCATTTTTCAAGTAGTTGTGGTGATGGGAGAGAAAGGGTAAGAAAACTCTTCCTCACTTGCAACAGATGATCGTAGCGCTTTTCACCTGTAATATTATAAACGATGTGTGTTGTAATTCCGATTTTACAGCTAAGGTAAGCCATGCCATTAACACTGCAATTCTGCCTAAATGCTCTGTCAACTTTAATGGCACATATTCATATAAGGTGCATATAAATGAGAAAAAAATCCAAACCTCTTCACATACATCATTCACTTATTACATACAGTCAATCCTGAGAGTTGTATTGATTTAATATCTTTGAGAGCAGAAATGAACAGGACTCGAAAGATCCATCATGATGCAATTATCCAAAGTTTTTCTTTTAAAACGCATCTATATTTGGTCCCTGACAAAATAATTTTAACTGTAAATTTGCAAATGTCTCAATTATAAAACTGCACAGATCTGAGCTATAACAGTCAAAGCTCAACTGTTTTATAAATATACCTAAAATATAGTATTAATATAAAAATCCTATATCATACAACCAAAGGAATTTAATATAACTTGCTATGGCAATGATCAGATCATTCTTCCAAACAAATAGATAAACTCCATCATGTCATTTTGAACTTCTTCTGACCTTCTGATGGCTACAACTGGGAACAAATGTTCTGCAAGAAAAATATTGGTGGCTCTGTATTTGCAAAACAGACAATGCTTAAATCAGGCCGCCTTGGCTCTAGTAGATGTATGAGATGCATTGCACGCGAAAAGAGACCAGCCTAATTCTGCTTTCATACACATCAAGCATAACCACAGAGTTAAAGTCCCACGGATTTAAAGCATGTCTGCACTGCAGTCAAAGTCACTGGGACTGATGCAGGCAATCTTTGTTCTGTGGGTGTACATCAGGAGCGAGAGCAGAGCAACCACAGCTGCGTGGGATGCACTTACGGCTATTCACCAAGCTTCTAAGGTGAGTTTTGTCTCCCACGACAAGCTCAGTATCGCTGAAAATACCTTAGTTGTAACGGCTGAAATAGCTACTTTGGTTAAGGCTAGTCGGTTTGTAGCTACACGGAGATGTGCCCACATCTTTGGCTGCCAGGTAACATGGCCCTCCTGACGGTGATCTTACAATAGGGCAAACTGATAATAAATATTGGGCCACAGTTGATCACATCCTTTATTCGCAGGCAGTTCAAAATGCAGATTGTTAGTGACTGAAGGGTAGGATCCTTCTGACACAACATCAACCCCCCGGGGTTAAGCGTAAAACCTAACCCTGTTGCCTAATCTGCTCTTAGAGACAGTGGAGAGAAACAGGCACCTCCAGGGGGCAATTCGTCATAAGCAAGGCTAACTGACTTAGACTACACACTTAACTTACAGATGCTGAGTACTAGTGACTGAAAGAGCGCATATACGATCTCAGATGCCACCCCCTGGAGTGCATTGAGACTAGTTCTCAAATAAATCAGCCACTTTTCTGTTGTTGGTTGCATCTGCACATGTTTTTGAAGAACAAGATTGGTGGAAATAACTTTTCATCTTTTTTTTCATCTTAAAATCTGGTTGTGACTATGGTAGTGCTTTTTTTGGACCAGCAAAGCAAGAATAACCTCTTTGAACAAATAAATATACTTATAAATAAATATATAGCATCATGTCAGTCTTAAAAATTCTCAGTAGCCTCTATTATAAGCGGACTATGTAAGCTTGCGGTTAACTAATCAGGAGAAATGATGCAAGGAACATCGTTCTCTTCTCTTTTGTTCTTTATTTTTAATATCGGCTTTCTTTCCAAAACATCCTTCTCACTTTTTTTATTCTCTGCACAGCGCACAGCAGCAACAGCAGCTTTTAGGAGAGCTGTGGTTGTAATACTGCTGAAAGCTGCTTCCCTAAAATGACCTTTCCTAGCCAATAAATGATTCCAGCAGGGCAACTCAAAAGCAAAAAGAAACACTTTTCGTCATGTTGCTCACAAAACTACTGTGTTGGGAAAGCTTCTCAGACACATACTTAAAAGAATAAAAACCTAAAAGCGTGCCACTTCCACTCAACTTTAATTTCAAGACTTGACTGGCTGGGATGCCTCAAGTCATTCTTTGAAAGCCATGAGATAATACACGAGTGGCAAGAATAGGAGTATGTCTGGAGCCTGACAATAATTGCATACCAGTGCTCGCATTGCTGTAAAATCTTGACATTACAAACGACAGAATAAAATAATAGAGCCTGGCAAGCCTAACTATTTCAGCCTTATCAGATGGAGGAGAAACGAGGCTTTACTTAAGGCCAGAGACTTGTTTCCCTGCCCCAGGGCTACGGGCCAAGCGAAAGCATAGTTTCCATATGAAAGATGACGGCGACTCCACAAAGCCCCTCGCTCCCCGGCACCGCGAGGCTGGATGGGGCATGCAGGTGTCCTCCAGCCACGCCGGTAGCAGCAGTCGCGGCTCCCTGTGCTGCCCTGCTGTCTCCAAAGGCACCCCGGCGGGTGAGCCAGCCGCCCCTGTGCCACCACGGCCCTGCTCTCTGCCTCGCGGCGCGCTCGGATGTCTCCTCAGCTCCCCGAAAGGCACACCCAAAAGGGTCCAAAGGGTCCCAAAAGGGTCCCTGCAGGTTTCTTTCCTATCAGAGGGGCAATCAGTGCTGTCCAATCTGGGTCTTCGGGCTTCAGTCTTGTCCAACACTAAGGACCAACTCTGCCCTCCGGCACGGTCTAGTCAGAAAGATTTAATCAGAGACAAAAATCCCCCTGGTGCTTGCAACTGTAGAAAGTAGCAGGAACTGAACCACAGAGGACAGGACCGGGAGTCTTCAAAGACTCAGCGCAGATACTAAGAAAAAAGAACGCGTGAAACTATGTAACAGTGTCATCTAGTGACTCTTGCCATAATCTGATTATCCAGACAGTGCAGCGAACCACGAGGAAGGCCAGTTTTTACACAGCAGAAGCGAGCCACGCGCATACTGTACATTGACACTCGCTTCCAGTTACCACCCGGTTTCACAAGCACACGGAGCGCCTGCGCATACGAATACACAGTACGGGGTCCGACCAGCGACGCTTGCAAGCAAGCGCCTGACCGGCGCGCAGCCGTCCTGAGCCGCGCGCCGGCGGACATCCGTGCGGATACCAACGCCGGGCACGGCGCAGGCCCTGCCTTGCGTCAGGGGAGGCATCTGTCACGACGGTGCTGAAATACAGCTCCCGAACATACCACCTAGGGAGACCCCCTTTTGAACTCAGCCCCCCGCGTAATCTACAGGGCGGCTTGCAGGGTCCTGCAGACCACCAGCGAGCCACGGACAACAGCTCTGCAGCCTCGGGCAGAAGCAGCTGCAGTTATGAGTAGGCAACTCGACTGTTTTCGGCTGTTTTTCACGTGATTCCTAACACTGACGAGGAGCACGTACCTATAACCAGCGACTGTGCCCTCTGTACCGTTCCTCCGTGTTTCTCAGCTCACTCACTGAACGGGAGCTAATTTGTTCTCAGTACTCGGGCGAGCCCGTTAGCCCGACACCAAAAGAGACTTTCCTTTTGTTCTTGCTTGTTTTCATCCTTCTTGTCTGCGAGTCTGTTCCCACATAAGGGAGCACATTAACAAAGACCATTAATAAAAATCAAAAAGCTTAACTAATATATTGGATTTTTTTGCTTTCCAGAGTTACAAAGTTCTTCGTAAAGTGTAATACTTGCCAAAGAATACAGCTAAAGGCATGCGCGTTTTGTCATATTTTCATTATAATTAATTAAACTGCCAGAAACACTGTCCAAAGAGCATTCAGTCTGACAAACTTAGAAAATCTGGAAAATGTAACGCAAGGGTGATACTTGCCTGTAATACATTTTTCAGTTTACAGGCATATAACCTGCACTGCAACCTTTATTAGCTGTTTAAAAATAAAATGAAACAAAATAAAATAATATAAAATGACTGGGGATTTTTGCGTATCGCTTCAGTTTCAAATCACGTTCATCCTCTTCCTTCACTTGACACTGTACAACTTAAGTGCTTTACATTTTACAGATCAAAACTTCACATAAGCTTCCAGAAAACTAAGCATAGGTTTTGTCGTTGGCTTGATCATGCCTCTTTCTGATTCTGCTGCGCGCTTAAAATTTGAAAAGAAGTTTAAAAAATAGAAGACTGTCACCTAATTTCAGGTTTTCTTATTTAAAGTTCACACATATCACGCACCTGAAAGATCTGTGGCATCTAATTAGAGACCATTATAACTAACAGCTTAGCACAACGGGCAAATCGGGACACGTTTGTTCCCCTTCCTAGGGAACAAATCCACTGGATTCACCCCAGTCCCTGAGCCCCACTTAGAGCCCCGGTCCCTGACGTCAGCGGCTTCAGGAGCAGGACCTCCCAGCCTGCCTACGTTACGCGGTGCAGCACCACGTATCGCCCTGGGCAGGTGGCAACGATGCAGCCAGGCTAACGCTACTGAGAGCTTAGCGACATTGCGCCACGCAGACGCAATAGCTCAGCCCAAAATAAGTCCAGCCTCCCCAGCCCAACACCTCATTGCAAGTGTAGACGCATCCAGTGTGAACCAAATGGCATTAGCACGTGGTGACTACGCCTTTGCCTTTGGTGGTATCCGCTCAGCTTCTACTACTCAGTTGCTCCTACAAGGCAACTGTCTGTAAACCATAGCTAATAACATAACCGGTTCTAACGGGTTCACTTTAGACAGAACAAGTCTAAAACAACAAACAAGAAGCAAAATGTTTGAAGTACTGCTTCTGGAGCAAGGTTAAGGCAAGTTGAAGGAGCAAAGAGGAAGAGGGAAGTTCCCGAGGATGTGAAGGAGGCTCTTGGCTTTCATTTCGAAACAAAGTGATGAGCACTTTTCCTTGCCAAAACAGGCTTGGAAATGTGTAACAACGGAAAAGAACAGAAATTAGCAGTATTTCAGCTCAGAAAAGCCCTGAACCTCCTTTCTGTAATATGAATAAAAGGACAGTCTGCTTTCCTTTCCCTAGACCTGCTCCAGGGGGCAGCTCTCCCAGGGGCACCAGAGCCGTGGCATAAGCTCTCACTAGAACAAAATCAGTCCAACCTGCTGCCTTCTGGAAGAGGAGCTCCAAAGCCAACATGAGCTGCTTGCAAGCTGCTCTTCTCACTGGGCCACCAGGGCCCACGCTACCACTTTGTCAGCACAACGCCCCAGGACGTCTCATGTCCAGCCGTCACTGGCTTTTCATCACCACCCGTGGTCCTCTTCCGCAGCGCTCCTCACTCCTTCCATGCGCTTCTGCGCATGGTTTAGCTCCAGCTCTTCCTTTCCCTCACTTTACCTGCCCTTTCTTTCTTTCTCACTTTCCACACAGCCTTCTGCTCTCTCAGGCTTTTCATCCTAGCTCCACTCCGCACTCCAGATACACAGGTTCCTTTTTAAAACATAGCGGTTGTGAGCGTAGGGTGAAGTATTTGGATACCTCAATAATTCGATAACACGCACATGACACAACTAAGTAAACTGTAAATTATTTGTTCCCACGAAACTCATCTTTCTTATCCATGCTCTTCTATTATTTCCTTTACCACACTGATATGATCATGTTTTAGCTTTATGAGGGGACAGGAATAGGTCTCATTTATTTCTGAGGCACTTCCCTTCAAAGCGTTGAAAAAATATGAAATAAAAACGTGAGATAGAAAGAAGATGCTTCTGCAGTAAGTCTCCTTAGCTCTCAACCCACTTAATGATAATATAATCCAATTGCTATATAATAAAGTTGGGAGAATGGAATCTATAGGTTTGGGGTGCGATTTTTCACAGGTAACACCCTTGATACAGCCCCTGTTGGATTTACAAGGCATACCTGTAGGCAGAAGTAGGCTGATACGATTTAACTTCCGACACTAAAAAAAAAATCAAATACATAAGAATGATGTTCAAAGGAATACCTCTGATACCCTCAGAAAGCTGATTCTGACTTAGAATATTTAGAGCTAAATAGTTCAAGACTTCGTATGTGCTGCATAGCCTCTTTTGAGAAAAAATATATAATTAATAAGTGACAAGCCAGAATGAAAAATTTGTTATGGTATTGGATAAACCACCCAAGTAGTTAAATCAATTCCTTTCTGTTTAATTTTGCTATTTGTTTTTCTATCTGAGCTGCCAATTTTCTAACATATTAGAGAAGAAGTAGGAAAGTCTTTTTGATTGATAACAAGCTCAGATTTTTTGTCAGATCAGTGGAGATCTTTTTCAAAGTAAGAATTCTGTACGTTGCTGTTACACTCTTGGACAATTATTCCACAAAAATTATTTAAATGCTCTTTTTTTAGCTGCTTTGACAAGAACACCAAAACAGTTCACATCACCCTTGACCTGCAGGGTGTACATCATCTTGTCAACATATAAACAAACACATGATGGGCTGTATTTTAATAGATTCTGTAAATATCAAGATCCAATTTATCAAAAGGTTTGCCAAAGTGACAGCTGTGGGGGTTGCGGAGTATGGCTGCATGCTCATTCACGGTGTTGTTGCAATGGGATCACTGTAGGAAAAATAGGAGCTACTGTCGCTCTTTTTCCCATATTATTATTTCTTCGGAGCTTTGGGTTAAGCTGCAGCCTGTACATGCCACTTCATGTATAAGGGAAATAGGCAGACTTCCGGGTAGAAGCTACATGGCTGGCTTTTATAATAATCCCTCTCCTCACTCCCCATCTTTATCAGCCGATTCCTCTGATGTGCTGCACTCTGTCAGAAAAGGAGGCGGAGAGGAATTTATAAGCACAGAAACTCTTACTTGGGAGACTGAGCAGAACTCAGTTTTGATAAGGTTTACACAGGCACAGTAACTTTTCTTAGTTGACTTCAGAGCTTTATAGATTGTAAAGCCAGAAGGGACTGTTCGATCATCTAGCCTAGACTGTACTTCACAGGCCTTTAAATTTCATCCAGGAAAAGGCACAGAAAAGGGAGAGGACCAGTGTGCCACAAATACCTGAAGCCCCGTAACGGCAGGGGATTGTTAAGGCAAGAAATGGCCAGAGGAGCCAGGACAGCCACATCTTACGCTGCAGAGGGCCTGACAAACCTGCAGGGTCAACGGCAGTCTGCCCAGGGCACAAACGAACGAGTCACGCGATGAGAGACAGGATTTCCTGTAAAGCCTCAAACCACTGTCCCTGGTCCCAAACTCTGTGGCCCCACTTGAAAAGCAAAAGGAAAGCAGCAAATACCGAGGTAACTAAGGGAAGAAATTCCCAACAAGTGACCCACTGAAGACCTGTACTATGAGATCTGATTATACTCCTTGAGCAAAATGCTACAAGGGAGATGCAGGCCGTCTTGCTCTCCTCATGCACGGCCCAGCAGCTAAAGCAAAGGCTCCAGAGGTTCACAGACTGAAGGCAAAGGCTAAGATCATCCCACCTGAAGCAACAGAACTCTAAAGAAAAAATCTAATGTCCCTTTAAAGAGTCAAAGTAAGGTAGCTTCCTCTTTTGGTAAGATATTCTCATGTTTAACTACTGCAAAATATAATTACCTTCTTCTTTCAAGATGCATTTTGTCTAACTTCAGCTTCTAGCCACTGTATTTTCTCTACACCAGTCTCATCCACTGAATGGAAAAGCCCTTCTGCCAGCTTTTCTTCCCCATATGTTAAGCATCTATACAAAGAAGTCAAGTGTCTACATAAAGACGTCAAATCAACACTCAACTTCTTCTTTAATGAACACACTATACTAAGCTCCACTCAGCCTCCATCCAAAGGCTTTTCTCCACAACCTGACCACCTCTATAGCCGCCTTGAACTCTGTTCCTTTTTCCCATGGTTCTCTCATTGTGGACTCCAGACACGATGTAATTCTTCAAAAATATTTCAGCCAAATGATACTATTCATTTTGTACAATTTATAGCTATAGCTACCATAACCCCGTTTCACTTTCTAAGGGTAAATGCCGTAATGCCCATTGGGGAACTCAAACGCCGGCTCCCATACGCATGAGCAAAGCCAAGAATGGAACCTAGGTCTCTCGGCTCGTCCCTTAGCGCCTTTCCACCAGATTCCTCCAGGACGGAAAGTTTAGCAGACTAATGTGGGATTTGAAAACATTTTCCCACTTTGAAACTCCTACCATTTTTGCTTTGCTAGAACTAGGAGTAATGCTGGAGTCTTTTTACTCATTAGCAAGTCAAATCACCACGAAACAGAGCATAAAAAGGCCTAAGAAACATTAAAAATCAACAGGAAAAATGTGTGGGCTTTTCCAGACTGGGTTCTGACATCACGTTCTGTGGTTCGCAGCATCAAACAATTTCAGAAACTAATGCTCACCTAAACTGTCTCTGCTGTTTCTAGTCAGACTGTGATACGAGCCTGGAATGTGAAATCGGGACGAGGCGCCCGGGTCCTAGTCTTGAAAGCCACTCCAGGCTTTCTGAAAGCTGCTCCACACCACCAGCTCCCAATGAAGTTGAAGGGAGTAAATGAGAGCTCAGAATCACACAGAGACATTGTGGTCTAAGAGGCCTCCATTTGTACTATTTATATCCATCATGCACACCAGAGAAGAATATTCTTACACAATTGATCGGAGCTAGGCACAGCAATTGATTTTTTCTTAAATAGTGTAGTTACTAGCACTTTTCAAATCTGTAACGTGAAACTATCCGACTTTTAGCAGCATGAGTTGTTGAGTAGGTTTAGCAAATTTCAGTAGCAACTTGGCTCGCGTGCACGTGCAAAACTGCCCTATCATAAAAGCACACAATGTAAGACCTGCTGTAGTACTTGCCATTGCATCATTTGCTCGCGGTTGACTTAGAACAATTTACAAGCCCTATCAGTGTTACTGTTAGGATAAATCTCCTGCAGCTAAATAAGTGAAAACCTATCTTATCCTTTAAGTTTTGACAAAAATCTAGTAAGGCATTGGTTAAATAGTCATTAAAAGTTTCCCTAGCAAGCACTGGACGTAGCTGTGTCAGAAGGCCCAAAGAAATCCAAGCTCACTCTAATCATAATAAAAGCCACCTGGGTACGATCCAGCTTCCTTGGGCACGGCACTGTGCTAGCAGACACGCTCCCAGGGGGCTTCCAGGCCACAGTGGGCTTGTATCTGGTCAGCTTAGGCCACAGGCAGAGCAAGCTTGTGCCCATTTGCGCCTGCCCATGGCCCATCCTTGGTGTGATATCATATTTCCAAGCGCAACACCAAAGACACCCTTAAAGATATCTAAGCAAAGCTCTGCACGCTTGAGAACATTCACAAAGCTACCTTTTGTAGCACCTGCAACTTTTGAAACCGGGATAAACTAGAAAAAATAGATTAACTAATTAAACGAGTCAACAGAGAGTAGGAAAAATCCAGTGCAGGAAACCAGGAGAACACAGAGAGAAAATGATTAACTTAGAACACCATCATTTCTTAACTTTTTGTCTGTGCCTTTCTTTCAAATAGCCACAACTCATCCTCAGAGAGCGACAGCTCAACAACCGACCAACGCATAGATCAGCAGTGTAGCGCTCAGGAGACATTTCTAGCCCATTTTGTGACAGAGTAGTGAAATTACCCGTGATCTCTGAAAATAAAGAGAAAGAATGGCAGTAATCTTCAACAAGAGACATGGTCTGAATGCCCTTGCTCTTTCTCACAACTCACTGGCACTACATTGCCTTGCTACTATTCTCCATCATCTTTTTCAAACAGATTGTTTTAGCAGCCTGCATCTGTTTGTCGCCCCAGTTTTCCCTCTGATCTAAAGATCCACTTTTTCTGCCTCCACAGATATATGAATTTACTGAGGAAAAGTGGAAGATAAATATCTAGCTCTCTGATTTTTATGGTGAGTCCATCAAAGAGTTTGAAGGAAGCAGAAATTCAGTCAGACTTTCAATCTGTGGCAGCCTGATCCTTCGATGTTTCTTTATTAAAATGTATCTCTTACACAGAAATAATTTAGCATCACTTCTTGCAGAGATTTACCAAATAAATCAATACTGAGTTGCAATGACTGACTGTGGTATCGTTTGAATGAAGTCAGCAAACTAACTATCAAAGGATCAAGTATTAAAACACAACTAGTCCAATTTTGTCTGTGAAAGAGAAACACTTTTTTTCCCCTCCCAGTTAATGTGGGATGACAGAGCTAGAACTAGAAATGGATGCTCCCAACAGCAAACTTACCGTGAACCCTCCAAATAAATCGTCACCTTCCATGCAAAAAGGAAGTGCCAGGGTGCCCTCTTTGTACAAATCACCGAGAGAAATGCACATCTTTTCAAGAACCACAAAAAGCTTTTCTAATGAAAGACAGTAAAAGTACAATTAAACCAACACCACGGTGGTCTGTAATTTCACTAGGTTTGCGCTGATCGTAAATTATTGCCAAGACATGGAATTGTCCTGACTCAGCTATCACCAGAGCCTGCTGTTTTCTTCATGGGTACAGCAGTGAATTTAAAACCGGGATGTCTTACATCCCTTAAAACAGATAACTTGAAAGCCAAATGCAGCAGAGAGAGGAGCATTTTTCCTGAATTACCTGAATTTTCCTGATCAGTAGCTGGGCGCAGTATGGAAGCTGTGCGCTGCTCAACTTCAGAGAGGGGAAGAGGGCCTCTTCTTTAGTGGCTACCCTTGTCATTTCAAATTGGGATTGATAGACTCCTGAGAGGTATTGCTAGCTATTTCTCATCATAAATACAGCCACTATGACACGCAGGCCATAGAGTGGGGATGAATAGCATAAAGTACAGCATACGCACCCATGAGACTTCGGAAGAGATGAAACGATAACTAATAACATGGAAGAATTACAAACTAAGAATGAAGGATTAAGCAGATAAAGACCCTACAAAGCCCTTAAAGAGGTCCAACATGACAGCTGCTATACCCTTAAAAAGATGTCATTTGATTTGTCTTAGTAGCAAACAATGAAATTACACACAAAACAGCTTTTCAGAAATAAGGAAAAATCCGCTTCACACAATGAGGTGAAACTCCTGGGACACTTTTGCCTCTAGGACACGTCACTTCAGGGTAATTTAGAGCATAAAGATTAACATTTTATTAAATAAACAAAAAACACTAAGGTTAAGAAAAGAGACAGATGAATGTGGTCTTTGGAGGAAAGGGAGGCTGCAGACCTCAGCCTGACCCTCAGCCATCTTTTGTTGCGAATGGCAGACCCCAAGGTCAAATAGCTGCTCAGCCAGAGTTACTGTCTGAGCCCACCCAGGCTCAGATGCGTAGCCTGCTCTAATGTACGCTCCACCACAGGGTGGGCTGGAGACATCCCGGAGCCCAGGCCACAGGGCTTCTGCTGGAGATCGCTCAGTGGCAGAAACACACCAAATCCCTAGGCCTGGGACGCAACACAAACAGGCAAACAAAATCAGTCTTCCTAAAACACCACCTCCTCTTGCATCTCTCATACTGCCTGAGGAAACCTGGATGTGATCCTGGTTTGATCAGGACAGAAGCGAGAGTGAAATTCAGATCGAGCGACACCGACGAAAAGATTTAAAACAACAATATGGTGTTCATTTTTCCCTAAATTAGTGTGGGGTCCAAGGTGAGCCAACACTCACCTCCCTTTTAATTATCTTCGCAAGAAACTTGCACTGAATTTGGAGCTTCCTAAACCCCTTGCCTAACTTTTAAACACGCTGAACGATTTAGCAAACTAAACTGTTGGACCATGAACAATGCAAGGGGCTGAGTTAGATGTAAAGTTGTGCTCCCGACCCAGAAATGAGACCTCAAGTTTATTGGTAAGTGCCTCTCTCTGCAAAATGCCAGAGCCAGAGTAGGGTACTCAACAATTTGCAGGACAGGGACTAAAGAGAGGGAGATGAAGAATAGGTGACTGAAAGAAAGCTGGAAATGAAGTCACTGCTGAAAGTACAGCTGAAGTCTTGGTAATGTACACTTTGCCAACAACCCCAAAAAAGTGACAGTAGCGGTAAGTGGAATTTGTAAGTCTCTGCAACTCTTTTTTTGCATTTTTATTACCAGTCAAGAATTATTCTGTAACCTCCCCTTTTTTCCTTGAAAAAAACATTTTGTTCAAAACCAAACATTTCTCCAGGAACTTACCAGTTTTGCTTAAGTATTTTGACGATATTTTGCACTAGTTAAGAAGAAACACATTTCTTTTGATTACATGTTAGTGTTTCCTTCTGAGTTTCCTGAAATGCATACTATGTAGAGGCACGTAACCAACCACTTTTCATGCTCCGATTTTCCTCCGTCCTGGATTAGAATCAAATTAAAGAAAACAAAACGCTTTATTTTGACATCAAGTGTCAAACTCTTTTCAAAATGTTTGCTCTGAAAGAGAACTCGATTTTTTGCCTTTTCACTCCTTGCCAGGATAAAGCAAAACCACAGAACCGCTAGGAAAGCAGAAAGCAGTATTTCCATTTTGGACTAGCTCAGTTTCCACTCCAAAGTCAGTCCACTCGACTGCTGAGGCCATCAGCCACGCTGACAAATGCTCTGTTAAGATTATTTCACTGTCATCTACTAATTCTGAACCTGGTTTTCAGCACACGAACACAAGGTGTGGTCAAGATATGAACAACCATTCCTCCTAGGAAAACTGTTAGGATTAGGATTAAATTATTAGGACAGGATTAAAAGTGCGTGTAGGACATTAGTTCTCATTCACCGTTTCATGGAACGTATAATAACTATATGAGTCATTTATATGGAGGCAATATAGTTCAAACTGAATTAACTGCAAACACTTAGTACTTTGGAAAAAAAATAAAGCTGTATGTTTAGTCCTGTCACTATATTCATTACGGATTTCATCACAGTGTGCAGAGAGTCAGATCCTGCCTAAAATATGGCCAATTAGAAAAATCTCCCTGCAGCATGCTATTCAAAAGAACCAAAATCCCACAGATAGCTACAGCTTGCCCGCCTTAACGTAGCAGCGCTATTCCAGCAGCGGTGCTGCATCACTCAGTGATGGCCGGCCCTGTCTAATCTGTACGCTTCCAAGACGTACTGTTGAGAGGGAAGAAGCCGTCTCATTCAGCAGGATTTCACTCGTTCCAGCAGCTGAGCTGAAAGAGCCTCAGCGACAGCGGCATTACTCTCTCTGTCATAACACATCATGCTCACTCGGAGACTGACGCTCCAACTTACCTGCTGTTACACTTTGTCACAGGCCGTTTCTAAAAACACAACACAGAAATCGCGCAGATATCAGAGAGTCAAGGCTTACAGACAACAGATGTTGTCTATTAGACCACCTAAAGCAGTAGGCAACGGATAGCGATATCTTCCTATAGCACCAAGCTATAGGTGCATTCAGTGGACAGAAGCGCTGGTAAGAGCGTTAAGAAAGGCACGTGACAAAAGGCTGCTTGTCTCTTAATGCCAATTAAGTATTTTCTCCAATACTGCGCTAAAATCAGAAAGCGGTCACAAGAGACCTGGAGACAGCCTACGACCATCTCAAAAGCAACACATTTAAGCACCCAAAATTAAGTCTGGTAAAAAGAGCCACACTAGCCTTTGGCTTTTAGTGTGACTGCGACGTTTAGGCCAAACTTAAATTTAGCTGATTATGCCCACAGACAGTGTTGAGTCATCGCTCATCAGGGCTCAAAGTAACACTAATTTTATCCTGAAATTTCTCTGCAATATGTAGTGCCCATTTCCTGCTGTTTTCCACACTAGAGGTGAATAAATGTTGCCACTTTGCTTCCTTAACTGTCACTGAAGTCCTGCTGGCCACAATAAAATAAATTCACACAATCACAGGCAAACAGCAGTAGCTCAGCAAAACTGCACTTTTCCCATTGGAAATGCAGATGTGCTTTATGAGCAACTGATCATGCAAATAAAAATTATACCTGAGCCCTTCTCATTTATCTGCAAGAACCTGTACATCTCTGCTATCCCCTGCTTCTACCGGAGCAACAGAACAGGGGACAAAATTCAAGCCACCTTGCAAAAAAAAAAAAAACCCAGAATTTTTTTGAATTTGACTCCTACGTTAAGCTTTCTTTGTAAAATGGTGGCCTAAGAAATAATATCTGCCCACTCTGTCCTGCTAGAAACGTTCTCCTGACAAAAACGATAAAAACTAACACTGTGCTTTCCATAGTGCATGTTGGCATGACATCAGGCAAAAAGTAGAAACAAAACATATAAACCCTTTTTAGAAATACCGATCTTTCCTCGACTGGAACGTTAGCCTGGATAAACATCTGGAACGCTGGATGTGCTTACTTCATTTACTTTATGAATGACACTTCACTTAATGTGGGAATTTATTTATTTACTTGTTTTAGTTTAAGCTTGAAACGCATACTCTGCCATTTCCAAATTCAGGGCTCCGTAACAGGTGAAGGATGTAAAGAACGGAGCCCTCACGTTGCCTCTGTCTGGGTAGCGTTCATGATGATAAAACGGCTTTTCTCTGCTTTGCAGTTCCATAACTGAAATGGAAACATCCCTGGAAGTGCCCTGAGGTCGCTAAATTACCTCGTTTCTACGCCAGTAGGTGTCTCCACAAAAAGTACCAGGTTGAATTACTGTTAAAACATGGAATTATTTATGCACGTCTTGCTAAATCCGTGCACCAAATATGCAGGGCAGTACAAACATTAAATGTATGCGTAACAGATTTTTCACTGGACTCCAAAGATAAAAAACAGGTATTTATTTGATGCTACTACTTACGCAACCATACACAAAGCGCTATTACACAGCCCCTGGCAACGCAACCCTTTCTTTTTTCCACGTAAAATATTGGCGCTAGGTCAAATTAACACATCCGTCCCGGAGTATCTTTAAGTTGACTGCACCTTCCTGCGGCTGCATGTACAGTGGCACCCAACACGCAGCTGGCTCTGCGCTGCCGAAGGAAAGGTCAACCTACCTTGGAAAAAAAGGATTCAAGGATTGTGACTAGAGTGGTACTGCACTACTCACTCGGGCCCGAAGACTTCATTAAAGTTCCCAGTGACGTCGACGGGAAGCTGGTCTGAGCAAGGACCGATTAACGACGGCTGGGTATCGGTGCTAGACGCTCAGGATCTGCGTGAGGCTCGACAAACTAGCTGCTTGCCAGCTACGACCGAAGCTCACCTACCGTTTGCAAAAAGAATCCTCAATCATCACCTGCGTTTCAAGGGAAAAGCATCCAGAGGTTTTTCCTATGCATAATGCCAGTTTTCACGCAAGTAGGAAGCCCTGTGGTTTTTGCGGTTGATGGCTGGCACTTTGCGGATTTATCATATTTGTTTCGGTACAGGAAAATTTCTAGAGGGTATTTGCTTTCTGACATAATGTATTTATTATTTCTTCCAGAAATAATCGACCCAAATCAAGTTACTATACACTATATCTATTGGTTAATTAGACCTTTAAGATGCGACAAATAAAACACATTATTGACTTTTATATCTTCAATCAAATAAGTATTTAGAGCTGCAATTTGCCAAAATTATTTACCTTTCAATAACGGATCACAAAGAGAATGCGCACTACAGACTCAAACGAATGCCTTGGCCATCAGCAAACAAATCAGAAACAAAAGGGAAAAAAAAAAAAGCTTTCCAGTTATCATTGCAGTCTATAAATAGCTGATGTAGTTCTCCTTTGAAGACGTGTGATCTTTTCCATTAGTAGACTTATTTCAATGCATAATTGACCTTGAGATGGAGAACAACCTCCTAGTAGAGTGGCTTTTCTTTTAGTGAACAATGAGTATAGATATTAGAGGACGGTGCCTCCTGTCAACGATCATTGCTGAAATCTGCCTATACCACACTGGGACAATCAATTTTGTAAATGATTGCAATAATCAAGGAAATTGCCTAATTTATAAATCCTGGCATACAGCATTTTAATGGATTCTTACGTTTTAATGCTGATGCTTTCAAAGCCGAATGAATTGTTGTCCAAGCTGTCACTGCACAAAATGATAAAAACATTCAGTCTTGCGGGTAACTACATCTCATGGATATTCAGACCATCAGGTACATAATCACTCATTAGTGAATTCTGTGATAGTTTCCAGTTGCAAAACAACAGCGAAAAGCCACAGTTGCCTCACGCAAGAGCCCTTCTCTGCAACTGAAGACTCAAAACCACTGAGCGCTACTAAACCTATATACTTAAAAATAGGCCTAGCCCTCTTTGTCCAAATGAGATAGCTCACTGTTGTACCTTTTTTCTTAGTTTCCCCATACAGAAACGAGCCACCTTATTTCTTGAACTGAGAGGCAGGTCCAACGCACAACTTTTTGACCACGAATCACGTACGTACAGGCAGCATCAATAGCGCAGCAGAACAGACGCAGGGCTTGGTGGCACCGCTGTGACTAGTAGGTAGGTCTGGCTAAGCCGTGCTCCAGCTTGCTCTCCACTCTTACGCCGGCTCCACAGACGTACTTATGCATAGATTGCTATTCTCAGTTAAACCTGAAGCAATTGATTTTGGCCAATAGTGGGCTGCCAGTACTTTACTTACTGCTCAATCTCACTAACCTGACATTTATGGTGTACTGATTGGCCTCTGTCAGTGGTGGTGGTTGTAAATTCACTTTGAAAAGCTTTGTGTTAACAGCCTTCAACCAGGCTCCGAGACGAGTACGAGCAGGCGAGCTGACAATTGCTCGACCTCCTGCCCTTATTACAGTGAGTAAATCAGGCTTTGAGCCATTAGGCTGGAGCCTGAGGCCTACACAAAAAGGATTGACATGACTAAAGGTCAACCTCTGTCACACATGTGTAACAATTTGGATAATGGAATTCTGTAACTTATCTGAAAAAGGTGCCAAATGCGTAGACGCAAAGTGTATGCGAGGTTGAATTTGCCAGCTTTTGTGCTATTTAAAAGGCTGCATTTTTCAGTCACCACAGGTTTGATGACATGAAATCTGAGGGGACAAAAAAAGACACAAAGACGTGACTGAGACAGTTTTGCGAAATACTGAACATCTTTTCCACCCTGAAAACAGCGTGCTGCATTTTGGTTTATTGTACCTATCACTAATATATTATTGGCATCAGGTATGCAATATATTTTGGGTATCCATATATCTCCTTAAAATACTGCCTTTCTTCACCCACATTTAATCAAAAGTCAATAGAAATAATTCACTGTTAATGGTATCATAAATTAAGCGCAATTTCAAGCCTTACAAACTAGATTTTATCCAACAGTGCAAATGGCCTTTGCTAACAAATTCCAATAACACACACACACACACACACAAAAAAAAAAAGAAACGCGCAAACGCTTCCAGGATTTTGGTGACTGGCGTACAGTCATTTTGAACAACATGGAAGGAGAGTGGGTCAAATAAGGACAGAAATGCGCTTTGGTATTTATTTGTGTTTCTTTCCAACATTTTTGTGCATTACATAATCACATCTCCAAAGTGAGATTATGTGCCACGGAAAAACAGGCAGCCACTGCAAGACGGGGGAATTTAGAGGGAAAAAAAGGAAAAATCTGAGAATTCTGTGTGTCCGCGAGCACGTTCTGGGCAAAACACAGAATTGTTGTGTTCAGTAACAGCGCTGGGATTCTGGGGACCTAGGCAACTCCCCACCAAAATTTATTCCAAACTTCCCTTCGTTTAGATAAGAGGAGGAGTAGTCCCCGTGCTGAGTTAGATTATTTTTGTCACACACGTTCTTAGGCTTACATCCGCCCGGGCGTACAACAGACACCTTGTGTACATGGAACAAACAGACTAAAGACAGAGGCATGAAAAAGTCTGATCAAACACACAGGGTTTCGAAGAGAAACATCAAGTTTTAATTTAGCTGCTCTAAGGATAAGAATTATCAAATATAAACTAGCTTTTCCATCTGGGGAAAAAAACCTAAGTTTAGGTGTTCCTCAGTAAAGAATCTATAACTTTCAAAAGTCATCCGGAAAAACGTGATACTAAGTGATTCAGAAACACTAACGGGAGCAAGCTGCTTTAGGGCAGCTCGGCGCAATTTTCTTGCAAGGTGCCTAAATTAAAGAAGCCGTGGCGCTGAACGTGATCTTAGTGAACTTTCAGCTCAGCGAGCTACTGAGCGCAACGTTGGTGTCATTTCCTGTAGGCCGTACATGAATTCAAAATCCGCGTAGAAATAAAAAGCTGCGCGCTCTTTCAACAGAAAATAAAAGCAGCGTTTGTACACACACAAAATCCTCAGAAAAGGCAAAACAACCCAACAACAGAATGGCACCAGCTGTTACTCTGCATAATGTGACATATAATAGTAACAGAACTAAGGTCTATTTTCAAGCCAAAATTATTTGCATTTCATGAACATGACATACTTGAAACAGAGCTGACAAGCAGTCTAGAATACCAGATGATGGATTGCTGAGAAACATAATTTTCACTTTCACAGAACCCTGCCATGCCACTAATTCTATCCCCTAGTGCTTTGCTGTAACAGTGAATTTCGCCCAAACCTACGGCCCTGAGACGCTGAATACGAATCTGTCACCGTAACTGCAGGGAGCCCCTCATCGGAAAGCTAAGGATCGCATGTGCAGGTTAATAGCTGCAGGAGCGCGCGGTACCTCTTGCACAGCCCTGGGGCCAGCACACGGCCCGGCAGCGCGCCTCATCCGCGTCCGCATCGAGTCCAAGGCAACGTTGCCTTCGCCTTCGCTTGGAGCGCAAAGAGGCCAAGCAAGTACCTAACGGCACGTCATCCAAAAGACCGGCGCACCGGTTAACCCTCCCCGTTTCAGAGGAAGATCGGCACCACTTTTCGCACTCTGTAATATTAAGGAGCGTCCCGCCGCACGTCTGTTTTACTCATCCCTTAAGAAAACCTAACCGATGAAAAAATCAGGTCTTTCACAAAAACAAAACTTAAAATGAAATCAAGTTGAAACAAAGTGAAATGATATATTAGACATTCTTGGCTTATTGCAAGAAAAAAAAAAAAAAACCCGGCCAAAAATATGACAGACGGCAAACTGTTGACCAGGGGAACGCAAAAAAGGAAACGGTAAGAGCCCATCCTTTGATATGTCTCTCAGTAAAACTTGCTTCATCTCAGCTGCGTTTGCAGGGAAAAAGACCGTTCACTATTTAGCTGTTTCCAAGATGTGCGGTTTAAAGTTCAGAGCCTGAAAAACTGTGACTACTAAAATGGATATGCCTTTTAAACTTCTGTATTTCGTTCTAATAGAATTTTAAGTGTGTATCGTACACATTCCTTAAGTCTACTCTTATTAAATGTTGATGTTAAACAGAAAGGGGAAACCATGTGCAACCAGATTAATTTATCTCCAGGGAATAAGGACACATTAATAATTGAGATAATGTTTTCATATATGTTGGAATCAAGCGTGCCTTTTCACTTCTTTATTAGAAAACACATTAAGGGAAAATTATCTCATTCTCATCAATAAGACCTAATTGCTGAGAAAGTCTCTGTTTTCTTTGCAATAACAGTAGAAAGGGATTGTTCTCATTACTTCAAAACGAAAAAAAAAAAAAAAAGATCAGGAATATTATCAAGCACTGCTGGAACAAATGCCTGTATTACCAAAGAGAGTGTTTACTTAATACACCCAGTCCTGTTTTTGTTTTAAACAAATCAAGAGTTTATTGTATTTTTATAAAATACAAGCAAACTCTGGATTGGGTAGAAGTGGGCCAAAGGGGAAAAAAAGAACTACAACTAAAAATGACTAATATTTTTGGCTTTCCGAAGGGCCGATCTTTCTGTAAGCTATAAAAAATGATCTTGGCTGATTGCTGGAGAACTCTCTAATTTCCCATGAACACCCATAGGTGTCAAGGCCTGTTGTGAGGTAATGGAATGGTATGAAATTCACTCTGAATCGCTGTACATTATGCTGCATGGATTACAGACAAAGCAAACACTGAGTGCGTGGTGGGAACACTCGTGCAGACAGACTGAAGCATATTTCCATAGCGTTGCGCTATACATCAGACGCCACGCTTCTGATGTTTCCCACAACAAAGGGAATAAAAGAAGCCGCCAAATCAGAAACGATCCTTGAAAGTCTTTGCCATAGCGCTTCTATTTCGCCGGTGCACACCGAAAACAAGCAGCTGTACACGAAGATATACATCTATCAACCTAACTTTGCGATGCTGAGGGGGAAAAAAAAATATTAGAAATCTATTTACAGGACGAAGAAAGATAACATTTCCTCTGTAAGATACATGAGGACTTACCACCGAATAACTAGTTTGTAGGCATTTTCAGGTTGACAGCTATGTTGAAAAGATCAGTGAAAAAGAATTGACCAGAGCCACAGTTTTATAAAGGGACATCGATGAGACATTCCTTTAATATTTACAGTGTTTTAAGCCACCCTCTTATACCATATAGACTAAAAGAATACAAACTATTCAAATATATACTTTCTATAGCCTGTATTTATTTTCTTAAACCAGCTTTGTAAACCCACGCACACTCTCTGATGACATTCTTGGCTATATTTCTTCTTTATTAAACATTAGTGCTTTGCTAGATAAAATGTACCAAATAGAAAGTCAAAATAAATGGGAAACGGCCAAAACTTTATGTTTAACTAAAGCTTAGCGTATGTGACTCTTGCAAACAATTTTTCTCATTAACAGAAATAATCTGAGACCCCAGCAATACCTCCTCTCCAAAATAATAAATATAGTTCTTATTTTGAAGATGATTCACTTAAAATACGCACGTGTGCGCACGCGCGCACACACACACACACACACACACACACACACACACACACACACACACACACACACACACACACACACACATTGCTCCTAGACGACAGGAAATCTGTGTTGTGCGTTAAGAGCAAAAGAGCAAACTCGCACAAAAACTCAGCTGACGCCCGTCGGTGGCCTGAATTTGGCATATACATCAGTCCTGCGTCTTATTTTTCCGTAACATCTTCTTCTTCTTTGCTCTCGGCTCTTTCCCCCTCTGCTTCTCTTGCACCTTTCCACAGTTCAGCTCTAGCCTGTGGGGCATTTTTGCAGTGGGTATTTTTTTCTCTTTCCCATTATCTGTTTTCTATCATGGTACATAAAAAATACCAATCTCTCAGCTGATCTTTTAAAACAATTTTTAATCTAAACTGAAATTAGGCTTAAAAAAAAAGGTCTATTAAAAAAAAAGCATATCAATATATGTAATTTAATGTGCATAAAACTGATTCATATCCAACGAATCAATTTTTTAAAAGACTGATAAGTAAATATTTAAGGCTAATGGAAAGTGCTCTAATTTCAATTACTTTAGCTAAATTTCAATGATTTCTGCAAGCTGAGGATCTGGCTTGCTTTTGTTATCACTTGATATTCTGTTAATTTATATAGTCTAAACCACAAAACCCCTCTTCAAAATGATAATAAAGCCTCCATCATCATCACAGAGTGTTGCATAAATATATTTGGTTAATAGCATATCCCTAAATGCTCTCTTCATAAGCAGTGGGCTCTGGCAGAAAAAGAATTAAGTCCAATTTATGAATAAACGCTATACAAGAGAAATTCGAACCCCACTGAAGGCAGCAACAAAACCCTCAATGACTTCAAGTTATCCAGTATTTTACTGAGTAGATTTACGTGTGTTCTGGGACTGATCTTTTCTCTTTCATGTGAAACTCTCTCTCTTGCCTCAATGACTCATCTCTGTAAATACTTTAAAACAAAGCCCTTGATGTATGATTATTATTGATCTGCATATAGAAAATGCCTAGGAGCTCCTGCTAATGGAAACAGGGCACCCCTATCAGGTATTATGCAAAAAAAAGAACACTGATAACCTAAATATTCACAGGTTTTCTGTGAAGGACTGCTTTTCACATCGTCTTGGCTCCGTAACACCAAATATCTTTCAAAAATCCATTCTCTCTTAATATATACCCACTGAAGACGACAGGAACGCTCTTGGCATCTTCACGGACTTTTGGTCAGGTTTCTAATCAGCTAGCATGCCCCCTTATTTTCTGAAGATTATGATTTGGTCTAAGCGAGTGGAGCTGTAAACATCATCTGCAGTTCTACGGGCAGAGTCCTGCTGACTCTCCATAGGAGCTACCCTCGCTGTCAGCGGGAGCTGCAGCCACAGAGGGCTTACAGAACGAAGAACTGACACCTCCCAGCGCAAAGCAAAGAAGAAACGAACGGCGAAAGGCAGGGTAGACAGGAGGCCATTCCTATAAACAAGAAGTGATGAAGATCCCTCATCACTTCTGCGTGTACAATAAGCATATTTTGTCTTTTCTTTCTGAACCAATACAAGACACTGTTGCTAGCATTTGTGTATAAATCATTCCTAAGCATGAAACTCCGGTGCTTCGCTTGAGACCAGTCTAAGTCGTTAGGACTAGTAATAGCCATGGATGTCCCTGTAAGGCGAAAGGAATACAACAGAGGGTCTGTGATCTCCTCCGCCACACTGCAGCCGGCGTTCATCACGAAATAAACCAAACTATCACACCCTGCACGCTTTCATATCAATCATCGGTGTTGTCCTCTCTGAGATGGTGACAAATACAAAAGACCATCTCAACGGAGAGCTAAAAGTGGCATTCACACAACAACACTGCAGGCACCACTAGGGAACGAATGAATAATCAGCGCATGACCAGAGCTGTACTAAATTGTGAACATGCGCTTACACCTTCACTGTGGGAATGGCAGACCTGGAGACTAGGCCCCTGCTCTTGTTTCAGCATCTTTATCAGACTGGTTGTAGGCCACAGTGACGGTCCCAGGATGCAATATGACATTGTAACCCATGCCTTCTACTCAAATTAAGATGACAAAGCCCATACTGTGACCTGACAGCTCCTTGAGCTATGGCTACTCAGATCAAAATATGAACATTTTTTTTTTGTTGTAACCTACAGACTTCTCTGGAAATGTCTCCGTGTTTCATATCAGAGCATCTGCAATAACCTGCTCTACTGATGCGAACCAAGTTCAGCTGTGAGGTGCCCACTGGTTTTCTGGGTACTCTTAGTGGGGCCAGTTTTCTGCTTGCACTGGCTATTGACTACACTTCCAAATTTGCTGGGTGGGCTTTTACTTAATCAGATCCTTCTTCCACTGGGATCAAACTGTGTTAGTCCTACACACAATTGCATTTGATGTCTACTTCAAAATAATCAAACGTGACAAGGAAGGAAAGGTGACGACTTACTTCCCAGAGATGCTGAGTGTTCCTGATGGCTCCTGCTTGAACCTTCTCCGGCAAGAGGAGGACTCCCTGAAAAGGCCCTATCCAGGTGCCCTGCTGGATCCGCTGCGCCGCACAAATGCCGTAGGCCAGGCCGGGCACCGTGCTAGTGCACAGACACACTTCCCGGGGCAGGTCGCGGAGCCACTCAGGGATCTCAGGTGGAGGGGCTGCTGCGGCAGCGCTGCTGGTGCCCACGAGACGGCGCAGGGAGTGGAGGGGCCCGTGCATGGGGCACTCGCCGTTGCGGTTGTCGGCACACATGTCACATCCTGGCAGGCAAAGAGGAAAAAGCACTATTAATGTGGTGCTGCCAGCTACCACCACGATCGCTACCCCAAGCAAGATCTCCTGGATTCCTCTGCTTTTCCCGTCACTTAATGGCAGCCCGATACACGTACACACCATGCCCTTTTCTATGTCGCTTCGGCCACTTTTCCTAACCTTACCAAAGCCCTTAATAAGAAATCTCAAAGGCTCCGCAGAAACCCTGCAGACATTTTGCAAGCCCAGTGCGTTCACAGACCTGCCAAGGCTCATTTATTGTGACACAGTTTTCAAGATTAATTTTTTGACTAATAAAAAGCCCATTTAAACCGTCTCACTCTTGTGATGAAGGGTTTTGTAATGTGTTTCAATGAGGCATTTTAAATCACACTCGTAATTTCTTACAAGTCTCCCTCATTTGGCTTACCACAGCTCAGCCCAAGGGTTTAACTGGAATGGGATTTAATTCGATCCTTATTCTGAAGCAACATCCACTCTACTTTACACATTAACATGTGTGTGCACGCATGTCTATCTAGAAAATAAAATAAATAAGAGAGACCCTCATGACTGACAAATTGGAACATTTACGCATGTTTGCTTGCTCATAACCTAATCTAATCTGGAAATTGCAACTAGGTGCCAAATATTCCACATCTGTAGCACATCTTTGAAATGTCTTTTTTTATTGAGCCGGGATACATGTCCTTTGCCTGTTACATGTGGCGGAGGCTAAGAACAAAAACAGCATGTCTGGTTTTGTGAACAGCTCCCATGAAAAAGACCAGTGTGCAGAAACGTTAATTTCCCTAACTGCTGTTATTAATGGATGATGTTTCTCTATTTTGGGAAGATCCAACTGTGCTTTTTCTTTTATGAGCAAAGGAAATATTGGAAGAGTGTTTCCATTACACACTATTGCACATACCATGAATGCGCAACTTCCAGGAAAATGTTTCACGCTCAGGAAACCCATTTCTCTGGAGGTAGGCTGAGTTAATATAACAATAAATCTATTGAAATAGGTTACTGTCTTCTGCACATTTCACATCTTGACCCACAATAAAGGTTTTCATATAAATCTGTTCCAGAAATACAAACAAAGGAAAAACAATAACTATACCGTAGTATTCACGCAGCAATTCACAGATCTTTCCCCTAATAATTTTACACTACCTACACCCATTCTTATAAAAATAAAGCAAAGTATTCACTATAGAGGCTGGAGCTTAGCGGTCTAAGCCACAGATTTAGCCTTGCTAGATTGCCTGTAACCACAGGTTCAAATCTCAGCAGGACTGACTCAGCTTTTCCTCTTTCCAAGGTAGATGTACTGAGGAGCTCCATGCAATTTATTATGTAGGCCTCTTTCCTATGGAGCCTTCAGAAGAAAACCTGCCTCTCTATTCAGCACAGATGGTAAAAACTGCATTTCCAAAACATGGCCTCTATTCTCAAATTTTCGGACACGCTTTCTAAGCGCTGTCACCAGCCGTTCTCATTGAAATCGTACCATAGGAAAACGATGAGCTCAGAGATACGCAGAGAGCTAGGAAGCTCCACGCAGAGGCTGGTTTCCCTAGAAATCCTCCCGCCTTTCCTCATGCCTCTCGGGAGAACACCCGCGTCCCTCACCACCGCCTTCTGCGCTCTTGACGGTCTCTAGAAAGCAGCACGGCAAGCGAGCCCGGAGGCGCGCGCCGCTCTGATGGGTGCCCCCCAAGCAGAAGGGCTGCCCACGAAACGCCCTTTCACCCCATGCGAGCCCTAAGGTGTCCCGCAGCGGCAGGGCAAGGGCAGAGGGACGAGCCCTTTGCCAGTTCTGCAACCCAACACCGGCGCAGCTCCGCGGACAAAGGCTCCTAGCGGGGACCGCTGCTTACATTGGCAAGAAGCTACCTGTTGGCTGCACACGGTTAAAGCCTTCCCTGAACAATATAATCCCCACCGCAAAACGGCCCTTTTGTTGGGTTAAGCCGCGAGTCGCGGAGGGGTTTCGCTCGCTTAGCCACGTCAATCAGAGGGGGCTAGAGAGGGAGATTTGCGGGACCCCGGGGGAAAGGTTTCTGACTAGTCCTGATAGACGTTTCTGATGCAGCAAATATTCCTACGGCCGTGAGGCGAAACAACGGACAGCAAGTACCTGCTTGGGGGGGGGGGGGGTTACTGTTGCTGTTGTTGTTGTTTCTGCAGCTAGTCTGGAAAGTGAAGTATCCCCACAACGTCTTGTCTTTCCTCTCCGAACCCAGTGATCAGGAAACCCTGCGTTTTTGGCATATCCAAAGAGCTCATGGGCTGCACTGGAGTTTGGCATGCACATCACACGGGACAGGATCCCAAAGAGGAAAAAAAGAAACAAATTGGCACGCAAGTACGCTTTAAACAAATCCGGCATCTCGCCGCGCAACTGCGAAAGAAAACATTGGACAGGAAAAGTGAGGGTTGAAAGAGAGGATGGCTAACCATGATCTCAATTAGCACCCCGGGGCAGGCCCTTGAGCGCGACCTGTTTGCACTCTGCCTGACGATCTTTTAGATGCGTAACTCTCCTCCCAACTGCCTGATTATTAATGGCTTGCTTGGAGACACCGTGTCTCTGGAGCCACTGAAATTAAACATGCCAAGGCATCTTCACGGCTCCATCCAGGCAGTTGCAGGGCATCCCGCCGCCAGATAGGCATAATTTTTCACCCGCCCAGCTTTTTAGTACCTGCCCAGAACGCGGATTTCTTCGCTTCATCCTAACGATACGTGTGCGCGAGCGCGGGCACATCGTTGTAGTTCGACCTCTTTAAGGGAAAGAGATGAAGAAATCGAAGAGGAGTATAAACGAAGCCCGTGGCCACTGTCGTTTACAGAAAGTCGCACATAGTGATACTATTTTCCACTCTCTGGAAGCGCTGGTAATGTTTTAATGCTTGGCAGCAGCAGTATCTTATCTCCTGCTGTGCTCCTTTCCCTTTGTCCTGCCAAAGCCGAAAATTTGGAAAATGGGACATCTTCTGAAACTGTTTTGGCTTATGCTTTGGGGATGAGAGGGAGGGAGTCGTTAATACTAACTAGTACTGAAATTCCTCTTCCTAGTCACATGCTTAATACATCTATCTCTAGTTTTTGTTTACTTTTCAGAAACCCACACAAATTTCCCCATGCACGGTATAAGGAGTGGAAGCCCTACGAGACACGTTTTACCTTGCTTTGACTAAAAAAGTTAGTGCCTGCCTTTCCCTTTTCTGTGACTTACTTTCATCTAACGACACTTGGCTACCCAAGCACTTTTCCACAGTGTTATACCTACAGATACATAAGCATATACATTTCAATACATACACATTTACAGACAGTCACCGTAAACAGAGGATCCCTTTGCCTCGAAGGAGAAGGGAGGCAAGTCCTTGATATCAGATGGGTAACGAAGGGAGGAGAGCTTATTTATAAAAGCAGCCTCTCTCTTGCCCTCATACTGTCTCCCCAGGAGGATCAACAGGATCATCTCTGTGGACGCTGTGAAGGTGGACGTGACGCGCTTGTTTATCACGCTACCGGAGTCGCCAAACTGGGTGGCATCCACTACAGTGGCGGGGGGAAGTTCATGTAAAAGGGATGTCGTGGGGCAAGTCCAAACTTTCCAGACGGCTGCCACACGTGCGGGGAGAGTCGCGCCGTCTCCTCCCTCCTATTCTGGCCTCAAAGAGCAGCTATGTGATGAATACAATTCTCATCCAAGGATCACCGAAATTAATTCTTCTACCGACCGTAGCAGATTCAGTCAAGCCCCAGATCAGGAGAAGAAGATGCAAGAAATGTGAGAAGAGTAAGGGATTTGCTGAAAATGGAAAAAGCAAGAACTGCAGCCAGAGCAGAGCGTCTCCTGACGAAATCAGGAGACTTAGCAGGTAAGGTCACTGGGAACGCTGTACTGCAGGCCCAAATGCAGCCAGATTTTTGGAGGAAGATCACAGTTTCTCACTTTCTATCTTCATCCTCTATAGATGGGAGGATTTAGGCAAGGAAAAAGCAAGGTGGAAAAAAAAAAGATATCCTAGTGGAGCTGTTTGCTATGGCTCTTTTGGGAGGAGCACAATATGTTACCGTTTATTTGCCTCCATAAAAATGAACACAGCGTAATGCCAGCACTGTAACTCCACGTGAGTACACTTGAAAGTACTAAACTTAAGCCAAACAAAAAGGGCTCGTCATTGCCCCCAAAACATAATAGCTTCTAAACACTTTCCAACCTAAATAATACCACTACTGCATATTTTAAAAGAAATCTGAGAGGAGAAAGCTTTTGTCAGTAAAGGTAGAGTCCAACATCGTGTTTAAACCAGCTGTAACAATAAATGAAAGAAACACATTTCGCCTCGGCAATAATACGCTTCAAAGGTGCAGTTATACTGGATACCTGCAGTTCACGGGTATTAAAGAAGGGTGGCCTCTGACCCCCCGCCTCATAATTCACCGCAAGCATGCAGGTATCCGCTATAAGCGGCCATCATTTCACACGGTATTGCCCGCTTACCCAGTATAAATCATCGGTGCCGGCCCCGCGAGCCAAAACGGAGGGTGGCTTGGGTGGGCCGGTACCGTACCCCTTTGATTGCCTGAGGGCTGGTGCTTTCCTACGGACCACGGGCTCCCCGTGCCTCAGTTTCCTCAAGAGATGAATAGAGATGAATCTCTTATTGCTGCGCAGGTGATAAATTAACCCGTTCCCCGCATGCTCGGAGGCTGCTTGAACGAGGCGAGCTTTCAGCCTCGCCTTTGGGCAGGACACGCAGATAACGCTCTCCCCTACGGGCTGCTTTTTTTTTTTTTTTTTTTTTTGCCTCAAATCCTCGCTTCTAACAAGGGGACCGGGCCGAGCCTGCTGCCCGCCGAACCGGCCCCGCAGGGCGGCGAGCGACGGCCGGCGCCGCGGGCCGGGCCGGGTGCCGGCTGCCCCCGGCGCGGTGTCCGGCCCCGGCGGAGCCCGCCCCGCGCTGGCCGCTGCCGCCGCCGCCGCCGGGAGGGAGCCGGGGCGGCAGCGCCTGCCCCCGTGCCCCGGCGGGGGTGAGGGGACCGTCCCTCCTGCCGAGCAACTTTGGGCTTTATTTCGCTCTCTTTTCGCGAAGCGAAAGGGGGCAGGGTGGAGGAGCGAGGGTTTCCCCCCCCCCCCGCTCCTGTCTTCGATTGAACGTATGAATGAATTAAATTTCCGTGTCAGGTATGAGAAGGGTAGGAGAATATTGTGTGTAGATAAACCTTGCCACCCCCTGCCCCTGAGAGACCCCCATATACAATGTAGAGATGATGAATAGGCTCTGGGAGAGGAGATCGAAGCGCAGTCCGCACTGGCTCCACTCTCTCCTACAAAACTATAGGGCAATTAATTGTGGCTTGTCCCCTCATCCTTCATCTCCTGGTGGCACGTATCGATGGAGATTACTGCTGATGGACCATTTTATCACCCTAAATAAACAGTCACCACCTTCTCTAACCTCAATCTAATATATGGCTATCTGCTATGTTTAAGGGTGCTGGGTAACTAATGATGTAAAATAGCTAAATCATATAAATTACCAACAGCCTAGGAAAAAAAAAAAGAAAAAAATCCAAATATTCCCCACACCGACCCGCTTCCCCGCACGTTATAAATACACTGTCTCCCCGAAAATTGAATGGGAAGGGGCGTGCAAACAGCTTGCTTATGCGACACACTAGTTTTACACGGCGCATTTACGACGGTGGCAGGTTGGTGCTTTGTAGCGAAGGCGGGGGAGCCGCAGGCTTGTCCTGCTGGAAGCCTCTTCCCAGCAGCGAGGGGCTCCCCGCAGGCGAGCGGCGCGGCGCGGCCCCCCAGCCGCGGCCCAGCACCTCGCCTCTTCGCCCTGCAAGAGCCCCTCCCCCGCGGCCCACAAATACCTCCTCCTCTAAAATTCAGAGCTAGGAAGGCAAACGGTCCCCAAGCCCTTGCCACATTACCAGGGATTTAACGTAATCCCTTTCACTTCCCTGGGAGTAAAGACCGCAAGGCCCTAATTAGCTATGTATTTTTTTCCCCCCTAGTAAACCCCTTTCCATTTAGAGCAATTATATGCAGGCATCACACTTAACCCGCAGCTCCTCCGCGGGCTCGCCCCCCTCTTTTCCCCCAGACCGCGCCGTTTTAACTGATATCCGACGACCAAGGCGCTCCTCCGCGGAGACACCGCCGCCACTCCAGCCGTTTTCGGCCGCGCCGGGCCCGGAGCCGGCAGCGGGGCCGAGCCGGCGGGGGAGCCGCCGGCGGCTGCCGGGCCCCGGCTCAGAGGCACGGCGGAGCCCCCGGCCCGGCAGAGCTGGGCCGTCCGCCCGAAAGCGCCCCAAGTCAAGGGCCAAGTTTCAAGGCGCCTCTTCCACGGGCGAGCGTCTTCCCGCGGCGGCGGATTCCCACTCGGGAGCGGGGCAGACGTGACCGGCCCTGGCCGAGGATGGGGGTGCTTAGGGGTCGCCCGGGAAAGCGAGCAAGCCTGCGCTGCCCTGGGAGCGTCTCGCTCTTTAGCGAAGGACGTGCATCTAGAAGTAAAACCGGAGAAACACGCAGCAGCGAGGGCCTTTCCCTCCCGCATCGGCAGGCTACCGAAGTTTAAGGCCGAGCCGGGAGCCCTCAGCGCCGCGCTGGGCAGAGAGGATCGGGCCCTGCCGGGCTGGGCGGCTCTCCTCGCCCTGCTCCGGGCATGTAAAGCGCCTCCTCGCCCGCCTTGGCGTTTCGGTGCGTTTATTCGGAGCTAAAAATTCAGATGAAAGCAAGCAAGCAGAACGCAGATTAAAGCCCGTCACTTCTCACCTCATCTACAGCGCAAGCCTCCTTTCCCTCAAGCAAGCACCTCCATCCAGTGCAGCACACGCAAGGCAGGAAGGAAAGTGGCTGAAGACCACGTCTGCCCAAGGACTCCCTGCGTGGTTCCCGAGGCGCTCGGAGACCGTGCCCAGCTCACCAGGCCGGGGCCGAACAGCTTGCTTTTCTACGCGTCTGTCCGTGAAAGCGAAGGGGCACGGTACGGACTGTAATTCCCGCGCTCCTTTCTCACTTCGTCTTCGGGTTCCCCCCCCCTTTATTTTTAAGGACACGTTGCCCGAAGCAAAACACGCCTAGATCTCAGAAGGCTGAAACACTCGCTCGGGATAAAAGTTCTGCTCAAAGATAGCTTAAAAAAAAAAAACCCGCTAGAGCAAAAGTTGCTCAGCAAACAAAAATCAATGACAAGAGTTTTTAGATATGAAAAAAAAGGGGGGGGGGGAAGAGGAGCGAGCGCCCTGGCCGGGCTCTGCCCCGTCCCCCGGCGGCGAGCGCCGCTCGCCCCGGCGCACAAGCCTCCTTTGTGCGAGCGCCGCGGCCCTTCAGCGGAATCCACCTTTAACAGGGCGAGGAGGAAGAAACCGCGCAGACTTCGCCAGCGACTCTGCAGCGTGCCGTTATGCCGCTCACTCCCTAGAAAACGCTTCCCGCTCCCCCACCCCAACCGCTTTTTTATCTTCCTTTCTCTTTTTAAAACCTTTATCTCGCAGATTTACGGAGCTGCTCCGAGAAGTAAAACATGTATTGTCTGAACAGTTTGGTTGGCGATTAAAAGTGCATTTCAGATTCCATTAAGGGCATGTAATTTATGAGATCACGTTTTCTGCACCGAGAGGAGAAAATACACTAGTACTTTTCATTACAGGGCAAAATTAAGCATAAAGAAGTCGCTCGAAACAAACTTGGTATCTAACACAGAAAGATTTTCAATGTGAAGAAGGGGGGGACGGGACACCCAACAAACTCTGCGTCAACTTTCCTCTTGCTCTTTAAGATGAATGCACAAGCGCTAAGGCGACCCTAGCATCCACGCAGTTTCATTGCTACACAACAGAGTTTCATGGACACTTTCAAAACAAACTCCATCGCTGAAATGAAATTAAACGAATCTACGTTTTGCTTGGGGGTGTGCTTACGGTTTTGGGTGTCGTTTGCCCGTTCAACAGCCTTCCTTAAATAGGCATTTCGGGGGGGGGGGGAAGAGAACAGAAATAAAGAATTTTAGGAAACTCTAGGATAAGAGAGGGTGTTTCAAGGAACGGAAAAAAGTGCACAAGCTAAAGGCGTCTTCCAGTGTTTTAACAGGGCTAGAGCTGTGTGTTCACATTGTTAGTAATAAATTTGATGAATTAATAGAGTTAATCTAGTTATTTTCACCCCGAGATTTTCCTCAGCTGTGTACTATCTACAGAGACAGGAACAAAAGACAGGCGGAACTAATTTCTAAAAATCACCCCCCCCCAACCGATACAGATGTTAAATAATCGGGGCGTTGCCCCCCCCGCCCCAAAAAAAACGATAACTGGCAACCCCGGGATTAAATGCCTCCTAACCACCACGTACAAAATGAATTCTGACAGTCAGACAGACGAGCTTTTTCCTCTCGAAAACCAGTTCGCTTTTCGTCTTAAATGACCGTGTCACACTTTTCAGTAGGGATGAAAAATAAAACTAGCAAGGTGTTAACAAGGTCTGAAAGGCAAACGATACTCCGAGATGAGAGGAAGGCGAACTTCGCCCTAGCCCTTCTGATGAAAACTGCAACTTTTCTCCTGCCCAGCGCAGTGGAGTAATTGATTGTTGGGGACAGAGCGAATCCCGGGCTTCCCAGGCGGGAACTGAGCGAGAAAAGCAAGGCGAGAGAGGACCCGTTCTGCAGCAAGCGGCTATCGCCCCGTTCCTGAATGCATTCTCCTAGCCGACCCTCCGAGAGAAATCTACCCCCAACAGCCAGCCTGGTGAAGTCCGCCTTCCAGAGGAGGACTCGGGGCTCAGGCAAGAAAAGGCGCTGTTACCCAGGGGTTACCACCCGGCTCCAGAAAGCATCCGTACGCGAAAGCATCTCCAGGGTGGGAAGAGCGGGGCAGAGGATGCTTCCGGGGCAGCGCGGCCAGGGTGCTGAGCGCAGCGCCCCAGCTCGGAGGGTCCCCTCGGCTCGCCCGCAGTGGGGCCGGCCGGGGGGCTGTGGGGGGGGCGGCACGATACGTACGGTTGTTGGGGTCACTGGTGTGCTGGTTCAGGGGGATGATCTCCATGCGCTGCTGCCCGTACAGGTAGTAGTCCAGCTCCTCCGCCGTGCAGCGGAAGCGGGCGGCAGCGCGCTCGCCGCATTTGCTGCCGCCGCCGCCCGCCCCGCACAAGTCCTTGCCCGGCAGGGGAGCGGGCGCCCCCCCGGCCGCGGGCTCGGAGCTCTGCAGCGGTGCGAAGACGGGGATCTGCGCCACGGGCAGCGAGGCCAGCCCGGCCAGGGAGGCGGCCGCCGCCGCGGCGACGGCGGCGCAGGAGGAGGTGGAGGAGGAGGACGGGGTGGACGAGGAAGAGGAGGAGGAGGCGGAGGACAGAGAGGCCGGGCGCTGGCGGAGGCTGTCAGCCGGCGGCTCGGCTCGCTCGGGCGGCTGGAGCTGGGCGAGGGCCCCGCTGCTCTTGAGCTGGCCGCTCTGCGGGAAGAGCTGCTGCCAGTGCTGCAGATAGGCGGGATCCACCTTCAGGAACGCGGATCCGCCGGGATCGCCGGGCTTCAGCATCGCCGCTGCCTGCAGAGCGGGGAGGGAAGGGGAGAGCGGCCGTGAGACCCCCGCCCCGGCCGGGCGGCCCCGGCGAAGCCCATGCTGGAGACCGCGGCGCACGCGTGGGGCTCCCGGCGCCGGCTCTCCGGGGGCGGCAGCGTCCTGGCCCCGCTTCCTCGCCTGTGCCAGGCTCGGCAGGAGAAAAGCTCGGCTCCAAGCGCCCGAAACGCACTTAGTGAGCGAAGTGACAAAGCCTCGCCGCGGCCGCCTTCCCCACAGCTCGGGCTGCGCTGCGCTGGGGCAAGGTGGCCCGGCCAGCCCCTTCGCTAGTGACTTGAGACCCAGCCGCCCCCAAAGGCGCGCCAGCTCACCCCGTCCCTGCGGACCTGCCCGCCCGCGCGGCCTCTCCTTCTTGCTCCTCTCCCTCTCTCCCCGGGAACAAGCAACTCCCAAAGTTCACAACAGAGAGAAGGAGGAAACTTCATCCCTCCGCCCCGTACACGCGCAAGTCTCTTCTCTCCAGCAGCTCCTGCTTTCCAAGCCAGCCTTTATAGAAAGGGGACACGGCCCGGCGGCGGCGGCAGCATCCCCGGGCCACTCTGACCGCGGCAGCCCCAGGGGCGGCCGGGCGCCCCGGCCCGCGGCTCCCTTACCTGGGCAGGGTGCGCAGGGGCGGGCTGCTGCGCGGGGGGCGGGCGCGGCGCCGGGAGCCTTCAAGTCGGGCGAGGGTGGTGAGAGGGGGCTTTTCTTGTCTTTGTTCACGGGGAAGCGGGGTTACCCCCTTCCAGGTGGCGGGGCCGCGAAGCCGCTTAGATCCGAGCCGCCGGGCTCCCTCTGCCGTGGCTGTGCATCGCAGGCGCGCTCGGGCTCTTTGCTCAGCTCTCTGGCAGACTCCGGGCTAGACACGTGGGTTTTACGACAGCACAAAATACAAGTGTGTGTGTGGTGTCTACGAGAGGGCGGGGAGGGAGCGGGAAGTTACCAGTGAGCCTGAGCATAGAGCCCCTTTTTTTTTTTTTTTTTTTTGGTAACCTCCCCCACTTTGTTCCTTGCTGCGTTTTTAAAGGTGTTCCTTTCATTCCTCCCTCCCTCCCTCCGCAGCCTCTCGCAGCACCGCTCCCCGCAAGCGCAGGGCTGTACCCGCGCGGAGGGGGGAACAATGGCCCGGCGCCGTCCCGAGGCGGAGCCGCGCCGGTGCCGCTGCCGGCCCGCGGGTGCGAGGAGCGCGGCGGCGGCGGCGGGGAGCCGAGCGCCTCGCAGTTCTGCGGCGGCGGCAGCCCCGGAGGGAGCCCGCTGCTCCCGGCGGCGGCCGCTCCTCGGACGGCCTTGCCTTTTCTCCTTCGGGGCTAAGGTGCGCTGCCGAGCCCTTCCCGGTCCGTTTCGCGCTTCTCACACAGGTCCTACGTACCTACTTTACTTCTTTTGGTTGCTGGGCTCACCTACCTCCCGCTCCCCTCGGCTACCTAAGACCTGCCCCAAGAGCTCCCAACACGGATGAGGAAACTCATTGCTCCAGAATCTCCTTCTCCTGTAACCTTGTCCTCTCGAGCACCAGCAAGTCTCTCTCCTCCTCGCTATACTCAAGTCACAGCACAAACCAAGAGCTATGCAGAGGGAGATGCAACCTACGGCGATAGACTTTTAATCTCTAACTACTTTTTTGTTTTTTTCTCCGCTTAGCTTAATATTGGGCTTTTTCCTCCCCTCTACTCAGCTGTTGAGAAAGGTCACATACCAATGAGCATTTAACAGGTTCTTCAGTTTCTTTCCTGCATCGCATGAAAAACTAGACAAGCGCTATCATTTGTCTTACATATATCACATGTATATAGTAGCCTATACATTTAAGACAAAATATTTACATAAAGTGTTTATATCGTCAAAACATCTCTCGAGTGTGAACAAAGCCTCCGCTGTTAGATGTCACACCGCCACTACGCGCACACACGCTTACAAACACAACGTGAGCGCATTTAAACAATTAATGCCATCTCCCCCCACCACCACCACCCGCTTTCCAGTTATTTCTTTCCCACCCACCCTTCATTCTCGCAGAGCCTGGGAAAGCTGCTGCTGTTTAGATTTTGTCTGTGTCTACGGCAGGACATTTTAACACAAATTTGAACAAGAGCTGAGGCAAAAAATGTTTTGACTGGCGTCACTTGGACAAGGTCATCCGTCATCTGCTGTATAGATTGATAACACCTAAGTTAAAGGCAAACACAAGTAGGAAAACCCCCTGATTTTTATGGGTTGTAAAGCTAGCTATAAAAACCTTCTTACTGTCTTTGATCAATGCTGTTGTGTCAGATATAATGAATTTTCAGTCCTCTCGCTCTACTGATCAACTTTTAAAAAGTTCTGAAACACTGCGATTTAGCAGGGGGACAGCGGTGTAGGTTGGGAGACTTCTTAGCACCCTCATTAGCGTGTGTCTAAAACGCTGGTGGAAATACAGACCGGCGTATGGGGGCTCTAGGTTTTCTGTTTGCACTGCATTAATTCACTATCTCACTCGGCGCTAGTTCTTTCCTGGTAATATTTTTATTCCAGCCCCTCCGTTTGCTTTTATTTTGTTTTTTAATTTGCACCTCTGAATTATTATCGTTTTCATTACCGGACACCTTTAAAAAATACTAAATTGCTTTTAGTGCTAGCAGTCTCTAAAAATTCGTTTCACGCTGGAAAAACGTGATGAAGTGGGGAAAAGCTCCCAGCTAATGGGCTTAAGTGCATTGTCAATATCTGCATTTGCCTTGAGTTGTTAACAGAAATATTCCACGTGGGTTCATATTAGGAGGACTTTAATCCGTGACTGCAAAAAAAATCGCCTGGGATTTTTACAGCGAGAAAAAAAGTATCACTTCGGGTGACCAAGGTGGCAGCCTGAAATTTATAGAGCCTCTAAGCGAGCACGTCCGCACTGGGATCAAGCCCTCCGGAGGCAGGCGGGGGAAAGGACGAGCGGCGCTGCCCGCTCTGCCCCCACGGCCGGCGCCGGCGGGCAGCGCGGCAGCCGCGGCCGGGAGCCCGCTCGCCCTGCCCCGAGGCCGCGGCCCCGACGGGGAGGCAGCCCGGCAGCCCCGGCCGCCTCTGCCCGTCGCTCAGCCCCGGCGAGCCCCGTCGTTGGGTTTCGCTCTTTGACGAGCAGGTCGGAAGGACGCGGTCCGACGGCCGCCGTGCGCCGGCTTTGCTCGACGGGCGCGGGCGCGGGGGCGCCGGAGGAGCGACGGGCCAGCCCCGGCGCCCAGCGGCAGCGGCGAGAGCGCGGCTCCCGCTGCGGAGGGCTGGCGGCGAAGCAGAGAGAGACCCTGCCCTCCTCTCGGCCTCGGCGGGACAGAAAACCGAGCGCTGCTCCGGCCTCAGCACAGTAACGGCACCGCGGCCCTTCCACCCGCGCCGAAAGAGCAGGAGCGAGCGGATCCGCCAGCCCCGCGCCGGCTGCCGCCAGCCCTGACCTCCGCTCTCGCCTCCCCAGGCAGACTGGGCTGTGCGCGTCCCTTCTGCCTCTCTACCTCCCCCCACCCCACCCCGGTTTGTCTAGGGTCTATGTATTATTATTTCTCTCCCCCTCCCTCCCCAACACCCGGATGTGACTTCTGTGGGTAAAGATGCAGGGAAAAAAAAAAAAAAAAGAGTTTTCTACTGCCCACCCCTTCCCCTGCTCCCTGGCTTTTTCATTATTTAGAGGACGAGCACTGAAACAAATCACATTGACCGTTTAGAAAGCGATCAAACCTTTATAAAAATCCATCGCCTGCGAATCGATTGGTGAAAATTTGCTAGGAATTTGTTCAAAAGAAATAAATAAGGAGGGTAAGTGTATTAAATGCAAAGGGGGAACACGGTGGTGTTTTTCTTCATTGATTAATGACCTCTAAAATAAAACAAGCGGGAAGAGGAGCCAAGATCGATAAATTAACTACCCAAATTCATCATTTTCCCTGGGATTTCTTTTTCTTTTTTGGTAAATAATCCTTAGGAAGGATGTCTGCCTCTTCGAGAACTTGAGCGTTTTATTTTGGGCGGGGAGTAGAAAAGGGAGCTAAACTCCTTTTGGGAAGGGATCGGATCGGGGACACCCTATCTGATTTCGTTTGACACACAATTAAAAAGTTTGCCTTTCATATTAATTAATTCTCCTGATCTGGGGAAGACAAATGGTCGGCTACCTCTGACAGGAGTCCGATAAAGGATTCAGCAGCTTTCCTTCTCGCCCTAGGCGTCTCCTCGTTCCGGTTTTAAGGTCATGAGCAGCTGAGTTAATAATTCATTAATATAGACATTTATTCAGATGGGATTCCCGGAGATTCACGCTCCCTTACATCTCATCGTTGGGCTTCAGTTTCCCTTGAAGAGGAGAGGGGGGGGGAGGAGGAGGAGGCACGGAGGAAGGCTCTAAACAATACGTGCACCCATTTCCACAGGGCGGTTGCCAGGCGGTGCCGCCAGGGCGAGCCCGCGTGGGGCAGGTCAGCCCGCCCGCCAGAGCCCCGCTGGCCGGCGCGCTGCCCGCCCCGCTCCGCGCCGCCGAGCGGGGGCAGCGCCGGCGGGGCCTGCCCGGGCCGCGGCGGCGGCGGGGCCGGCCTGGCGGCACTCGCCACCTCCCGAGCGCTTCCTGAACTGAAGCCAGGCGCTTCCCTCCCCCTTCTCCTTCCCCAACGAAATCCTAAATCAGAAAGCGACCACACCGCCGCCCGCCCGCCTAAACCCGACCAAAAAAGCTGTTTTGCCCCACGCCCGCCCACCCTCCCACTCACTGACAGCACGTCCCCACGGTCGGGCAAGGGCCGCGTTGGGCCCGTCGTGGCAGGCAACACGGGCGGGCTGGTACGAAAAGAGTCGCGGCGCCGGGGCCGAGGGAGAAGCCCCGACTCGCGCGCCGGCTGCGTGGGACTCCTGCACCCTCACGGCGCTCAGGTGAAGGAGTACGGCCCACGGCCGCGCGCCCACCGACACGCCTCCACCGCGCGCGGCCCCCAGCAGGGCGTGCGCTCGGACCGCTCTCCCCCCCCCCACCACCCCCGGGAGAGAAACGGGAGGAGGGCGGGACACGCGCGGCGCCCCACGCCCCGCGGGGCGAGAGGTGGCTCCCGACGCGGCCTCTGCCGTACGCCAAGCCGAGGGGGCTGGAGAGAGGCGCTTCAGCGCACCTCGCGCCCTCTGCCCGCCCGAGGAGGAGGAAGGGCAGCCCCCCGCCCTAACCTGCGCTCCCTGCCTCGGGGGGAGCCCCCGGCTCCGACCTCAGCGCGGCCAGCTCACCCCACGGGCCCTTCTCGCCTTGCCCGGAGCTTCCCCGGGGAGGGCTGTGGGAGAAAAGCGGCTGCGGGTGGGGGAAGAGAAGGGGGCCACGTCGACAGCGCGGGGCTGTCCCTGGTGCCCTCTCCCTGCAGGGGTTAACGTGATGCAGACGCTGGGCCCCTGGTCGGGCCCTCTCTGTGGGGTATCCCAGGGATGAAGGGTCCCTCCAAGAACGGGATGGAGACCCTGCCTTGGGAGCAGCTAGCAAGAGGCTGCCCGAGGAGTCTGCAGGCCGTTGCTTTGGGGAGGAGAAGAAGCACCTGCCCGCATGGTCCTGGACTGAGATTATTAAATGATTTGCCAATGGCCACCAAGCAGATGCCAGCCAGACAAATAATGACTTTCTGCCACTATTGACCTGATACGGATGTGAACTAGTGACCTTTGAGGTGATGCGCTCTATAGTCTATTACCAATTCCCCGAGCCACCGCATCCCCCTAACAGACAGATTCAAATATTTATGTCCATCAACAAAACAAACTCTGCTCCAAGCAAGGCATGCTGCAGACGGGAAAAGAAAAGGAATCATTCAGTTGTAAAGACCAAGTAAAAATATGTCAGAGAACAAAAAAAGTTGAATTAAAGCATGTCAAATTTGGGTTAATTTCATTCCTCCTTTTCACATCCCCTCTGAAAGAATTCTCAGTTAGGTGAGAATTAGGTTAACCATTCAAATCTAGGCTTTGTTTGGGGGGCTTTTCTTTCTTTTTTTTCTTTTTTTTTTTTTTTTAAACCAAAGACCCAGTCTAATACTATTCTATAATACAGTATATTTGCTAAGAAGAAAATTCAGGGAGATTTTCCAGACAGGATTATACAATTTAAAATCTTATCCTCTGGATCATAACAAGATTAATAGGCATAAAGAATATTGATATCTTTAAGCATGATTAGTGATTTCTGGATTCCTGCATTGCTGAGTGCTCATTTTTATATGCCTTTCCTTCACCTGAGTTTCAGAAGTGATACGAAGGAGCGCTCTGAAAAGCAGGCCCCCTTTACAGCGTGTAACGTCGGGCTTCCCAAAACAAAGGCACTCAACGTTTTGAATGCTTAAGCAGCACTGGGTGGCTATTTCAAACAGCAAAACATAGTCTAGAAAGTTTTCCTGTACTTTAGCTATAAATAGTTCTCATAAATACGGAATCTATTAAATGCGATTGTTTGCATATGACACTAGAATGATAAGGTCTGGACAAAACTCAAGACTAGTAGCATTGCAACGGTTGATATTGTCATGAGAATGCCACGGTTTTACCACAAAGTTTATAGAAATAAATAAAAATCTTTTTTCCCCCCCCGCCCCCATTTTGGCTTAGAGTTGTAATCACAACTTAATGTTTTTTTAGCAGAAAAACCTCACAATTTAGATTTCCAGCATAATAACTGCTTTTTCACAATGTGCACTTTTCTACCAGTTTTTTCTAGGTCCATACTCTGGTGGTTTTATTTTCATAAGTCACCAGTGAATATATTGACAGTGAAAGGAAAAAGAATGACAGCCCTGGTGAACAAAGTTGCCTTCACCGCAGGGACCATGTCTTCCTCTGTCTCATGCACCATGTCGTAAAAGGCTGCACACGCATGTCTGAAATACCTACCCTGCTAATATTGTTTGATTTTGATGGACTCCTGCAGGTAGGTGATCTTTGCTCCTTCGTGTTAGAAGTTTCACAGAACGACTAGTATAGAGTGGAATAGTTTATTCAGAATAAGCCCATATATGGGACTTATTCCAGTAAGCCAAATTCCAGAATACAAGCGCTCATTCTGATATCATTATTCAAGAATAGCTATTTTGGTAAACTTCCATGTGTAGGTCTCTGGTCTCTTTTGGAAGAGAATACGTGTGCGGCGGACTGAACAACTAACCCTGCAAGGAAATTGTGAGCTGTAATCTTTTTGTTGATCTGTGTCCAGCGCGCGCGTCTGAATTCAAAATGGCTGTGCAAAGCGTATTGTGGAAAACGCCTGGTCACCTCTAGCATCAGGCAGAGCCTTGGGCGACTAGGGCAATACGAATAAATAGTACCTGACGACCAAGAGAATTCCCCTACGTAAATGAATTAAGCTGAACAGCCCATAAGATGAACAGTCAAGCAGAAGTAGCTAATGAGCAATTTAAAGAATGAAAAAATTGCAGGAGAGTTCTTTCGACTCCACAGCCGTTCCTTTGGTTCAGTTCCTGATGCTTTATCAGATGAATTTTTTGCTTCAGCTCTTTGCTTGACTAAGTATTTCCTGTAACGTTATCGAGAACTATAGGTTAATGGGAACCGAAGTCTAGAGTCTAGTCCAGAAATTTCGGTTGTTCAAAGAATATATGACACAGATAAATCAACTGGCTTTTCAACTGAGAGCAATGGTATTCCAGTTGGCAACTTTTTACAGCAGAGCTTACCTTCTAACATCTTCCAGAGTGACTTATTCGTGGCAAGGAAGCCAAAACTAAAATGGCTGATGTAAATTGCAAATACGTGGAACAACCATATGCCTTAGGCTAGAAACCTACTGTGAAATTCTGCACTCTTCCATTTTGACTACCAAGCAGCAGTTTTCCTAGTTTTCTGTTTCCCTTCTGACAACCAGACAGGCCGTATTATTTCACTTTGTGCATGTGTGCTAAATCTATACTCGGAGCTAACTCCCCCGTTTGGAGAAAACAAGCAGGTTCTCTGTATCCTGTCAACCTGCAACCCTCTCAGACACGCATGACTTTATGGGCTATTCCACATTTCAGCTAGAATAGGTTAGCTATTCTGCCACACTGGTGATGCAAGTACTGTTTCTTGGGTTTAGAAAGAAGAAATAGAAACTCCGAACTGGAAGGAAACGCTTTGGCCACTGAATTCAGTATACTGCAATTCTAGACAGTTATATAAACAGCTGTTAGGTCCAGAAAGATTTAAAAGAACATCCCTTCTGACTACTGCAAGCTGTAGGAGCCCTACCCTCTCCTGCTTCTCCCAAACAGTATACTGTAATAAACTGGAGACTTATAGTACAAAAGGTGAAACAATTCTCCCAAATACAACGTGCCATAGGTAAAGAGCTGAAAAGACCAAGGACACCGGTAGGGCTATGGGCCTCTGCACTGGGAAAGGAATTTGTCAGGTGAAAACATCCAGGGAACCTTAGAAAGTGAATAGCCTCCCACAGAACAGAGGAAATCAAAACGTCTCCAGTGGTCCAGTGATAGCCACAGGGAAAGGTTCCACTAGACCAAAACGTAATGGTCAGTTTTATCTCAGAAAAGTAAGAAAGCCTTGGCCAGATAACACTGAGATCCTCCAAGGTACTAGGCACATCAATGCACCTTTAGCTATTTCTGAATCTTGAAAGAATGAGAAACAAAAATTGTATCTCAAATCACTATCTTGCATTAAGGAAAAAAAAAACCCCACACAAACAGACAACTCCCCTCCTTTACAGTGTTTATAGAGACAATGCAAAGCAAAAGGAAGGTGGAGCTAGCTTATAACAGTTGGGATCAGGTAACATCCGTGCTGGCAGTTTGGAATAAGCAGTGAGAAAAATCAAGGGTTAAACTTCAAACAACAACCTCTAAAACTCCATCTAACTTCTTGGCAACAAAACAACGCGTGCAGGAATGCTGGAAGACAGAGCAGCAGGGACTTAGGCACTGCCTATCCAGGCCCTTGCTGCTACCACGCAAACTGTCGACAGAACAGCTAGCAGCTATGATGGATATACAGAAGGAACTCGAGCAAAATGTGAAGACTCAGACGGCATTCACTACCGCTCCGTGCGGATGACTGGGTGAAATGGCATGAACACAAGCTTAAGCTCCTGTCTGACAACCAGCATCACCAGCATCTCACGTCTTTAATCTAACACATATCAGAGTCACTGGCTAAACCACGCTCACTTGCAAAGAGTGTCAAATCTATATGCGTGATTTATTACCTGCAGCCACTGCGATCACTGGACTTCGGTTCCTCCCCAAAGCCGAGAGCAAACCTTGGAATTCTGTTCCTCCCACATTCCACTTCTGGTAAGCAAACAGTTCCTCCAGCAAAACGAGTGGGTATCTCCTCCCAGATAATCCCAAAAAGGATTACCATTACTGCTTTTGTTCAAATGAGAGAAGCCTACTACAGGGATCGGAAGATATATTGTTCAGACCCTCACAATAGCACAGACGGAAGGCCTTCCTGTTTCGCAAACTATGAAATGTGATTTTCTAATGTTCTTTTATATTAGTTACTTAATTTATAGTATGAGAAAGTGCACCCAAAAACAGGTTTTACAGTTTATACATACTCTGCCATTTATGAGAGAACATGTTAGTAGTAAGGTACCAGTGTGTCATATTTTCATCACTTAACCACACTTAAAGAAGAAGATGGTCCAAGAGGAACTTGTAAAACAACTTCCGCACTCTACAGGAAAGGCATTTGGGATGACTTTAGGATTTCTTTCTCTGGAAAAGGTCTACTACACAGAATGTGCTTAGCGCTGATCTTGAAAATGTGCTTATTGCTACTCTATTTTAAGCTCATTAATCATACAAATGTACTCATTCCTTTACTGCAGAGCTTCTGGTAGGGGCTATTGCTTCCACTAGACTATTTGCAAAAAAATGAATATTTTCATTCTATTACATATATATTTCCAGGGAATATCAAAAAAGTCAAAGTCAAGTTGCCAATGTAATGTACGATCAAGACTTTAAATGGCAAGCAGTGTCAGTTCAATAGAGTTTTTTCCAAAGTCAGATTAATCTCTACTTGTGCTGCTTCTCGGCAGATGTGCAACCCCAAATTACACTTTTCAAGTATAGATGGGTTACTATGCTATTCATCTGAAATGGATTCATAACATTCTGGAATGCTTATCACTGCTTTTGATATGAAACCACTCATTCCTCTATTAGAATAGACTTTTAACGCATGCCAGGCAAGTCAATTACCTCGTGTCCTCTGACTTTCATTTCAGAATAATTTCCTGTCTACTCTGCTCCTACACAGATTATTAAAATATGCCACAGGCTGCAATACAACAGCACTATTTAAAATAAAATTCCCTAAGAAACGCTGAAAATGTAAGAACATTAACAGTGGCTTAGTTTGTACCATCTAATCGCTGGCCAGAAAACTTCAGTTGTCATATTAAGCTCAGGGTCCAAGCCTGGTTCGTTATAGGGATGGAACAAACCGATTCATAACACAGATCCGAGCTAATCTAAACCATGACCTGTCCTAGCCATCTGAATTAAACCTGCAATATTTTAAAAGGTCAGACCGATTCCAATAAGAAATTAAGTCCACTTTACAGTCCATGATGCCAGGCTGCTGCCCTTTCTATTCCTGAATAGTAGTTTCTAGTTACAACTGGAGGAGGCGAGACAGGTACGTTCCTGACCCTATTCCCCCACCCTGCTAAGCTTCCCTTTCCCTGAGCAGCCCTGGCACATACCTTTTGAAATGTCTTCTTCCTGCCATTTCCACTGGTTTGATCACCCACCATGCCGTCTGGCTCTTTGCGGAACCTCCTGAGAGCTGTTCAGATTTGGGAAACGATCGCAGAAGATCAGTGCAGGCGTTCACAGAGGCAGAAGAGCTGAGCAGCTGCAAGAGAACCCAGAAAAGCTTTCTTCAGAAGTAAGCATCCGGAAAGAGTTAGGTAACATACAGGTGACCTTTTTGTTGACACCTCTCAGCTCTACCAGGTCTCAAAACAAACGCTTTACAGAGTTGAGGTACAATAGCAACATTAAACTCCCTTCAAGTGTGTGCAGAAACTATGCAAGTAGTGCAGAACACAAGGAAACTCTGTACTTAAGTGTTTCTTTTACTATTGTATAAATAGTTTCAAAGAAAAATACTAAGGCTGAAAGCAAGAAAGAATATTAAGCAAAGACAAAACATGCACTTTAGGAAGCTCCCTCCCTATACCATTTTCCTGCCTTTTTGTTGAAGAAGTATTTGGTAAGCAAGAGTAAAGAATAGTAAGAATGGACAAATTCTGCTGCTGTTGGCAGCAAATCCCGTTCTCCATCTTACCATTGCTGGGAAATACTGAGGATTTGCACACTTTGATCGCATATATTAGACAAAAGCAGTAAGAATCGTTTTAATACAGATTTCTGTTATGGCAGAGGACTACAGCAGTTCTCTAGGATAGCGGCTCGGAGGGAAGATGACTCCTCAGCCAAAACCACACCACTTGAAGAAATGACAGGCTCATCATTACTTTGTCTGTCTTCCTCATCAGCGTCTTCACTTTGTTTAATCATGCGCAAAGGGGAAGAACACTGAATTCACAGTAACCTCAGAACCTCCCTCAGGCGCAGCGGGAGAATTCAGCGTGTTGCACAGGTACATAAGCAAAGCTGGTTTCAGGCTTTGAGCAAGACACCCTTCAAGGGCACACCTAACTTTAAGAGCGTTATCTTCCACTGAGTAGGCTCAAAGGCTGTTTTCTGTAATGTTTATTACAAAAGAGAGTTTTCCAGAAAGGGAAATGGTGTGCCTATGTGTGTACAGGCAATATAGCATTCCCTGATACAATTTGAATATGAGTCGCAGAACAGTTCTCCACATACATGTCTGTCAACATCTATAGATTAAAAGAATTTGAAAGGACTTACAAGAATTCTGGAAATTAATCTGATGTCCATGGGCTCTACATAAAACAGAGAGTTATACTGTTTTTATTAGATCTGGTTTTGTAAGCATGAGAATTTTGGAATATATTTTCACTTGACAAATGACAATGAATATACCTGAGAAAAAGATTAGATAGTTAAATGTAGTCTACTAGCTCGAATAAGCACGTAAAAGCTACCGTTTTTTAAAAAGTTAATTATTGCCAAGAGGCCTTAATTTCAGTTTATTCAATGGGAAGTTTCACGCCATACTGAAAGCGTTTCTTAAAGCTTTTGCACTGAAATTGGTACAATTGTACTTGCTTAAAATCCAAGGGTGACTATGGTCACTGAAGTGACTATGTAAAAATAGCACCTTTTAACAGATTTACTCCTGGTGTGCACTGAGTCACAGATGCTTTCCCTTCTTCTATTTTTCTGTGATTAAAATATATTTTTTACCACTTTTAATTCCTGGTAGTTGTGCAGAATCAACACAGCTGTGGGAGAATGAGCTAGATACTTTTCCATTTGTATAAGATAAGCAGATTTATTAGCTAACCTCTGATTCTTTAATCTTTATTATCTGTGATATGGTGTGATCAGAAAAAAAACAGCTTTACTTTGAGAACCCAGGTTAGGTTTTCAGGACTGGCTGTATTGAAGCCCCTCAAAAGAACAAACGTGACACAGAAAATCTAAGGGACAATGAAACACACAACTCTCCATTAAGTTATAGTTGCAGTCGCTTAAAAGCCACATTTTAAGCATTTTCCCACATAACGTCAGTTGAAAAAAACCGGCAGTACTTGATACCTTGATTGCTCAATTACTGCACTCATCTCAAATCTATTTTTGATTAAGTAGACCAGTAATACTTCATACATTCTTCTTGTTGCTTGACTTGTGCATTAAAAAAAAATCTCTGGGAAACAATGACCCAAGAAGAATGGAATTAAGATTTCATTTTTCTAACCTTGAAAGATTGGAAGGGAATGTCTCCTCTTTTGTGATTTCACTTTCTACTTGAGGAAAGTCAGATCTCCTATTGGAATATCCCGGATAATTTCAAAATATCCTAGAGAATTAATGTTGACATTAAGAGGGCCTGACTATATAAAACATTTAAAATAATCTAATCTACAAAGAGGAATGAATCAGTATTTTGGCAGCCTCTTCAAGAAACACAATTCCAACTAATTCCAAATGTAACCAAAAAAACCTGAGAATACTACCTATTAGGAGTCTACAAGATAAGAGATACTAAAAAAGCACATTTGATTTATGAGGCAGGAATACGTTCAGCAGTCTAAAATCATTAACGAAGAATGCAAATAAGGAAACTAGCTGCAATTCTTCTCTGGAACCAACAACTTGTGATTTAGTTTTCCATGTCCCAGTTTTACGTTTCAAGAAGAGCTGAGCAAAATACCAGTGCTAACAGGCACAGCACTGAGAAATGGCGTGATTTAACATCTGAATACCTAAAAAGACCTGCCAGACTGTATAGCATTAGGTTACATCAGGGCAAACGAACATCCAGTTGGCTGTGCTGTACAAATAAAATGGCCTAGCATTGAACCTTTTGTGAAGAATAAACAAGATTCACCCTGAGACAAACAGAGTCTAAAAGAAACAGGACCTAAGCCACAATCCTGTTTATATCCCGAATAGTGAGCACAAAACTATGTCAAATAAACATGCTGAGAGAGGATGAGTGAAAAGCCATGAGACTTCTGTAACGATACCCCTTTGGTCATGAGCCAGTAACTTGGTGTCTGTTCCCAGCTCAGCTACTGTCCCAAATCATAAAATGGGCCAACTTCCCTTTCTGCAACTAGCATCTCTGCAGAGATACTAGTTCTTACCCATCTCTGTAAAAAGCTTTTACACCTTCAGATGAAAAATAGTGTAAGGGCTAGATATTACATCCATTAATTAAAGCATAGTGAATTAACCTACACCGTGGCCAGAAGAGAGGATTAATCTTCAAAGCGCTTCTGTTTGCCTGCTTTGTGCTATGTTATGTATAAGATACTCTGGAGCATGTGTGCCTGAGAATACATGCGTGAGAGAGAGGGAAAGAGAAAAGCAGAATGACTATGTGCATAATAGGTCTCAATGAAAACAAAAGCTAAATCAATCTGGGTTGCCAAGAGACCTAATATTCTATTATGATCAAAATAACGCCAAAGGAAATAGAGAGGTCAAGCAGCAGCAGCAAAAAATTCATCATCAGTCAGGGTATGAAGATCAAAATAAACTCTTAGGAGTGTTGTTGCACAGTGCAGAGGACAGGATCCAGCCTGAGAGGAAGCCAAAAGATCTTGCTTTGAAAGATATTGCCACAGTTGCAATGTGTTACACTCACTAAAAAAAAAAAAAGAAAGAAGGTTGAATATTAGATGGCAACATGCTGGATCTTCTATTGGTAACAGATTTTTTTCTTAAAAACTGGACTGATAATTGTTTTACTTTATGGCGCTATTAAGAAGTCCTCCACCATCAAAGAAAGATTAACAATGTGAGAACCCAGAAGGATTAGAGAATCAAGAAAAACTGTAGCTATTTAGACCAAAGATTTGGCAAAACATAATAGTGCCCTGAGGTGTTAGAGCATAAAATGCCAAAAGTATTTGTAGCTTGAGAATTGTGACAGGCTCAGGATTTGGAATTACAGAATTGTTAGTGTTGGCAGCTTCGTTAGAGGGCAGCTGACTCCCAATGATCTTAATTTCGTTCTCAAAGCGGGACGTGAACAGTTCACAAAGTTCTGTTGATGGAGGAAGAGCCAGATTAGACAGTTTCCCTGCAATAAAAAGTTACAAGAGAGTAGGGCAGTCTGCCCGTTCAGCAATTAAGTTGGAATAATAAGCAGATCTGGCTTGTTTCAAAACATCTCTGTACACATTTATATGGCCCAAACTTGTAAGTGTACATGCAGTCAAGAAGTCCTCAAACAGCATTTGACTTACGGCCCAGAACCTTCACTTCTGAGAGCATCTGCCAAAGAGGAATCTACAGAAGTGGTATGCCCTTCAGGACAGTATGAAGATGGTTCAGCTATTCTATATTTAAGAAAAAATAGAAAATTTCATGATGTAAACAACTCTGCAATAGAAAGCATTATTTGTCTGGTAGATGCCTGTTCAGTTTAAGACGAACAAAAAGATATCAAAAACCTTACTTAGGTAAGATTTTGGGAGATTTGGCCAAGAATAAATGGTAGAAACAAGTAACAAGAAATAGTGGCAACTGCCACCTCCCTCACAATTTTTATCTACAAAGCCTCTTAAAGAACATCAGTCACATTGCAGACGGCTGTCCTCCAGATGAAGAAACCAAGTCAGTGGAAAAAAACAGGTCTTGATCCTACATGGAGTAAGTATGGGTTTAGACTTCATACATAAAAATATATTCTTTGAAATCAATGGAACAAATGTCACGTGCACAGCTGAACATATGTGCAGTATTTTGGGGACTTCTGTTATATATACACAAGCATAATCACCATGAAACAGATTTAGGACACTGGAATCTCCCACCCCTACTGCCTCTGCCTTTTACAGCCAACCACAAATAGAGATCATACTGTCACATTTCATTCCCAGCAGCTGAAAAAAGATGACCTTATAAAGTGGTGAGCACACTTTTAAGGTGACAACTTAAGACAGAACAGCTTTTCTTTTTTTTTTTTTTCCTTCAAGTGGACTATCTTAAAGCTATTTAAGTACAATGAGCACAGTGTTAAACTTCAAAAAAAAAAAAAAGATGAGAATTAAGAAGTACAGGGGAAAAATCAGAGATGCTCTGAGAGTATCTGAAATGAACTCAAAACTAAGGGAAGGGGAATAACTCTAAAAATGCTACCCTTTCCTCCAGGACGCATGGAGCAAAAGGTTCCTGCACTACCTGGGAAGCAGGCTAGTGCCTAGGCAAGAAGCATGAGCAGAAAAAGGGTTAGAGCAATCTCTCAAAATGATACCCTTTCTGATTGTGCAGGACTGAGACAGACTGACAACACAGGACAAAGCATTTACTTTATTCCACGGCTGCATCTTCTATGACATATGTCTGTCCCAAACAGCTTGGGGTCTCAGCTGATCTTTTAGGAAGTCCCACCAAGAGAGACAGTTAGAATTAGACTACGCAAAGCTTTGGAGGTATATTCTGTAGATAAAGCCTGTGCCGTCAGGGGAGAGTTCGTGCAACCAGTAACTTCAGCTTTCATGTTCTTGATTCTGGGCTTCAGCTGTAGCCTCCATTTCTGTTATGGCATTGAAACAAACAGAAAGCTTAAACCTAGAAAATAAAAACAAATAGCACGACTAATGGATCCACAGACCATCATAGCTCATAGCAAAAGTTGCTCCAATGCAGGAAGAGCATCTCTGTATCACAAGGGACACAAGTCTGTTTGGGAGGCAAGATCTAAGAGCGCTAGATATTCTTCAGCTATCACTGCTTGATATACGAAGTATGTGGCGCATACTGCAGTAATAATTCCCAAAGAACTAATGGCATTCTTCCAGAGAGGATGGAGCACAAAGATGACAACTTCATCTAAAAGCCTGAGAAAAACTGGACAGTGGCCTTGTCCAATTGTGGCTGGTACTAGCCACAGAATTGAAGCATTCAGACTGTTTATTTTATGAATTTCATGATGGATTCAGTGGAAAGTGGTCCAGAAGTGAATCGATTTCCTTTGCCTGTGCCCTTAAATTTGATGAATAGAGCCTTTGGTAAAGCTGCTGAAAGTCCTATTTGTGGCCGCTAGATCACAGAGTACAATGTTGTTCTTGGAGCTAGCTCTGAGAAATAGGACCTGTAAGATTTGGGGGTTTAATGGCACACTGCAAAACCTTTCCTAAATTGCCTCCATATTCATATAGGTTTTGCCTTGTTTCTCTTACGCTTTTGCCATATTATTCAGTAGCAGAGACTTCTTCAGTTACTTCTGCATGATGAAGAAGAGGATAACATGTTGCTGTTTGTCCTATTTCAGGAAACTGAGCCATTTGCTTCACCCTCAATGGCTTCAGCTTATTTTTGTAAGATTAAAGATAGAGTGCATATGGCAGTAATTCTGGTGTTTCTTCCTGTGGGTAAATCATGCAGTGCGGTTGGACACACTGGGAAATCATATTATTGCACATTTTATCATCAGAAAGGGTCTTAAGCACTAGGTGATAAAAGTTCAAATTGTCAGTAAAATCAGGAGGTTAGTACACTTCCAGTCATCCACTCCAGCATTAAAGCTTTCATGATGCCAGATAGTAATGGTTTTCCTGATTTGGTATCTTAATTAACAATATAGATTAATAATGTAAATTACAGTGATGCTATAGAGAACAATTCTGAGCAGGCAGCTCAGAAAGCAGGGCAGCAAGAAAGGTGTTTGCAAGAACTGTGTGTAAGAGCACAGCTGCACGTTTTAGCTCAGCTAACTGAATGTTTTGATCAAAACAAAAGCAAGACCATCATTTACCACCTATATAACTCTTAACCTTTTTCTACCAGTCCTGTGAGGGGACTCCATTCAGAAAGCCTACTGCATTAGCCTTGGTCTGTAGGGCTAATGAGACACAAAAGGCAGTAAGAAATCAGATAAAAGGAAGTTGGTAACAGCAAGGAAGTGCAAGGTGGCAAGCCATCACTAGGATCCACACCACATACTGAAAGGAACTGTGGTGTTAAAGTAGTCCACTCTCTTTGCAACACTTTGGAAAGAAAAATATAAAAGCATTATGTCAATGTTCAAGGGAGAAGAAACGGGTACAAAAAGGTCAAATAGACTGTGAGATGCTAGAATCATATCCTTCCTAGATACCCATCTACTGCTAGTTCTTAGGGGACACGTAGGTGTTTAGTTTAATGTTACCCAACAGCAGGCTTCTCCCACTCCCTCCCTTTTCCACTCTCAACCTTATTTTCCCTTTACCACCATAATATCGGCTCTACCAACCATGAGGCTTTAGAATGAGCTGGTTTGGTCCACTCGCCTACGAAATAACTAATCTACAGGAAAAAAAAAAGAAGGATCACTTTTCAATCAGATCAGCAGGTTGATCTGACTCTCTGGGCAGCTGCATGATCCCTTTATACGACATAAAGGACTGGCTAGAGCTTGGGATGGACAGGAAGACAAGAGAAAGAGTGGAATCACCTCTTTTGGTAGCCACCCACAATTTCATCAGGTCAGGTGTAACGCGAAAAGGCATCTTCATGGTGCAATAAGCGCAGCTTCTGAATCCCGCTAGTCCTGCTGCACACATAGACTGCTGTCAGTTTGGAGCGTTTTATACCTCCTCGTGGACCCTGCCTCCCCGCAGGCCAAGCTGACGGCAACACCTGGCAGCAGTGATGCTACAGGGTGATAGCAGTGATGCTAGACCCTGTAACATCTTCTCTGGTTCTTACGTAGATCAGCGCCCCCTCCCCCCCCCACTTCAATGGCTGGGGAAAAGGCCTTGGAGAAGAACAGATTAAGGAGTACAGATTATGAAATATCAAAAAATAACCTGCATCTCCAGTTATGGAGGTAGAGAATAATCTTTTCACCAACATTATTCATCGCCTAATCCTCAATAACATACACTAACATGCAGGGGCCTAACGTCATTATAAGGGAGTCTCAAGTGAGCCACCATTCTGACACAGTATCTTTTCTGTTTGATCCTATCTAGTTCAGAGATGTCCGGTTAAAAAGTTATATGCGTAAACACAAAAGGTTTTGATACAATGCCCCTTCTTCCTCCCCTGGAATTCAATAGGAAACGCTCCTTCAGTTATCTTTGGACGTAACGCTATCATGATCACTTCGTATTTGGAGATACAATAGTTATGTTTCAGGCTGGTGATGAAGCCACAAAAACTTTTGGCATGTTCTTGTTGTGCTGAATAATCATGGCTGTTGCTTAGACAGGAAAAAAGGATCAGTAAAAGCAGGTGAACTCCAAAAACAACTCCATATCTAGAGTACTCATCTCCTGGCCTACTGTTCTGCCATGCTTAGCCAAGAGCAAGATAGCTCTGTTAATAGTTTTTAGGGAACTTTGGCAAATTAATCACATTCAGACAGGACTGGCAACATCTACTTGAGTCCTTTCGCTGAAAGAATCCTTTGGTGTCCAAACAGTACGCCAGTGTAATCAAAGTGCTTTCACCCTATTTCTCTAAATTTTCCTCAAAGTCCAATACTGCAACTCCTATTTCTTCCATACGCGTATGAACGTGAATGAATAAAAATATAATTTCACCGAGGCAGGAAAAGTGAATTAAATAGAAGTGAAAATAATAGAAATAATCAATCCATAATCATTTACATTAATGAAAAAAGAAGGTTATGCCTAGATAATCCATACCAATAACCACCTCTGCTAGCCCGCCCACTCTACTCTCACGAGCATTTTATGACTACTCTTTTCAGAGGCTTTCTTTCAAAGTTTCTTGCAGCACTTCCCAGGCTAGTGTGTAAAACTCCTAGTTCATTCTCCAAGCCAAATCGTCAAAATACCAAACTCTCTTTTCAACTGCCAATATTTTTTTGAGAGAGCGGGAACTGCCACCACAGCTTCTGAGCTTTCATAAATAATTGGGCCTGCGTCAGAGATGGCTGCGACAGCCCAAGCAGCCTTTTTCCTGCTCTTCAGTCACAGAGTCCTCTTATACGACGCCTACCTGTTTCTCCTGCCCCTGGACAGGCTCTGGTCAGGTTGCAGACTGTGGTCTGCTACCCTATCAAGCTGGCAGGGCTAATGCTCTTCAGAAAACAGCAACCAGCTCATGATCTATAATTATCTATAATTGCATCCAATCATTTCTCAATTCTGTGCGAGCCCACAGCTTTTTGTCCGTACATATTAGGATGCAAAAACCACAGCAGATTTAAAAAAACTTATTAAGAAAGAAGACCCAAGGAAATAGTAAACGAGTGTGGCTACACATATGAGGAAGAGAGAAATATTTTAAATGGCAGCTAGGGAAATAAGAGGATAGGAAAAAATGAAGTATTACTGTTTCAAAGGTGTTGACTTTGCGTACGTTTGCAATGGTAGCATTCTGTGGAGAGATGCTGAAGTACTCACAAGACTTTTTCCCCTCTTCCCGCTCCAGTTTTGAAAAACATTTCCTTAGGAAGCAAAGGGTTCTACTGAAAAACAATTCTATTATTTTGAAATACGATGCCTACATTTGTTTTTCAGGAAACAAAATACAGACAATCTGCAACTGGTTAGTGCACTACAATTTTAGAAACAAGCAAGTAATTTAACTAACTTCTACCATTTATCCTGAATCCTGGGCATGTACTCAGTCTTACAGCCATTACCTGCCTGGTGACACTGAGAGCAGCTGGGATTAGTCATGTCAGGAAGTTAATCATTTATTTTCAAGGCATCTATTTAGCTTCTGTAACTTTGAATGCCTGGGAAAACCCTTCTCCAAAGAATATACTTTCTATTAGATTCGCTGATTTTGCTATTAAATTTGCTTGCACTTGCAAGACTGACATTATTGCTAGGTACATACAGAAAGGTAAGATTAGTAGATAACAAAACCACACGTTTAGGAAGATGGCCAGCTGCTTTCTACCTCGTTCATTTCACTGGGACAATTTATGACTTTGAAGATGATCCAGTCCAAAAAGTAGATGCAAAGTTGGATAGGAGCTCAGTAACTGACGGACTTATTACAGCCTCAGCCGGGCAGCTTCACTTGAAGCAGGTGAGACCTTTCAAGGTCTCAACAAAATTAAATGATTGCTTTACCAGGTCCTTGTCCAGCTGGAAGAGGCAAAGTTTCCAAGGAGTCTAAAGGTTAAGCAAGGCATTCATAGATACTGATGCTACCTGATTATCCTGTGTCAGACAGGATGCTAAGGCCTCACACAGTGTCATGGAGGTCAGCATAAAGTTGGGAAAAAGTCTCTCAGCCTGGTATTGAAAGCATCTTACTACAGGCCAGCATAATTTTCACCTTGCTGTGATTCAGGATGAGCTAGGTGCACCTGATTTCTTGTCAGCATTCTGTATCCTAACAGCAGTAGCAACGGCATCCACGGGAATAGAGATGCTGCTGTGATCGTACTACCGGAAGTAGCTCCAGTGAGGACTTGTCACTTCCTTTCCCCGTGGTAACTTCTGGAAAACATGGATCCTGATGGGGCCTGCAACTAAGCTGCTGATCTCTGTGTAGCAATGAGGTAGTGATATAATACCCTGCAGAGGCAGACAAGGCGAGACTTCCTCAATCTCAGAAAGAGTCAGTGGGACAATCCAGAAAGGAAACCGGACGCCTTTACTTCATGTTTACCCTGACTTGCCGCAGTCTGAACCTGTGTCTGTCTTAGCTGTCCCCCACAGATGACCTGCTCCCTCTCCCAGTTCTCCCAGAGAAGTTCTTTCTAATGAATTGACCTGAAAGCCACGCTCATCTTATTTTCCTCTGTAAATTAGGAGTGGGACGCTTGACAATGCTGCTCATTCAGACCACGGCTGAAATACCACTTGTGATAAGATCTGTAGTCACGCAATGGCCTCCTCCAGATCTGAAGGAAGAAGCACCAATCACGGCGCCTCCTAGAACTGATAAGAGAGGTTCAGACATAGCTATGGATCCGCTTCATTTAATCAGATCTTGGCTGTGAAATGTGTCTTCTACCCCTCACACGTTCTGGCAGAAAAGACCACATGTAGACACTCACTACAAAAACATCCTTAGCCAAGTCGATCCTTACAAGCTGCCTCAAACGCTATGAAACATAAAAATCCTACTCAGACAGAAAATGCAATTAATGGGAAAGCATCACAGACAGAAGACAGAGAGAAGAGAAGGTCAGCCAACAAGGACACCCCTGCTGGAAGCTTCACAAATGTGCTATTCATGTGTTTTTGAATATCCTGCTCCAACAGAGGCAAATACCGCTTTTGAAGAACTGAGTTTACACTGGTGCTAGAGACAGAAAAAGATCCAACTTCTCATTTACATTTAAAGCGCCCATTTTGCTTTCCTAAATAGTTTGAATCTAATTTCCCAATGACATTGTAATTTATGAACCGTGTCATTAAAAGACAACACGTTAGCTGTAGAAGACATTGTTTATCCTCTAGGGGAACGTTTGCTGCATTAGACATAATATACATAGCCAATGTGTTTATGAAACGAGTACCAATTTTGTCTTCAGGTTCAAGAAGATTTACTGGTTCAGATTTGCAGATTGGTGTCCTAAGTGTGAAAACAGTAGTTTGCACGTCATATGATATATCAGTCTGATTTTATAGCCAAGTATTAGCACAACAGTTGTGAATAAACTCCAGATTTACAACGCTACTAAGCTGTGTTACAAAGGGAAACATATAAAGCTGTCACTTCCCTGGCTATGCTGTCTGAAGTTAGAGAATTCTGACACAGAACATTGCTAAATCCAAGAAGGCGCTGGGTTTTCTGTCAACTGGGAGAGACAGGGCATAGCCCCAAAAAGGAAAAAGCTTTCCTGGAGCTGAATTGTAAGCGTTCACTGTAATCCCCTGCCTTGAGCAGCAGCCACAACTGGCAATCTTAGGGGTGACTTTTTTCTCGCTTGTCAGGTTGATGGAAGGAAAGATGTGAAGGCAGAGATCTGTAAAAAGTGAGTTCCCTAGGAGCCTGCAGTGCCAATGAAATGATAAGAATGTTAATGTTTAAAAAAGCCTGAACATTTTGAAACAGAGCAGTACATGGACTTTATCAATCTGATGTTTTAATGAGGAGAAAAATGCCACCACTTGTTTGCCAAGCCAAAATCTCTGTTTCTAAGAACACCATTGACATATCCCTAGATACAATCAAAGAAACATCTGCTCTGCTTCTACTCTGCTGTTGCTTCTGCTAAAAAACAGGGACATATTTTAAGATACGTAAAAACAGACATTAGAGTAAACCAGCTTCCAGGTAATGTGGAATTTCCAGGTAATTTGCAGAATTTGATTTAAATCTCTAGAGCTCTATTTTGAACAGAAAAACAAAAATCATCATAAGGCTTTCAGGCCCCTAATAAGGAGTACCTCGAATTTAATGGATTGAATAAAATAAATGGGATTCTCTAATCCATTTCATCATCCAAACCATTACTTTGCCAACCAAAACTCTGAGAGATTTGCCATCCAAAATGCTACGTAATTAAGGTACGCTTCCAGACAGAGTGAAAACACGTCATCCAGCAAACGATATTCAATCCAAAGACTAGAAAAATAACTATATTTAAAAATAACTGTAATCATACTAGGCATTTCAGTATACAAAGCATGACGTGAAGCCATACTTCTGAAAGCATTTCCCAGTAAAAGGTACCTCTACGAATACATCTGATCCTTGAGCTCCTCATTCCAAAATCCTTTGCTCACACTCACCAATCTTACTTTTCTCCAGGTTACAGTGCTTCGTATTAGTGGAGGATAAAACCATCAACCAGTAAAATAAAATATATTTAGTGGCAATGCATTAAGAACAAATATATACAGTTACGGCTGCTGAAGAGTTAGCAGCCTTGCTTCACAGGAAATACAAGAAACACAAACAGCGAGTGAAAAACATGTCATCAGCATCAAATTCTCACCAATTAAATATTCAAAAGTGAAAGCATTTTGAGCAAGTTAGGTAAGCCATTCCAGACAATTGCATTGCCATGCATTATGTATATCCAATGTATTTTGTCAGGAGTTCTTGTTTTAAAATGTTTTGCATAGTCTTCAGGGCTTAGGGGATTTGTTGTTGATATTTAAAAAAAAAATCTTTAAAACATCACTCTTTTCCGCTAGCCTAAGCCTGTAAAGTCGAAAAACAATTCTGAAAAGTATCCCAATGGCTGGAAGGTCTATTCCCAAAAGTGAACGAGATGTTTAAAATCCCCAACTTTCCATAATCTCAGGCCTCTCAGGACTTCTCTTGATAACGGGAGCTCAATGCCGAGATCATTTAGGCACCTCCGAGCTTCTGACTTGTCTCACTGACATCAGCGCAACTCTCCGAAACTGTGAATCAGAATTATTTTCAAGTGATCTAGAATAATTTTCTCAAAAATAACACATTAACATTACTATTCGTTACTAGCACCACAAAAAACCCTGTGATGAAAGACAGAGGTGACTGCTGTAACAGGCTGCAGGGCATGAAATGTAGAACTTGGAAAACTTTCTAGAGTAGTTGCCTTTATAAAAGAAGTTGCTCAGAATAGAGAGAATCAACTTAGAATAGATAACGGATAGGGAAAGAAAAATAGCTTCCCTGGCAATCATTTGTGTATGTTCACACCCAAACAAACACCACTAAAACATCAGTATGTACAGAGCTATTGTATCACGCTAGTCAGGACTCTGGGCTTTTTTTCCAAGTGCAAACCACTGTATTTTTTAAGACAGAGTGATGTAGTCATTTCTAATGAGGACCACTGCACAGCACTTGGCACATAACCAACCTTAACCCTATCCGAGCTAAAGGCACTAAGGGAAAATACCAAACATATATGCTTGCCTATAGCTGAGCGCTCACCGCTCTTGTAAGCGGCATCTTTCTAGGTCCTGGCTTATTCCTGACAGAGTTCCTTCAGCTAGCGCCTACATTCAATGTACAAAATCTTATAAGAAATGAGTTTGTATAGACAAAGGATCGTGGTATCAGAATCAGATCGTGGTAATCAGAAATGTGATCTCTGATTAGCAACATCGCCGCAGGGAATAGTACACTTTTATTAAAATATTTTCCTTACTTCCGTGTACAATATTTTCATGATGGAACACACACAGTGGACCTAGAACATTCATCAGATAGGGTGGTATCTAAGTCAAGTGTACATAAATATGAGATCTTTTTCAAAGTCAAAAGGAAATATGTGAAGATCTGACCTTAAATCCTTGTAGGTAGCGTAAGAAACCTTTTTGAGCATACTCTGTACGACAGTAAATAAATTTAAATCTTTTTGATTACAGTGCAGCTTATAGATCAGGAACCTACTAGATAGATGGGGCCTTGTCTAGATACTACTTTTAGCATGGTGACAACAATCCTGAACTGAAAGGAGGACACTGAAATTATACATATCTATTCCCTCAGTGTCTTCTAAGTCATACTTCCTGTGCAAATGAAGCTAACGTTGTACTTTTGCCAGCACAGCAGGCTCCAGAATGAGTGGAAGAGAGAAATATCATTTGTCCTCACCTTTCACTCAGCTTGAAACGAACCACCATCTTTTTGTCTCTTTAAAAACATCCTTGATGGAGTCCTCTTCCCAGTTCTAAATGCTGAGGTCTTCTCTAAACATTATCTCTTTTCATATAAAAGCTCTCTAAACACCTGGCCATTTTCTTTACGGTTCAGAAAGCAAGAGGTCTGGAGGAAGCCATTGACACTTCCATCTTGATAAGCTGCAAACCCTACTTTTCCTCTTGACTGTTACAATCTTCTCTGCTATTTGGAAGGTGCGAACCAAACCCCTTTACATGTCTTCTCATTTCTGAGTATGTTAGTCCTCTTCTGAGTGATGCTTCTGAGTTGCCACTTTCCTCCTAAACAGTTAATGAGCTTCCTCTGTGTCACTCTTCCTATTTCTTCCCTCTCCTCTCTCTTCCTTGCTCAAAAATAATAATCTAACATTCATTAATAATAATTAAGCACCTCACATGCAAACAGCAAAGCTGGATCAATTTTCACCATAGCCGTGTCACGGGATGTTGTTTCTCAACTTTCTCAATCTTCCCATTCATATTTTTAGGGCAGAAATTCTCTCTTCTTTTCCCTCAAGAGCCCAGCACGCTGGCCGTCTGTCCTGATTTGTACCTTTGCGCATTATCAGACTAAGAGTATTGATTACTGGACCTTACAGTTACTGACAAAGGCCCAATTTTGTAACACTTCCGTAGTAACTTTAGACGTGAGTACCTCCACAGAAGTGCGACCACTGTCATAATTAAGGGACGACAGAAGTGTCGGGAGATCTAGAATCTTAATTGTAAGCAACAATTGGAGAAATAAAGTCTTGATTTTCAGATGGCATGAAGAGGTTCTAGCTTATTTGCCTCGGAAACAAAGAAAACTGACTGAACACTTCTTTATAGCTAGTTTTTACTGCTACAGTTTTTTTCCCCCCTAAGGAATCTCATGCGACTGTAGACTATATGAAAGACAGAAATCAAATGAATGACTATGTGCTAAATGCTCACTACAGTGAGATGTGCAATTACAGATAGCTCTGATATCCTGTAAACAAATGTGCTCAAAGCAAAAACCATTCTGGCTCCAGCTGCAATATTTTGAAAACACATTGCTGGTATCACCTAAATAAATGCTTTGACCATTAGAGTGGAAAGGGTGACACTTCAAATTGTGTTTGGATACAAAATTTAAAAAGCTTAAAAACTATTCACCAAAAGGAAGACACTTATCCGGAGCATAGGACACATTTATTTTCCATAAGTGCACTAGATGACAGGAGGAGTCTAAGCCATTTTACAAGTGATTTAATAGAAGAGACAGCATATATGATACACTCCATCTTTCTGAAGTCACATAAAGGAAAAGACAAAAAATACAAACAAAACTCCCCATAAACTTCTTTCTTCATTATTCATGAAGGCCATACACAGTGACTTACAATTTTTGTACCTTATGCTGCTCTCTTTTCCTTTTTTTTTTTTTTTTTTTTTTTAAAGCTGTGGTTTCTTAGCATTATATACAGCCACAACGGTCCTGCTATTTTATAGCTTTTATTCTTATCATAATACAGACCACATATAAGATAAAGCAGTGACATTTCTTAGTCATTACAGGATTAAAATTTGGCTTTAACCGTATGACTATATTCTGCCAACAACACATTTAAAAAAAAAAAAGACAAGTAATACTATGGCACTGTGAAATAACATGGGTCAAGATTATGCCTGGTAAAGATGACACACTTTCAGTGCCTTCAGGTTTGAGAATTAAACGCGTATCAAAGCGAGGAAACACAAAAATAAAAACTCAGTACAGCAACCTTCCAGAACACAGCGCCTACTCCAAGTTTTATCCTGGCAGCTGTCACGCAGTTAACCTTGATGAAAGTGCCTGCAGAACTATAAAGCATTATTATTACGTATGTCATGCCCGGAATTCTTTTTACCTGTATAACATGATATACTAGGGCAGTTTGGATATGAAATATTTCTCTATCACTACAATAAATCACAGCTCACTAAAATGCCACAGTGCTGAAAGGAAGTGCTAGAATTACTGCCAATGCTAGTACTACTAGAAATCAAAATCTGTCAGATGCTATACGCTTAATATATCTCTCTTCTGTACCTACTTTAAATTGTAAAGAGGCCGTCAGATGCAATGAAACACCTCATTACAGATACTATTACTTAAATTGAAGAATGTCAAACAGTGGCAAATTATTCTTTTAAAGGTTTGATTACTTCAGAAGGCAACAAGCACCAAAATAACACATGTCTGCTAGAACTAAAATGCAGAATGTTCTGTGAACCATATTGCAAAACAAAAGATAGTTTGAATGTATTTTAGTATTTTTGTCACGATAGCCGCACACCACTTGATCAATTTAAGAAACCCTGAGAAATGACAAAACGTGCTTATCTGTAACTTCTACACACATTTAAGGATAAAGGTAATATTTCAACTAAAAACTGTACAGCCAGATGACGCCTACTCTAATATTTGACCCATATGAAAAGATTGAAGGAATTGGGGTTGTTTAGTCTAGAGAAAAGAAGACTGAGAGGAGAAATGATAACAGTCTTCAAATCAGCAGCAGTGAAGAGAGGAACAAATTGTCCATGCCTAGTGAGGATGGAACAGGAAATCATGGTCTTCTCTTGCAGCTCCTCCCCTGATTTTGCAATTTTTTTTTCCTCTATGGAAACTGCCTGCGCAAAGGCACAGTGAATTCAGTGTGGTTTTCAGTAGACCGTATTCGGTCTGCCTGTATAAATAGTTTGCAGAGACCTTCAACATCTTCAAGGTAGTTGTGAATAATTAAACCAGAAGAAAAAAACCCTACAACAAATACTAACATATTATCCTCCAGTCTCACTATAAGGATTTCTTTCTTGACATGAAATTCCCAGGAAAAGAACACGCAGTTGTTCCTTTAGGGATAGGAAAAGATTTTCTGTGTAAAACTGCGTTTTCATGAACCTATTAAGTTTCTGCCTCTTGTAGAGATTTTCTCTTTAAATACCACTTCATCTTCTTCCAAAAAATATTTAGCAGCATCACCACTATGCATAACCTTTCCAAGATAACATAAAACAGATCCTGTCTCATCTTGCTGTTTTAAATCTCTTCAATGTTAACAAGAGTCCACATCTCATTTCTTTCCCCCTGCCCATACTAGCATCTTCTATGTGGATAAAATACACTTAAATTTCCAAAAGCAGGGAAGCCACTCCCCTAACCCCAACACTTCTACTGAGAGGGAGTGAAAGAGTGTAAAAAAAACTCTGTGTAGTGCAGCAGATAGTATTGATCAGCATATCTATAGAGAAAAAACCCTTCCATATTAGGAGGAACCACAGAGCCAGACCATCTTTTCTTTATTGCCCTTCCAACTCATTGCACGGCCCTCTGCACTTCATGATTTAAAAAAACGTACTACTCTGACTGAATTGCTCTGAGAAAATACAGTCTTATTGGGTAATATTTTTCTTCTTTCAAATTCAGAACTTAGAATTAGTTACTGCTCCATCCTTTCCTACATTTCTGCCAACATCCTCCTTGTGGCTTGCATGCATCTGGAACAGAAAAAGAACTCTGTCCCATATAGGTCTCTTCCTGCTCACCTCAAAGCCTAAAAATATTACCTTCACAGTGCTAGCGAATACTAACATGCCCTATGCTATACTAATATGCTCTAAAAGGGACCTTTTTCCATTGTTATCATATACCTCTGAACATCCTTCCATCAATAACACGTCTTCATCAACATAACAAATACAACTTGAGAGCAGAAAATATTGAAGAGGGAGCTATAATAAAGGTGGATTACTGTGACAAAGACGGAGAAAAGTGCTACAGCGAGTTCTCAAAACCTCCATTTTTTTAACTGCTTGAAATCTGCGTGGTGGGGTACATTTGTAGGTTGCAATGTTTTTTTCCCCCCACTATTTATGTAAAAACATGAACTACTTTGTAACACAGCTACAGCTTTATACCTAACTACCACAATAAATCAGCATATCTTTGGATTTTGCTACATTTCTACAGTAAATCTTAATTCAGTAGCAAGTCAAATACCATTAGTATGCGATGATGCAATGCGAAGAAGGCAGCTGAATCGTAATTCTAAATCCTCAGTACCTTGTTATACCAACAGAGAAAAAAATACACATACTCAGTTCACTGAAACTGCACTGACACATTAAAGAATCTAACATAAGAAACAGTACAATTTCAGTTCTGCTTTGATATTTAATGAAGACTATGAGTGTGAAATATATCAACCACTAACAGGAGGATCAAAAAAGTTTGTTTTTTAACTCTGAAACAAACAGGTCTAATTAGCAGCCAGGTGAATGTCTTGAACCATACCCGAAGCCCTGTATCTCCCAGTGGTAAAAGTGAATCAGTGCAGGCAAGGCTTCAGCAAAGCCCCCAGTTTTGCAAAGTGCCAGGACCCACTGCATAGGTCAGGTACCAAAATTAAGGCCCAGATTAGCCTAGGCTGTTTTTTGTCCCATGACTTCCAACCACGGGTATTTTACACCTCTTGAAAAACAGGGATCTATTGGAGTGAGTCGTCAGTTAAAAAAGAGTTAAACTCAGCCTTTTTGGCTTATGTGCCAGCTAACGAGGAATCACCAACCACCATTCTCTGCCGTGCCTGGTAAATGAGTTTTTACTAGAGTCACCTGATGAAAAATCTCATTGCTCCCAGATGTACTAGTGCAGGCAGCAGGCACGGCAGAACGGGTAACAGCAAAGAAGTTACATTACACATGAGAACCTGAGTCTATGACCGGTCGGTAGCCACAGGCGCGCGCGAGGGCATGCCCATGCTACGTCTGAGCTTGGATCAGGAGCGCGCTTTTGAAGCGGCTCTTTCGAACGCCCCCACTTACTGTGCTGTGGTTCCCAGGGCCGAGAGGCCTCGGCGCGCACACACCGGCTCCCTTCCAGACGAAACCAAACCAGAAGGCGCGCTCCAGCGGCGCGCCCGACGCGCGTCAACGGCTATCGGACGTTTGCTCTGCCGGACAAACCACCTGAAAAGCATACGGGGCGGACATCAACATCTCGGCACCGAGCGGTTTGTCCTAGAAATCTCTCCTTAACTACTTGCTAAGGCAGGCACAGCCTTAAGGTGACTTGGTTGAGGGGGCGGTGGCAGCACCCAGCTCACCCTCGCGCCCCCCCAGCTCCGGCAGCCCTGCCTGCAGACTATGCCATACATCCCCAGCCACAAGAGTTGGGACCCCGAATCCCGAACACGTTCACATATGGCATCGTCACCCCTTCTGCTTGCAGCGTGGGGACATCTATTAATTACTTGTCTGTCCTATCGTGTAACTCGGGAAGCTACACATTTCGGTGGGCATTACAACTGGGAAGCTTCCCAGGGACTGCAGCAGCAGCAGCGTTTGGGGTCGCTCCGGAAGGGGAACAGCTTCTGAGCAGAAAGGGAGGACAACAGGTCGGGGATAAAGGGAAAACCGTTCCCCCTAGACGAAGATCCCTTTCCCCTGTCTTGGCGGGCAACGGCTCGGCAAAGGCAAGGGCTGGTGTCTGATCAATTCGTTGTGGTGCTGCTCTTTCCTGATTCAAGCGAAGGGCGCACCCGCAGGCCCCGGGCCGTGCGCCCTTACTGCCACCGCAAAGGAAACAACAACAAAAGTCCATTATTGGGGTTTCCACGCTTCCCAAACGCCCTTCAGGCTCGTGCTGCTCCTCAGCGCGTTAAATACCTCAGGGATAACGGGAAAACGGTCCATTCCCAAGCTCCCCTGGAGCTCGCCCGTTTTGGCCACTCCCCCCACGTTTGGGGGTGCCCAGGGAGCCCCCGCGGCCCGGCCCCGAGGCCCCCGCGCAGCCCCCTCAGGGCGCGGAGGAGCCGCCCCTCACGGCGCCGGGACCCGCCCGAAAAGGCGGTAACGGTCCTGCGCCCGCGTGCCCCGCTGCCCCTCTCGCCGCGCGGAAGCTAAGCAGGGCCGGGGCCGGCCGGAGCGCGGAGGGGAGACGCCCGGCCGCGGCTGCCCCTCCCCCGCCCGCCACATGGCGCGGGCGGAGCCGCCGGGCCGCGCGCAGGCGCAGCGCTCGCCTCAGCGCCATGGGCGGCGGCGGGGGGCCGCGGCCGGCCGCGCTGCTCGGTGCCCTCGCTTGCCTCTGCCTCCTGGCCGGGACCGCGGCGGCCGCGGGGGGCTTCAAGAAGAGGGGACCCAGCGTGACAGCCAAGGTGACTGGGAGGGGGCCGGCGCGGGGTTTGAACCGTTGCGGCGCGCGGCCTCTCGGCAGGCGCCTCCGGCCGCCGCGGGCCCCCCGCTTGCGGAAGGGACGTTGCGGCTTCAGGACTCGTGAGTGTCGCCCTGCCGTGCGGTGCCGCCGCAGCGCGTTTGGGGTCGTTTCGTGGCGTTTGCGGCGAGCCCGCCCGTCTGTTCTGCTTTGGTTTGGTCGTCAGCCCGGCTGTGTTTCTTCGCTCGCGCGGTGGTGGTCCTCTCCTTTCCCGAGAAACTCGCGTCGTCTCCCTGCTGCCTCGTTTTCCACCGCCCGGTTCATACCCAGCCACGGCAGGCTTAAAAACCCGGCTGGCGCCTCGCGCCTCCGTCCGCGCCCGAGGTCGCCCGTCGGCTGCCGCCTCCCCGAGCGCGCCGCGTCGAAAGCTGTAGGCCGCAGATAACCCTGGCTCGGGTTCGCGGCCCCCTTCGCGATGCAGGAAGGGACGCGCCAGGTGACGGTGGGCGAAGCTGCCCCACGGACGGACGGACGGGCCGCACCACGCAGCGGCCGCCACCGGCTGGGACGCGCCGGCTGGACCAGGGCGCCTGGTTATCGTAAGGTGGCGGCGTTCCTACCCTGGCAGGATGTTTGGCAACATCCACGCTGCAGTTTTTGGGCAAGGAGCCATCCCAAAGTAGCCTGTTCCAGCCGTGGGTAAAGTAGGGCTTAGATGTTTCCACCTGCACGTATCTTTCCCGCTCGCTTTGAGAAAGACTGCGGTGGTGCTGGCGAAAAACGGAAAAGGGCAGGGGCAGATGCCACAGCTTCTTGGACTGAAGCCTGTGTGTGCACCTCTGAATTTCATTGCCACCGATGGACCTTCAGTCCAGGAATTTAACTTGTTGTTTTACGTCTTATGTGCTTGGGCCTCCAGTCGTCTCCTAGCAGTGTGATCCACCGTTTAGTTGTGCAGACCTTCTGCCTCGTGATTTCATGTTATGCCCACCTCTGCTTCTTACGTTGTGGGAAACGGTGAATTACTGCTCCCGCTTTTCCTTCACCAAGCCACTCGTAGCTTTGCAGCTCTGGTCACATCATTTCGGTTTTCTCTCCTCCAAGGTGCATGGTTTTATTTAATCTTTCCTCGTATGGAAGGCGTTCCATGTCTCTGAACATCCTCGTTGCCCTTTTCTGCACCTTTTTTGGGTCTGTTTTTTCATTCTGAGATGGAGAAGCCAGATTTGCATGCAATGCTCAGGGTGTGATTGCACAGTGGAGACGTATACTGTTGCATAATTATGTCTGTCTTTTGTTGCCCTCCCTTTCTAATAATTTCTAACATCCAGTTTCTTGTTCTGACCTTCATGAGCAGCGAGTCAAACTTTTCATTAAACTGCACCAGGTGACTCCACATGTCGTTTCTGTGTGGTAGCTTATTTAGGACCCCTCACTGTAGATGCAAAGTCTTTTTTCCATATACAGTACTTTGTACATCTGGACTTCGTTTATTTGGTTGCTAAGAATCATGAGATCTTTCTTTCACAATCAACTTTTTTTCTGTCCCAATAATTGAATACTATTGGGCAATTTTTTCATTTTGTTGTAAACCTGCTCGTACAATTTATGTACGAATGTGTTCACCAGAACCAACCTCTATTACTGGTGGACCCTATTTCATTTCAATCATGAAATAATTATTGCACATTGTAAATAAGATTAAATGTTTATATAATAATTAATTTTCTTTAATAACTTTTGGTGAAGAATCTGACCAGAAATTTTTGGAAATTCAAGACTGCTATGTTGACCAGCTCGTTAGTAGCTACATGCTGATTGCCTTTTCAGAGAACTTTAAAAGAATTGCTTAAAATAAGATGGCTTTTCTTGGCAAAAATGACACCTAGGCCTACCGTATTTCTCTGTAGGATTTCCTGGCCAGAAATATGCACAGACATGTTATGTAGTGCGTAATGAGGAAGCGCAGCGCTTTCCAAAAGCGCCGATCATGTAGCACAGGTATGTGGAGTGCTAACGGGGCCAAGAACTTACTGTTTGTTCCCAAATGCAGAATAGGCCCAAGCACGGCCGTTTAGAAATGCTGCGCGCTCTGCTTAGGTGCATAGCTCTGCCCCGCGTGGGGCGTTCTGCTTGGGTTAGGTTTCCCCTGTGTGACGGACTGGATCTCTCTCTGCTCCGTAAAAGTGTTTGATGTTACTACCTGGGAGTATTGCAGAGTAGCCCCAGTTGCATTGCCAGAGGTTCACGTATCACAGGTGGTCCTGCCTAGACCAGAAGAAGATGCGTTTAGAAAGCCTAGGCATATAGTAGCCCTTGCCTAGATAGGCCTGGCTGCAAAATTCAGGGAGGTACGTCTATAAACACATTAAGAAACTAGTGAGAACTTGGTCTTTATACTTCAGGAGCCACACATTGAAGTAGGTTGTCTGGTGCCAAGTGCCAAGGAAATGGATGAGGTGTATCAAAAGGAATTCTGTTTTCTTTATATATCATTGTAAAGTTATCCAGAAGTTCAGCAGTCAAAACCACATGGAAGATCAAGAGTTGGCAGAAACGTTCAACAAGAGAGTGTGAACGAGACATTCACAGTAGCGAGAGACTGTGGTCCTTTATTACCATTATTGGGCTAATTTCGTAGAGTTGTAGACAGGTGATATTTGGTTGAGTGCCACAAGGAACGAGAAATAGCACATCATGGGACTAGGCATTGCTGAGTCCTAGAAGTTTTAATAGTCTTTATGTAACTTTTTCTGAACTTCAGAATGCCTCATTTCCTGAAGCTGCTCCTAACTTCAGTAATCATTAGAACATTTTTGCATGGTCAAATATGCGTTGATCTGTTCTGAACTATATTCAGACGCTTTTTAACTCATTTGTCTTTCAAGTATTCTTTTTAGTGACGCCTATGTTGAAGCTTTTGGGCAATGAGCTGTCTAACGCAGCCTGGTTATTTCTTGGGGCAGTTCTGAATTCATATTTAGGAAAGCAACTCCTCGCTTTAGCAGTAAGGTTTTATTCCCATTGTTTGACAATTTAATGAAATCTAGGCTTTCGTGTATAGTTAATCATCACATGCACCCTAATGCCTAGAACAGTGAAGATTAAGAGTGGATAGCAAACTAGCTTTTTGGGGAAGCGTCTGTACTATAGTTCTTTGAAATCAGTCATGACACTGGAATAGCAGCATTGCTCTTCCTTACTTTTCGTATTTCATCTTTTTCATACAATTTCCATACAGTGCCTGCTAAACACATGCATATCTGGAAAAAAGCTTCTTGAACCTTACCTACAAACTTGTGATATAGCAGTTCCACTGAGCCCTTGAAGAGGATAAGAATCAAAATGTATAATCACCAAGTCTCACAGGGTATTCTCCATGATCTGAAGTCGGTAGCTCTGAGAAGATTTTTCTTAAACAGCACTCTTGGCAATCGAAGGATTCGATTAACGTAGACCAGCCAAAGGCTGTTTCTTACCGTTTTACGCTTTCAAAAGCTTGGCCTTTTTGTTGCGCTCATATTTGTATCACTTTTGTTTTCTTCACAAAAACGTCCAGGTGTTCTTTGACGTGAAGATTGGAGACAGAGATGTTGGCAGAATTGTAATTGGATTGTTTGGAAAAGTTGTCCCAAAGACAGTGGAGAACTTCATTGTGCTGGCAACTGGAGAAGTATGTCTGTGGTTTTCTTTCACTGTGTACTCAAGGTTGGGCTGGGAAGTAAATATTTGTTAAATGCTGTTTCAAGTATGAAATATCTGTCTTAATTCAGTGGAATCAGTGAGGGAGAGCGCCATCCCAGAGGCTGTGCTGTCTTGCCTGTATCCCTAAAAGCCTTGCAGCTGTAGTCCCAAATTGTGAATATGGGAAGTTGGACGTCACCACCTCAGTCTACCCCTAGCTCGCAGATCTAGCAGGCAGAAGTACTGTGTATCAGTGTACCACTCAAAGGAAGATACCTGCTTTTTTCACCTGAATAACACCTGTGGCAGCGCAGCCCAGCTGCGTTCCCCTACGTTTCAGTTTAGTTTCCTGTCAGTGTTTGTCTCAGGTTGCGGAATATTCTTTGCAACCTGACCGTTCACAGCATGTGCCTGTCCCCATGTGACTGTGTAGAACTAGATGTTATATTCACTTAAAGAATTATTTCCTTTTCTTAGAGAGGATATGGATACAAAGGAAGTAAATTTCATCGTGTCATCAAAGACTTCATGATTCAAGGAGGGGACTTTACAGTTGGAGATGGATCAGGAGGTAACATGCTCCATATCTTCCAGCTTCCCTTTCTGTTACGCCTTTGAATGCTTACGGAAAAGCGGCGAAACGGCATTTCCTCTCTTTCTTTCACATAAAATAAATGAAGAAGACATTCATCGCGTCGAGAACGGTTCTAAGCGTCTTGGCACGTTAGCTGCAAATATTTGCATTATCAGATTATATGTATGCTTAGGGCTTCCCCTGTCCTCAGTTTTTGCAGATCTTTTTTGTCCATCTCCGCTCTGGCTGTGCGCTTCTGCTCCTTCCCTGTGGTACCCGTTGCATCTGTACATGAACTAATTTGAGTCACCCAGCAGAAAACTAATCTGCAAGGAAACGGCGACGTGCGTGGAGGGAAGGCAAAGGGGGGTGGGTACAGGCTCTCCTCTCTCTCTCTTTGGCTCACCCAGCTGGGTGGAACTCTCCGAAACATCCTAACAGAAGGAATTTCAAAATTAGAAAATGAAGGTAGTGCCCTTCCCCTTTTTTCTCTTAATAAATTGAAAACCATAAACTTACTTACCTTTGGGTCGCTCCTCTTTACCTGCGTTCTGGCCATTTATGTCGCTTCTCTCTCTTGAACTTCCAGAAAACCAGTTCAGCCAGTAGGCCCTTTGGAGGGCAATCCCAGTGCCGCATCTCTTGCATTGCATGCGTTCTGGCTTCTCATTTCTTCTCTTCCTTTTTGACCGCGTTCAAGCGCTATGATTTGCACTTTCTGTATACAATGTTAGCAGCTTCCCCACCGGGACAGAACAGAAAACACACGCGTTCCTTTTCCTTGCAATTTGAACAATGGGGAGGGCTAAAACACTAAAGAGACAGTTTAGCATTAAACGTAGGCAGTGTTTGTTTGCCTGCTAATACTGTTTATTGGGATAGTATCTGGCAGTGTGTTGGGAACAGTGTCTCACTGTGTTAGGCACTGTACAAATAAAGAATGAGACAGCCTTCTCTTTTCAAAATTATGGTGGTTTAAACATGACTCTAATGTTTTTTCTTCTAAACTATTTTAGGAACATCAAAATCCTTATGTAATATTTATACAATTCCACACTGAGTCTTTTAAGCTAACTTTCATTTGGTCTCTGTATTTCTTAACATGTCTAAAGCAATTTCTTGTACTAGGGAAAAAGGTTATAAAATTAAATATTAAAATTGTCACAAAGCACAAAGTACCTTATTTTAATGGCCATAGTTACCTGATTTAAATTTGCTGAGCAGGACAAAGTATAGTATTGTTTAGTGGTGTATATAAGCATGACTTGTGAAGATACTGAGCTTACTTGTTAAATTCAGAGGCTAAAGGACGAGCAGCTTTAAATATTCTCTCATTAGAGCTGGTGTTTTAGCTTTCCTTTTGCTTTCCTCTACATACAAAGTATTTCTAGTTTTGGATCAGCGATGATGTAGCAGTGATGGTGCTGCATTCATTCAGCCTCTGAATCTTCTCAAGTCCTGAATTTACACTTAATTTTTTCCATTTTTGAACCAAAAAAAAGTATTTATGTTAAGTTTGCTTTCTTATTTTGTGTGATAGGAAGGAGCATCTATGGCAAAAAATTTCCAGATGAGAACTTTAAACTCAAACACTATGGAATTGGATGGGTTAGTATGGCTAATTCTGGCCCAGATACTAATGGATCCCAGTTCTTCATCAGTGTGACAAAGCCTTCCTGGTTAGATGGAAAACATGTGGTATTTGGCAAAGTCCTTGATGGAATGGTAAGTTTAAAAAATAGTGGAAAGATTACTCTAGAAAATCTAGACAAACTTCAGGGCATTATATCTATCTGTGTGGGTGTAATTTATCATGCCATTGTAGTTCAAAACACTGTATTGTTTGTTATCTGATGTGGACGAGGTAGAAAATGTATGCAAAGTGCTTAAACTGGAACTGAAATGGCAAGTGGTGACTGCAGAAATAGAAACTTAAATCATCCCTTTGGCTTTCAGATGTCTTATTGTAAACCGTTAACTGTCAAAGTCAACACTGACACCTTTACATACTACAAATTGGATAAATTCAGGTCCCTCCTTCACTAACCCCGTTAAGCATGAAATAATTGTATTTCCACAAGCTAAAATCTAATTTTTTAACGTGCTAGTTTTGGGTAATGCTGTCACACTGTTTGGGCTTTTAGAAGGTGTGAATGTGAAGTATACAAACATATATATTTGGATCTGTTTAAAAAGAAAAAAAGATTTATAACCAGCAACCTCAGAACGTATAGCTGCAAAACTGATCAAATGCCTGCCTGCTTGCAATGGACAAAGAGAATTTCCGTTTAAGAAATGGTCCTTCCTGCTGACTATACTTCTGCTAATCTGGTTTTCCCTTTAACTTACTCCACTAATCTCTTTTGAAATGAATGGGGAAAACATGACCTGTTGCATTAATCAAATCTATGTGGAGTTTGAAAACCTCATCAACCCCCCCCCCCCAATATTGAATTCAATTCTCGTCAGCTACAATAAAACTGAAAAAAGGAGAGTTTTAGAGTTTTAGGCCAGAGGTATATTAATGGGCAAATAACTAAAGCCAGATACTGAAGAGCATGGTGCCCACCCTTAACATCTGGGCATAGGTTATATGAGAGTAACAGGAGTCATCAGATTTTTATAAGCACAATTATGCTATATGTTCAGAAAAAAAATTACTGCTCATCCTTTATTTCTGGATTCAGTTGCAGCTCATTGAACCCAGGCAGACCGTGTGTGATAGGTCAATCCTTTGAAAGGATATTTTCAATTTTCCCTTTCTAACGTTTTTGCTAACTGGAAGTTTTTATAGAAGGGCACAGAGCCTTCGGTGTTGGCGCTGTCAGCTGTGTGTGGGTTGCAGAATGGTACATGGCAAAGGTTTTTGTTCAGAAGTTGCTTAAAAATAAATAAATACTGCTAAAAGCATTTAGTTAGTCACCTGGTATGGAATTTCAGCCACTGGAGATTACTTGGCTAAACTGAACTTTTTTTTTTTTTAAAAAACAGTCTGTAGTGCACTCGATAGAGCTTCAGCAGACAGATGAACACGATCGCCCTCTTCAAGACTGCGTGATAGTGAACAGTGGCAAAATAGCTGTAAAGGAACCATTTGTAGTTGAAGTAGGTGACTGGTGAGACCAACAACCACAATGGGAAATAAAATGTAATCATTTTTCTTTCAGGCCTAAGTTTTTGACTGATCTCAATTATCCGTTAACTTTTCTCCTCAAACTTTTCTCCTCAAAACAGATGAGGCTATACGTAAACAATACTTGACATTTGCCAAATATATAAAATTGTGGCAATTTCTATAACAATTGCATGGAAGCTTTACTCCTTGAAATTCAAGGTACATCCCACTAAATCCTAGAACTTGCAGAAAAATTCTTTCATGAAAAATTTCAAAATATTTCTATTTTTTCAAGGGTTTGAAATGGAGTCATTTTGTTTTCTTTAGAAATTTTACAGTATTTGTTACTGTCATTTTATTTGAAAACATTATTTTCCAGTGAGAATATTTTGCACAATTCTTGTTAAAAATATTGAAAAAATAGAATTTGATTTCAAATTCAAAATACTTAATAAAGAGCTGCTTTTTTTGCAAAAGGCCTTTTTTCTAATCTCAGTTGATTCAATAAATGATGCTTTCCAAGAAATAAAAGAGCAGGGGTGGTAAATCTCTCTAATCATCTTGATGTGTCAGATAAAAGTCCCTACTATCTTTTGAAAAAAAGATTGTATTCAGATACAATACTGTAATCAAGATAGAGCAGCTTAGTTTATTGTTAAATAAAATCGTTGGTTAGAAACTGATTAAAAAAGCCCTTGTTTACAGCACAATGGATTTTATAACTCATAACTAATCATGCCATCTAAGATACAGCTCCAAAACTGTAACTAACTAAAAGTTTTGCTGTATGTTGGAGATGCAGCTTTAAGTTCATTGTTTCTGTAATGCTTCTTAAAAACCCTTAACCTCGCACCTTAATTGGTAGCTTTTAAACAATTCAGTATAAGATAGCACTTGGACAGCTGCATAACATTTCTTTAAACAAGTTAATATTTTCCAGGAAAGAGAGATGTGGATTTTTTTTCCCTTGAGTTTGCATTGTTTTAAAATTTAAGCTAGAAGAGACAATACCTAGCCCTGGTAAAGGATTCACCTACCTGCAAACTGGTACCATGACGCTTACCTTTTAAGTGGATGGTGTCCTGAAGCTCATGTGAGATAGCCAGCCTTTGAGGGCTGTGGGGGAAGCGAGCACTGCAGGGGCAGGGGGGGCCCAATCACCCAGCCCACAGCTTCTAAATACCTGCTGCCCCACCCCAAGGTAACAGGAGAACACTGGGAGCAGGGATGTACCTGGGGTCCTGCACCCTAACGTGTGATTTGTAGTTGCAGTGCTGTTTCTGCTAGTTCACCATCCACAGCCCCAGAGCCTCTTCTGAAGGTAAGTACTGACACTTTTTGCAAAGACCTGTGAAAGGATTACCCTCCTTTTCAAAGAGAGTGCCAGAGGAGTGGAGAAAGCCTCTGAATTTGCCTAGTACTAGGCAAGCACGCTTCTATTTTACCCCTGTTCAGGTTGTGCTGCGCGTTTTTTTTTTTTTTTTTCCTCCCTACTAACTGTTCAAAGTAAAAAGTCACAAAAAAGCTGCACTGACAAGCAGTGTTTGGAAGTAAGAGCACAAATGCTTCCTTATCCCTCATCCAAATAGCTTTGCACTAGTAGTTAAAAACATTTTACTGGAGGTTGATCCCTCAGACAGTAGAGAAAGTTCTACCACCTGAACAGGGGCTCTAATCACAGTTGTACCTTTCAAGTCAGTCCCAACTTTTCATCATCTCCAAGTAGCTTTAAAACAGATTACAATAGTCAGCAGGAGGCAACCTTTGCTTCTCCAGGATCTGATTTGTGTTAGTGCCTAGCTTTGCCATTTTTGTTATCATGTGACATTCCCTTCCTCTGTTTAACGCAATGAATTACCGGCTGTGCAGCTACACTGAAAAATGGGGTTTTTTCCCCTCCCCCAAGACATACAATGTTATAAATCTTGAGCTAGCATGGTGTTGAGAGTTTTAAATGAGCAGACAGCCAAGTATTTTCTCAGGCTTCACGTGGAGACGTGAGTACCACCTCTGATGGAACAAGCTCTGAGAAATGTCTTATTTGAATAGATATGCACAAAGTACATTCATGTTCTAGTAATTTATTTTGTAATGTCCAGTAACACGCACAAATTTCCAGTTAAATCTGAACAAATATATATATATACACACATTTTAGTTTGTTATTTTACTACTTAATCATATTCTGGCTTCAGCTTACCACAAAGTCGTATGCACTGATTCATAAAATGTTAAGATATGGAATACAGTCTGTGAGTTGACTCAAAAGAGTAAACATACATACAGATTAGATGTCATAACTGAATGAGATTCATAAATGCCATGTAAAATCTTCTGGTAGTTAAAATCCTTTAGACTGAAATCTAGACAATTTCCTGGAAGGGAGCTACATATTTCAAAATGTATAAGCATGTTTTCTAATAGAAACTCTACATATACATGCATTGGCTCTGTTCCAACCTAATATTAAGGAGCTATTAAGGAGTTTTAAAATAACTTAAGAAAAATGAACAAAATACTTTTAAGTTACTTTCAATTTCTTCTTGCTTTTAAAATTAATTTTTTTTTTTTTTTTTTTTTTTTGCAATCTCACACATACTCTCTTCAGTGCCAGCACTTTTAATCCATCCACTGCCAGCAATGGGGGATGTGCTGGGAAAAATCCTGATGCAAAAAAGGTTTAGTGTAACTTATGATAGAAATCCAGACATATTTAGTAAAACTTTCAATTCTTTTCAAAGTTTAGTGTAATTCAGTGTATGACTTTCAGCTTTTAGTGTTAAATAGTTAGAGCATGTCTATATAATACAAAGTTTAAATAACTTCAATACTGTTGTTTCCATATCTTTTTTTAAAAAGCAGCAGTTATGACATTGATTTTATTTAAAAAGATATAATGCTTGAACTTAATCTGAGGTTGTCCCTCTTGCTTCTGAGCCTAATTATCACATCCCAGAATTTTATTCCCATTAATTCCGTTAGACATGACTTGGAGACTTGCTTCTGCTTCTTCTAACCACATGCCACTTCTACCTGGGCAGTAGATGAGGATAAAATATGCCATGCAGAATGCCTTCTATAACTACATTTGGAAAGTCATCTGAAACAAAAAACAAAAAACAAAAACTTGCTTTCTTATCTACATCAATATGATATAAATGTTTTTGTGGAACTTAACAAGGTAAGGCCTAGTATTATTTAGGTTATTGCATCACTCAACTCTTTATCCGTGTTGGGGATGTGCTATTAGTAATGCTGTTTCAGCACTAAAGCCACTTTAGTATAGCACTGGGCATTGCATGAATGCGCTGCCAGATTTGTAGCTTATTGATTTAAAGGGATGTTCTAATACTTAATGCTGCTAGGCTCCAGCTCTTTATCTGAATCTTTTCTCACAAGGAAGATGGATTACACTGGCAATTCAATTTCTAACAAAATCTCAATACACTTGAAGGAATTCCAAGATTGCTACTGGGAATACTTCAGAGCTGTTTTTCCATTGTGGTTTACAGCAGTGTTTAGACTGAGCAGACTTGAGGATGCCTATACCATCAGAGATGATTTTTTGAGATAGGAAAATTTTAGGCTGTCTAATCAACATAAAATGTCACATTCGTTACATAAAGTCATCCTATAATATCTGAAGGAGAAAAAACACTATATTCTTACCACAGATGTAGCAGAAACTGACACTTCATGTTAAATTTACCATGAAAGGATTACCCAACGAAAAGACAATAACAGATCCGCACAGAGGAAAGGCAGGATGTACATTACTGAAGTGAAAACATTTTTTCAAATGCACCAACTCCTGTCTTCTTAATGAAGGGTTTACTTTAATCACTGGGCATTAAGAGTAAGAATTTCTGATCTTATCTTACGATCTTAAAATAGCCAAAGAAATAGGTTTGCCTAGAAGATGTATTGGAATAAACAGACTGTATCTCACACAGAACTTCCCACTCCAGTCAAACCTTTCCTTCAGCTACCAGCCTACAGGATAGTCAAAAAAAAGTGAGATGCAACTTCCATTAAAATCATAAGATACTTCATCAAGTAGATTACCTAATACAGCTGGGAATTAGTTTTTTGCCCCTAGTCCTTCTGCTAAAATCACTTGGAAGGTAAAAACATTGAGCAATAAGTAGCTCAAGGCTCAAAAAGAAAAAATTCTTATTAGCTTACAGGTGTTAAAACTAGCAAGTATTAATAAGGTGATTCTACGGTATTAAAGATTTTACAAACAGAGAGCTTTTATGGATGTTATTATGACTGAATCTTTACCACAAACAATACATGCATAATTCTCCCCAATTTCTGATAGTTAAGTCATCATTATAAATTACTCATTAATGTTTTGAATCCAGTAATGATTTCTAAAGTCCTGCAAGCTCAGCTAACCCAAATCGCTCTGCTAGACTAACCCTATGCTGTTGTCATTTATGGTATTAAAAATACGCTTTGTAAGAGCAATCTGATGGTTTCATGCTAAATTAAATGCTAAAGTTTCGGAAACCTGTTTTTACTGGTTCTTCTATAACACACAGGACAAACAGTAAATATAGGAAAATGAATATTGATAAAAAATGTACAACTTTACAGGATCCGATTTACTGTGAGGCTTTGTTGCTTAAAAAATCAAGCATAACAATTTAAGTTTAATGTACAAATGCACTGAAACAGTCTCACATATCCCCTACGTGGCTTAAAGAATCTCCAGAACAATTTTCAACCAACCGACGGGAAATCTGAGATTCCATTGTTCAACTTCTGAGGCATCATTTTAGATTTTTCCTTCATTTTTCTTCAAAATAGGATGTAATTGGTCTTTTGCACTTTATTCCAAAAGTGGCTACCTTACACAAAAAAGATGTGTTCAAGTGCACAGCTGTTACAAAAAAAGTGAGTCTGAAAAATAAAATTTGTAACTGTAAATGTTATTTTTAAAAAATTCTGTTGCAACCCAACAATGCTAAAATAATAGCAGCACAGCATTTCATGAAGACAAGTAACAGTATGATGAGGAAAAAAGTTTAATCGAGTATTATGTCCCAGAAACAGCTTTTTTTTTCCCCCCTCATTACAAAGCTCACAATTACACAATATCCTATTTTATTGGAAAATGTTAACATAGGTATTCCTGTGTCCAGGAGAGACTAACTCCACTTCTGATCTAAACGGCTGTCATAATTCAACTTCTTCAAAGAATAAATGCAGTGAATGGTTATTTGATAACAGACATGTATTTTTGATCATAGTTTGAACAACCATGACTGCTTTTTAAAAAGAAATCAGAATCTATCAAAGTCTATCAGAGACAATTTTAGAAAGCTCATTTATGTTTTCTCTGTGCTGTAAACTGAAAAAGCAGCAAAATTTAAGCCAATGGTAAAATGCTAAAATTCAAGCCGTTGTAGAAGTTTTGTTTCTTTATAACCAAACTGAGCCAACATAGAATAATCTCTATACTTACGGCTTAATTTTTCCCCCTCTTTTTTTTTTTTTTTGACTAAAACTCACATTCTAGTTTATGTTGATTCCTAAAAGAGTTAAAAAAACTTGTAAGTGACTGTTTTTTTAGGGTCTTCTGAACACAAGGAAGAATATTCACCTGCTGTATGAAATTCTAAAGACTAGATGTCAAAGCTAAAAAAAAAAAAGCTTTAGCAAAGGCCTGAAAAGCCCTGTTTCAGATACCATTAATGAAGATTATTTAATATTTAAACATGTCACGTATTACATATGGCATTTATCCTTGATCCAAAGCAAAGCACTACTTAAAAGGAGCAGTTACAAAATTCATTATAAAGATTCTAATGAATTCAATAAAAGGAGGTTTAGCCATGCTCAGAGTACACATCAGGGGAGAAAAATACTGTCGCAGAACTGCCAAATCTTGAAAAGAAGTCCTACAGTGAAACCTTACGTGTGGGCTGGAAACTTTAAGCGGCATCTTCGTGTTTCAGGCTAACTGTACGTAAAATCCATGTTGTCTCTCTCAGAAATAGTATGAAGTGAAATGATGTTGACCATTTACACCCTACTCTGAAGGGATCCAAGTTTATAATTAAAAGGGGTGAGCGAGACACACAATGTTGCTAACTCTAAATATGAGCATCACAGCATGGTGCAAACTTTCAGAAAGAAGTAACTGCATGAGTGCACCTCCATCAGTTCTGTAGTTTGGGTCAGCAGTGACCTTGTGAGCTGACTCTTCTCAGCATCTCCGCACACTGGGCTTCAGTGTTTTGCCCTCCAGCCTCAAACAGACATTCAGCCAGCCGGCCAGATTAGAGCTAGTCCAAAGTGAAAAACCGAGCAAACAAACAAAAACCTGGAACGTATCTAGTGTGGACCTTGGTGATGCAGGACCTCTGCACCGACTGTTTCGCTCCAGACCTGAGACTTCAAGTTCAGTAGGACTCCAGGCCTCACTCCTGTTGGGCCATGCTACTTGCTACAGCTGCAAGAGAGACTAACCTTCTCAAAATACATGATCACAGTCCCTGTGGCTTTGAAGAAAAGCTTAAAAACCTGGAGGAAGTACATGTCACTGGCTCAGAAACTATAAGCAAACACTTGTCCTTTCCCCAAATTACTCTTCAAAGTGCCATGATTTTCAAGGCAGCTCAAGAACCTGACTCTTGATTTCAACCCATAGCAAAAACCCACATTTAAGAGTCTCAGTTTACAGTTCTGGGAGAAAATTCTCCCATGGAATTGTATTCAGACATATAAAAAAAAAAAAACCTAAAAACAAATACACTTTTAACATAAAATGCAGTAGAAATAACAGTTCTATCAGGTAAAATGACAAATCCAGGTAAAAAGCACTACTAGAAATGATATTTTTTTCTCCACATATTTAATTCTAGAAAGAAGATAGAGAATAAGCTCTCTGAATTAATAATGCAAAGAAAGAACTTTTTTTTAAAAAAAGAAAAAAGTTGATAATAAGCTATTTCAAACACTCCTTTGAAGCATGTATTAAAAGATGAAGGCTAACATAAATGTCCAGTGAACACATCAATTATACTTAAAGTATACATTCTTTTTTTCCTAAAGCGCTCTAGAGGTTATAAACGATAAGAAATAGTAATAATCCAAACAGAAATACAAACATGCTCGCAGTAGATCGACTGGTGTTTAGGGAAAAAGCACTTACAAAGGACTGGGCCTCTCAGTTCAAATGCTTCAGGCAAAACAGCCCAAAGGGTCAAAAAAGAAAAAAAAAAAAAAAAAAAAGAGCAACGTTCTTAGTCTTTTGATTGGAAATCTCAGTAGATTTGACTGAGAAAACAACTGGGGGAAAAATTCCATCCTTTTATAACTCATCCATCTCACTTCAGGTTTTAACAGTCTCCTACGAAAGAACTATTGCTTTATTGGCAGGTTATTAGATTTTGGACTGGCATCATTTAACTAGGCCTGTATTAATAATAACGTGGTTTATGTGGTGCAGGGTCAGAAGAGTTAAGCGCTGTTAACAGATGACAGGTTTGATTACCGTTGGCTTTAGGCAAGACATATGGATCCCTTAGGAACAGCAGCACAGGCTGGTGGGACAGTTTGCTGGAAAGGTCAAGAACAGGGATGTCAGTATCAAGGGACAGTAAACAGAATATTCTACAAACTAGCTTTGATAAAGCGAGGTGATCAAGCTGCTCGAGAGCAATGTCAGTGCATTTCGGCATGCCGGGGCTGTCAAGAAGAGCAGACCCCATTTCCGGGGAGCAACGCTTGCTGTTCCTCATCACAACGCGAGGCCATCAATGTGAAATCTGAGGTGACTGCATCGCGTCCTGGAGAGGCGGCCTGCAGCCAGCTCTGAGTCTTCCTCACCCCCATCTGCACTGCAGTACTCAGTGTAATGCAGGCCACCTTAGGAGGCTAAGATCAGTGCGCACAGTCTCCAGGCCATTGGGCAGACTCACAGTTTCATGCTGTTCTTCCATCTGCCCGTCACACACCCGACCCAGTGGAAGCAAGCCCTTGGCAGCCCATTACACAGCTGTCTCCCATGGGGCTTAGGCAAAGGGAACCCTCTACTCCTTAGGGCCAGCGCTTTCTGCTCCACTCTCTACATACGCTTGCAAAGCGGTGCACCAAATCCATACAGAGCTCCGCCAAACGTATAGGCGAGAACCCAAACCCCTAATTCCATCTGATAAATCTTGCTACAAACAATACACTACAATGGGTAAAAATATTCAGAGATAATATCCTACTAAGGTTTTGCAAGAATTTTCTCCGTACAAGATGCATGCTCAGTTCATACTACAAATGGATCTAGAGAAACTGATGAAATCAGCCACATTATTTAACAAATATATCTACTTTTAAGGCTAAACTATTGTTATTTTGACAACTGCAAGGAACAAATACAGGAAAAACCAATAATTTCAAGTAGTTTATTAATCTAACATCCTAGAAAGAGTAGGAATCAAGCTCACCTTGATTCTTCTGATTCTGTTTCATCAAAAGAGCTGCAATTAAAGTGAGAGGAAACTGATTACAATAAAATTAACTTCATAAGCAAAAATGTCTTTTAACAACCACCAAAGGGAGCATCCTTTTTCTGGTCAGCGGCTGCATAATACAACACGGTTAAATGAACGTGGGAGATCTTATCATTTTGCAGCCACTGCTTCGAAGTGACAGCATCTATCTCACTGTAATAAGTTCACATGCATACATATCTATCTATGTATGCAGTGATAGGATGCATTTCCACTGAGGGCATTGGTTGACATCATTAACTACAAGTGAAAACTACAAGTCTACAAAGTTGTCCCTAGATGACTAAAAGCTGAATATTTAAATCTGGAGGTTTTTGGACAGTAAGGACAGATCATTTACAGTTTCTTTCAACTAGTGAGAGTGGCAGGACTGACAATATTACACAGACTGCATATGGACTATATTTGCTATGATATGAACACTCAAAACCATCGTATAAATGTGGCAAAAGTAAAATAATTCCTACAGATCTTTAACATTAGCTGTACTGAAAGTGAACAATGATTTCCAAACTTGATCTTACTAACCGCTTTTGAAACAACAATGCCAAGACTCTGCAGAGAAAGTACAGCCTGTGATGTAGACCTAAATTACCCTTTGCAAGGCTACCCATTTAAGGAAGAAGAAAATGATTTAAAGCTGTGCTGAATTTCCATTGTGTTCTTGCATCCTACCGAAAGGCAGGTGCAGATTTACTCCCAATGTGGGAAAAACTAGACCTTCCCTCCAGCCCGTTCTCAGCTCCTCGTACGCCACCGTGCTCCTCATCTGGCTCCACTGCTCAGCAGTGCAACTATCCTGACAAAACTTCCGCTTTAATGGCGACGACAGGCGTACTGGGGGGTAGATGTCTGAACGACTCTAGGGACTGCTCAGGGTCCTAGACAGCCCTAAGTTAAGGAGGGCCTCAAAATCATTTATAGCTTCTTCAGCTCTCCTCCTGAGCGCGAGTCCTCTGCTGTTGATGCACAGAAACTCCCCGAAAGCAGAAAAGGGCCACACTGCTTTCCTGGGAACGAGTTCTGACAACACTGCTGGACTTTCCAACTATGTCAGCTTGCCTAGTAAAAGAGATAATTCTCCCTACAAACATTATACCTGCAGAGTATAAGAGTTTCTGGTTACACTGTTTTGGGAATTTGTTATCCTTACGCTAATCATAGCCATACTGAGATTCCTTTCTTCCACCCTGATCAAGAACTCTTCCCAGGGGAAGGGCAATGTGGCCATTGGGTAGATACCACCAAAGAGGTGAAAGACACCATTCCCAAACAAAAAGATGGTCGCAGAATAAATTTCTATCTCGACCAAATACCGATAACCAGAAAACCCACACACACAAATGCTTTCAGCACAACTGTAGTGAGTGCTTATGAATACCTTTGAAAATTCCTTTCAGTAGATACTCCAAGACGTACAAGAAAATCATATTTTTCTCATCTAAACCTCTCCTTTGCTTTCCAAGGATATTACATTAAACCTCACTTCAATCTCTGAATAGTCTGAATTTATTTTATCACCTTTTGGGGATATATAAACATACTTAACATGAACCTAATGCCCATTTATTTTACCATGTTAGAGCTGGCAGCAAGACCATTTTAAGTCAATGCAATTGCATCAGCACTGAATGGATATGGGCCTTTTGGCCTCCATATATTTTTCAGTAAATGAGAACTTACCCACAACTTTCTGCTTTTGGCAGGGTAGGCACATGGCGAACATTCAGGAAATCAAGAAATATTTTAGGGAGTTCTTCATTTTCTAAAATGACTGTCTGTAATTAAAAAAAAAAAAAAGGGACAATAAGAAAACAAAGATTGTTTCATATTTTAAATATCACAAAGTTTTATTCAAACTACCAAAAGACTTCTCACGTGCAACACGGTTCAATTCTTCTCCAAGCCTTTTCACTTATTACGGAGTATAAGCATTTCAACTGGGAAACCGTAATTCTTAATGAATCACATATTAAAACATTCAGCTCCTGTGACTCCATTCTTAGACTTTGGGAGATACTTTCACCTGCCATCACCAGTGACAAGCTAGATACGTCTCAAGCAGAGATGCCTGATTCTGAAACTAAGGTATTGGCACACTCACTTGTGACTACAATTCTGTTTATGTAAAACATAAAATAAAACAGCTACAGCTCAGTGCTGTCACGTTCACCTCCCAGAAGATTCCTGTCTGGCTCATCAGTGGAAAAAGGAAGTCTCCAGTTTGTACAGTTTCATTAACGCATGCCTCAGTAAATGCTAACAAGGTAAACTGTTTGCTTGGCTTGATAGATGTACTTACAATGTACTCCTTACATCTACACGGCGATCCCTAATGACAAAGATCTCAAAGAGCTACTGCCTCTCTAGACCCACCACGTTCTTCCGTAGCAATAACCTAACGGCTGGACTCCATTCTCCTTTCTTTTTTCACTGATGAGAGGATTTATAATTTTGAGTAAAGTAATTAGCAGTACACTTACTTAAAAATACATAGCAAGTAAATGAGATGGTTAGGCACACATTCATCATGAAAGAATGACTTTTAAAGAAAAGGATAGATCTGACAGTTTTATAGAAGCAGCCCCAAAATCATTACTGATCTTTAATTTTCACGCAAGACAGACAAAACAGCTCATAAATTCAATGAACTCATCTGAAAGATTCAGTCCCTGTGTACTTGTTCATGCTACTATACAGTCTGATAGCACGCACAGATCTATGTAACTGTTTGAGTACAGTACTTCACAGACAAACAAAAGCCACAAGCTCTTCCCTAAATAGCTTTCCTTCATAAAGGCCTAATCTTAGACTGAACATAAATATGGAAGAAGCTTTACTAAATTCATAAATAAGTGGTTAAACAAAACTGCTTGCACAAGTAAAGCTATCCACGCAGAGAAGCGACAAGAATGGTAATGGTTACTCTGCTTACATTCAGGAGATAACTTATTCCTGCATGCATATTCTTTCACATCATAATATCACTAAGAAGATGCAGCAGTATGTGGAGAACAACAGAATCACAAAATCGTTTAGGTTGGAAGAAACCTCTAGAGGTCACCTAGTCTAATAGCAAACAGCTCGGTTATTTGTGTAATGAAAACCTAGTTAGTGTGACAATTACCTAAAATGTATATGGACTGAAAGAGAAAAATAAATTTTAAAACAAAGATATTTGGGAATTGGTTTCTTTTCTTTTTTCTTATGTTATATTCCCAACTCTGAATTCAGGGTGGACATTTCTTTAACAGCAGCTGAGGTCACCACTAACAAGTTGAAAAAAAGGAAGAACAGGCAAAAGAACGCAGCTTCTGAACTGTTCTGTTGTAGATTTTAATGGCTATGTCAACACCTATGGAAGAAACGGGAAGGTCTGAAGTGTTGGCAAGTGTTAAGCCTTTCAGTTCACCTCTGTCTGAGGATGCTGCATTACATGCCACCTCATTTGCATTCTGTAAAATCAGCACTCTGCTGCTGCAAAATTCATCTTGTTCTGCATTCAAGATATGCATAAAAGGAGGGGTGGAGGGGGATGCATATTCAGAGGGTGCGTGATTCGCCTAACAACGTGAATGATTTGCTCAAACAAAACCACTTCACTAACAGTATGCAATGGAGTACTACAAAAAGTTGTATAAAGATGTTTAAGGATACCCCACATTTCTGTGCAATCTCATACTTCTTGACAGCTTCTTCCAAAAGCTCAGTTGCTAGCTGAGGCTGCTGAGCAGAACAGTGATCGTGGGGGAAGAACAGAAGGATATGTCACTGCATAAAAAGTAATAGCCCTGGCAATGCTAACAAACATAGTTCTTGCTACTTCTACTCACTCCAGATTAATATCTCATTTTACCTCTTTCAATTTTTTTCAGGACTGCTGGGCACCGAGTCAACCCAAACTCTGCTAACCAGCTAGAAGGCCTGCCCTAATTTTGGCAAAAAATTTTACTAAAAGATTTAAGGAAATAGCATCTATTTCAGGGTCTTCTCCAAGTAGCTTGTTAATTGTTAATAATACCTCTATCTGGTGATCAATAAACTTGAAAGTGTAGAGTATGCAAAAAAGCCAAAGTAATTTACCCAGCACCATATTTTGCACCCTGCCTCTGCTAATATGGAATTCTGTCATTTCCAGAATTTCATGAAGGGAAGTAGGATTGCATTGCACAAAGGAAGATTTTCCCATTAATGTAACAGGATGTGCATTTTAAAGAATGAAAAGACAAATGAAGCCACAGGTTAATTATACTAAACTCCGGGTCAAATTATCTGCCTCCATTGGCTTTAATGAAAAAGGGCCAGCAGATAATCCAGCCCTTCAATTTACACACTAGAACATGAAGGAAAAGAGAAAAAAATTTGGGGACGACAAAAGAACAGCCACACTGCATTAGTTGTGTATGTCTAGCCATATTTCCTGCTTCTAGTAGAGGCCCAAAGTGGATAACTAGAGAAAAACAGAAGCAGTCTCAAGTGCGCGCTCCTCCACTCAATAAATACGCTTAGAATCAGAAAGAAATGTAATCACAATTGGTTTAATTTACCTGGAATAAAAGACATGACCACAGATTTTTGACTTCTGACTAAAAACTTTAGGAAAAGTATAGTTTGTGAACTCCATAATCTTTAAATAGTAGCTGAGCAGAAAATGAACCAGCAGTTGAATCTCTAAGCCACTATCTATTATTTGTGACGCAGCGTGCTCAAACGTAGCCTTTGTTCAAGTCAATAAATGACCTTGCCTTGTAAACGTGACTGCTGCCCACTATGTTCTGCAGTAAGGAACTTCGAAGATATATCTTCAAAGAAATGAAAATTCACAATTAGACCATTAGTAACGTAGTTTTCCAATGCACCTGAATTCTACCAAGATCATAGTAACGAGTCTCAAATATGGGCCCTCAGAGTGTCAAACGGGCTAATTTAAGGGGGGGGAGGGAAGAATAGCATGCATATTTCCTTTCTAAAATAAAAAAGAAGTAAAACACCTAATACAGTCCCTAGCAAGTGATTTGGGAAGTGACTCCAGAAACACATTTTTCAAACTCATTGATTTCAGCTGAACTAGGAGCATAAGCACCATATTTTCTTAAAAAATCGTAAAGGGTGTTTATCCGTTACTGTCACACTTTAATGAACTACTGCATGCTTCAGAAAAAAGAAACCACAAGGGAAAGCTTGATGTTTACATCAGCAGAAATGTCTTTTTCATTGAAAGGGTGCAATTATTATTATGTAACACAAATCACTAAAATCCCAATTTTTCTACCTTATCAGTTTCATAAAATCGTGTTCCCTAAGGATGTCATTGATTAGCTGCACATGTTCTTTCAGTGACATCCGAAATACTTAATTGTCGGTTATCTTTTCTCCTTCAGCCAGTAAAATATAGTCACAAAATTGCAAAGGGACTTGTTCTGCCTTAACCTTAGCTAGATGCCATCATGCAGTGGAAAACAGCGCTAAAATATCACAGGATAATGCTCTCCAGCAAGGGAGACATATAAACAGCATAATGATTTCCCACGAGTTTCCTTTTTAGAAAATTGTCACTAAAGCCAGGGTAAATGGTGACATATCTTCACAGAGGACACTGCGAAATCGAACACTGGCATTCTAGTTAGGTCCAAACCTACTCATCAGCCAATTATAGCAGTAACTGAACATCTTGCTGGAAACTTGCACAAGACCACATTACTAACCTTAGGAGATCGTGCCACAGGAATACATTGTTTTCAGGGATTTTTTTTTTTTTTGCTGTTGTTTTTTTAAAAAAATATGATTTAAAAATTCATTTCTTATGATCATCTATCATGCTTTCCAGGTTGCTGGAACACCCGTCAGTGAGGGAGAAATGAGAGCGGGGAGCTAAGTTATAAGGTTTTTAAGAGTCCTTGCAGCCTTTTCCATTCAATCTCGTTCAGTTTGAAATGCCGTACTGTTAGGGTGAAAAAGTTCATGACAGTTTTTCCTCTCTTCACAGGGAAAGATGCTTCACAATACCTAATTCAGTGGTGAAGCTAAAAATGGGGGAGGAGAAAATCAATACGTTCCAGCTACAGTAAGTAGGCCGGAGTGTCAGTCTCCACTGGGACCAAAACCCGCATCTTTTAGAACACTTTAGAGTCTATATTCTTCTATTAACCTGCTTTCCTGCTGCTGCTTTACACAGTCCCAGGAAATGATAAAAAGGTTAGCAAAAGAACATATTAACTAAAATCCAAGTAGAATAGATGAAGGTACCAGACTTTTGAGAGCAAGCTTTCCTTTTACTAAAAAAAGTAACAGTAGATACAATATAATTCTATGTATTACTCAGTGCGAGGAACAATGAAGAAACTCACTCTACTTCTTCAGAGAGAACGTTGCACATCACACCAGCAAGCAGTATTTCTCAATATATTACTTAAACTATCATAGTAAGGGCTCTCCACTTTCCATTCCCACCAGAAAAGTTCACTGATACGTGAATTTGTAAGAACAAAAGAAGTATCAGCTAAACTCTGCATACGGACGCAAGAAGTACAAAAACACACTTGCAGCAAAACAGAAGTGACACTAAATAAAAAGTACCAGCCAGCTAATGCCCCCAGATCACGTACCAAAGGAAAGTCAACAGTGCTAGGGGATACCATCGATACAGGGGAGCTTGAAAAGAAACAGTAGATATTACGTGCCAAAATACTTTCAACAAAGATCCGTAAGATATTACCTGGAAGTGGATATCTATAGAAAGACTATAAAATCAAGTTTTGGTGAACTTAAGCTCACCAGATACTTCCTGTCTGACAAATATATCTTTCATAATATTCTCAAGCTCCACAGAGGATGACAGCTGGATCCTCATTAAAGATATGCAGAAAGCTTGATGGCAGTGACTATAAGCTGCTAACATTTTCGCTTAAGCCTTACCTAACCTAATTTTAGAGCACTTGACTCACTGTGATTTAAAAATGCTACCAATTAAGTTTTGAGGTAGTAAGTACTTTATTTAGCTAGAGTTGCTTAATTACACAACTACAGTTCCATTTCACAGAATCGTTTAGGCTGGAAGGGACCTTTGGAGATCATCTAGTCCAACCTCCCTGCTCAAGCAGGGTCACCTAGAGCATATTGCCCAGGATCACATCCAGACGGGTTTTGAATATCTCCAGCGAACATTTCATGTTTAACTACTAAGTGGATTGGTTTGAGGCCAAGTATAACCCAGTTGATGTGAAAAATAAAACAAAACAACAGAATACAACAAAACGTTACAAAAAAATTTTTGGAAAACTGAACATAATGAGGTGGAAGCAAACAGTGAAGCTCTCTTCACAGACAAATGAGAGACTAGCCCCTGAAAGGTTAGAAACAAAGTGCAACAGACCATAGTTCCTTTGAAAAATAAGAATTAAAGGCAGAAGCAGTCAATATAGCTTCCCGAGACACTACTCAAAGGCTCAAAGGACTGGAGGATAAGACAAAGCCGCTACCGAAATGAAGAAATCAACAGAGCAAAAGGAAAAGAAGAGAAGCAGAAAGGCAGAATGAGTTAATGCTACTCAAAAAATTTAGCAGGAACAAGAAAGGCTTTTAAAAATAATGAGCAGGAAAAGGCAGTACACTGAGGAAGCAGATCCGCTAATGAGAAAGACAGACACCAAAATAAACGTTGATTTTAAAATGGCTGAACAGAAGTGGTTTTTAAAAGTCAATGCACCACTAGGACAATGAACAATTAACAGGTAATTAAGACTATGTCAATAATGCTGTTGATACCAAACAGGTGCAGGAATACTTTAGACAATAATATGCATAAATCAGTAGATCCACATGCTACGATGCTCAACAAATTAGGAAGTTATGCCTGAAAGGTCTCAGAGTATGGGGGGGGAGAAAGTCTGGAAGAAAGCTACTGTGTCAAGTCTTTAAAAAACAAACAAAGGAAAAAAAAATCAAACAATAGGTAAAAGAAGAAGTTTAAACTTGCAGCACTCTTTTCTAAGCTTAAAGGAGTTAAATATATATCACATACTAATAAGCTGTAATAAAAGAAAATGATTCAGGTTGCAGGTTAGGCCACATGGAAAGTTTGAAAACCAGTAGGCTTTTGGTTTCGCACACAATCAGATGCTGCCCTCTTCCTATGCTGATCTTCATGCACTGAGGCAAAAGTCTAGTTGCGGGGAAAAAAAAAAAACCCAAAACATGCAACAGCATCTGAGCAGGTAATTAAAGACACACTTAATAAACACACACTCTATTTTAGGGCAAATAAAACTCGCATGGAAAACGTCAGTTCTGGATTTTCCAAACTTTCAAGTTTTTTTTTTTTTTTTTAATTTTTAACCCGAACAGTGTTCCTCTAAATTTGGGGCTTTAGTGCATGTTCCTGTTTTTTTAATATGTGGTAACCCTTCCAGCACTCATCACTGCCACATTTAAACTCTGAATCCTCAGCATTAAAATATATACTTCTGTGTGTGTGTGTGTGTGTGTGTGTGTGTGGACCCTCATCAGAGGCTGTTTCTAATTGTAGGTATGAAATACACAGAAGGGCATTTGCTTTGCTTGTTCAGTAACAAGCCAGTAGGACCACACAATACTCCTCCAAAGGGTCCAGAGGCTCTCACAGATGAAACTGCTGAAGCAAAGTGCGTATAACACATTATTCACATGAGTCCTCTGAACGTGAGGACTGAATCACGGCAAACAAAGGATTTTAGAAAAAGACTACGAGGAGAGATCTGAGGACTTACAAACTGGTAAGTTGGTAACGACAGTAAGAAAGAGAATCAGCGGCACATCGATAAATACATTAGAACGGAAAAGAATCACGAGGGTTCCTGTTAGGGGATATCCTGTTTCAAAAACTTAATGAAACCCCTGAAAAGACAACCAAGCTCACAGATAAAGGTGACCCTGCTGACAGAGCCAATCTGCATTTCCAAAAGAATTATTTTAACAAAGTCCCTCACCAAAGGCTTTAAGGGAAACCACGCAGCCATGGTCCTGCAAAGGTAAAAAACAAACAAACAAACAAACAAAAATAGTTACAAGTGAAGCGTAGGGTGGGAGCACACAGCCCACAGCTGCAGCAGCGGGATGTCACCAGTGGCAACGCTCACAGGTCTGTGTGGGACTGATGCTGTTCAATGCATTAACAAACAACATAGAAAATCAACTCAGCAACGAGGTGACAAAATTTGCCAACACCACCAATTATTTAGGATAGTAAAGACAAGGGTCAACTGTGAAGAAATACAGAAACATCTTACAAGACTCAATAATGGGAAATGAAATGGTACTTGAAATTCAGTGAGACAAGCGTAAAGTGATGCGTTAGCGGAAAAAAGTAACACATACAGTGATTGGGTTTTGGGCTGAGCCTTAGCCATCAGAGGACTGAGGTGCTAGAGTTTTCAACAGATCCATGAAAATATAAGCTCATTACTCAGCAGCAATTAAAAAAGCATATAAAAAGATTATTAGAAATTATTAGAAAAGGAATCAATAAATAATTATAAACTAAGAGAAAAACACTATTAGCTATTATTTAAAAAAGATTGGAAATTATGAAAAAGGGAATCAAAACAAAAGGGAGAACTTAATGCTATTCTCTAATTTCCTCGTTTGCCCACTACTTCGAACAACATGTGCTGTTCTGATTCTTGAAAAGGATACTGTGGAGCTGGAACAGTCCTGTTCAAAGCAGGACAACGAGCATCATCCAAAGCATGGAACGAGTTCCAGATTAAAAGAAAAACAACAATAACAAAAATAAGCAAGGACTTCTGAGTCCGAAAAAGATGGCTGGGGGAGAGGAGAGACGTAATTTAGGCCCTGTGAGCAAGTAGCACCCCCAGCCGCGGGCACTGAAGTGGCAGGGATGATGCAGGGATGACGATCCAACCCTTCTCCCTCACTCTCAACTGTGAGAAGTCTCACTTTAGAAATATGCCCATTAGAGATACACAAAGCCAAATAATATTAGCACAAAGTAAGGATAAAACAGAGTAAGAGTTAATGGAGGGCAACAAATGTTTTAAGATCTCTTAAAACATCACTTGGAAGTAAATAGTGCTCGTTTTCTTTTAGCCATATTGAATAAAAATTATCTGAGAGAAAACGTATGTCTGAATGTGAAATAAAAGAAATGGAAGTTATTTTAATTTACTAGAATTCAAGTAGACAGGCTGTACAGCGTATTAAATTAATTCACACTTCATCAAAACACACTATTTGGTAGAGAATAATATTTTAGCTGCAAAATAACTACAGTGTTTGTAAGTATCTTCATGTTCAATTTCTAGACATATGTAAGATATCATAAACATATCATATCATAAAACATATGTAAGATATCATTCTTTTTCTTGGTCCTAATTATGCCGCGTTTCAAAGCGGGGTTTGGAAAAGTTGCCACTTGCTTTTGTACAGAATATGTTTTTCCGACACTGACGTATTTTCTATATACTACATTTACAATGCTTGCAAACAGCCATTAATAGAGAGGAAACCTATGAGCAAGCGCGAAGAAAACGCTACACTTAGAAGAACTCAGCTACACCTCACTGTTCAGAGAAGAGAGCCAACTGCAACAGAGCGATCTGCCAGCACTCAGAGGAAGAGAGGAACAGCTCTGCAGCATCCTTGACTCGCTCCCGAGCCCCCAAAGCCACCCTCTGGATGAGCTCTATACGAGTGCCTCACAATCCAGCCTGTTCTGTTAAGATGCAGATGCTGGACTGCCTGTTGGATTTTTCAGCCGAATAACGTGGTTTTGGTTAAATAACACAGCCTCAAATGAACTGAAAAAGCCCACAAAAATCCTGAAGCGTTTAAAGCACCAAGAAAGATTTAAAAACAACCCTGAAACAGCATTTCTATGCATTTTTTTTCACTCCTTAAGTAAGATGTCTCATAGCTCTAATTTGTATTGTGGGTTTTGCTGGGAACAAGGAAAAGGCCAGGTAGCGCCTTAAGACTGATAAAGGGAGCTATGAAAACAGTCTTGCTCTCCTCCACACGAATGACAATTTCATTCAAATGTCATGTCAAAAATCTAGAAATCAGCCTCTTCTGAGGACCATTTCCTCATCTACACTGTTTGCGTAAGGCACCGGGGCAAAAATGCTATTCAACTCTACAATAACTTTTCTTGTTTTGTCTCCCTGATATTTTCTTGTCAGAGGTTTTGGGTCAGGGTAAACTCTTGAGAAACGATTCGACATTCCCTCTGAAACTAATTAGATTAAGCAGCAGGTACCCACTCTAGAGTCAGAACGGGAGACTGCAGAAAGCACAGGGAATTCACTGCACTTGGGGTTAATGAACTCATTGTGTCATTTTGCAGAGGTAAAGAAGGGGTAACCTAACGGGCCAAATAAATTTAGATGTGTATGCATTTAAAAAAGAAAAAAAGTCGAGATATGGCAGCCCATTCAGCAAAAAATATGTTGTCAAATAAGGTCTCTAGGCTATTTTGTTAGAGCCTGCAATGTTGAAAGAGTAACCGTAAGGAAATCTGTACAATTAGTTTTAAAAACACGGAAGCTCACATCAAATTTAATCGGCTTTTAAAAGAAAATACATTAATACATGTTGCATCTGCACGACATTTACTTACCTTTAGCAGCAAAATCAAGCAAAAAATCTGGTTTATTTCTGGCTGAATAACTAGTATATTAACAATCTACTCTGTGATACCCTAATTCTGGAGTTAACGAACAGGCCATTTACCCAAGGGCAAAGCAGCACAACGTAAGTTTCAACCACTTGTAATCTCAGAAATGAGAGAGACAGATGGTCTGAGGAAAACAGAAGTCAGTTATAACTTTATAGACAGACATCACAGGAATGGAACAAAAATATATTTGTTTTAATTTGTGAAAACAATCGGTTTTCTTGTAGAACCATTGTAACACAGAAAATCCCATTCAGAAACATACAGCTTCTTCAGTTCTTATTAAATTACCTTCTGTTTACAATAATTCTTATGTTTAAAACATTTCCCTAGCCCCACAGGAGAGCAAGACCCAATCAAATTAGAACAATGCAGTAATGCTGCTCTGACAGCATTAGTCATTGATTCAAAGGCATCTGTTTTCTGAAAAACTCACCACGGTTTGTTGTCTTCCAAAAAAAAATTTTTTTTTTAAAACAATTTTTTACTTTGGATTCAAGTCAACAGATCAAAGTCAAAGATTCAGACAATCTCTGCTTACTTCTTTATTTCAAGAAGTACTTGAAACAAACGGCTGAGATTCAGTGCACATCTTACTAGATGGACATTATAAAAACTCAGCATTTCATGAATTAAACAAAAGAACAACAGAAGCTTGAACAGATGAAGTAGGGCTTTTTTTTTAAACAGAGAGTAATGTGCACATTCATATTAAATTTTTGATAAATAAGTATGCTGTGAGAATTTTTTGTCAGGAGTCATAATTCATTCATTATTTACACTGAAAAGGAAGAGAATATAAATGACACAAAGGAGAGCAAGACAGTTATAACTGAGTAAATTACTTTGTTTTTCCAAACACCATCAGAGCAGGGAGATACTCAAGGCAGAATGGTAACCAATAAAAAATGAACAGCAAACACTTCCAGCAATAGAAGTCACTGCAGAACAGTCAGAGGGACAAGGAAGATTTTAATATTTGACCACGTTTCTCAGAATATTTAGCTAGTCCAATTTTGCCAGCGAGAAGCTGAGTTCGTTAACCCTCACACTACCACACTTGTGGATCTTGCCGGATGAGCTACTTCGGTGTTAGAACAGCCGGATGGAGGGCTGCACTCCCCGCCGCAGCTGCAGCGCTGTACCTACCACTCTTGCCAGAAACAAGCCTTTCAAGTGGCTAGATAAAATGCTTTGTCCTAGAATAACCATTCCTATATTCCCGTGCTCTATTAACTGGAACAGTTTCCTTTACAGTGTATTTTTGCTTATCTACATTTCACTACAATCTGCCAAACAATTGAAGATTTCTCTCAGTTTAGTGCCAAAATGCTGTGTCAAATACCCTTTCGAGTAAACTTTCAGAAAGGGCTCTTTTCATCTCCCCCCACATTACAGGAGAGAGCCGACGGAGAATGATAAACTTTCTCACTCATCAGTGAAACCAGCTGTTTGCTGAGTCCAGGCCAGCGTACTGCAGCGTGATTTTGTCCTGCTCAGGAGTCAACTGTCTTTATACATGTAGGAAAAACTATGAATAAATAAAAATAAAAGTAGCTAAGAGCTGTGGTGTAGATTTTGTGACACTAAGTTCTGGATGCGTTTTACAATCCTAAGCAGTTGCCTGCTCGTGAATTCAATCTGCAGGGGATATCGTTTTTAGCGGGAATTAATGTTTTCAGAAATGCTAGAACTAGGGAAAGTAACTCTCCCTTCCTCAGAAAGCATATAAACCTGGCTTTTTGTTTGCATAGAACCAATATCTTAGGCTGGAAGCTTTTCCTTGTTTTCCCTTAAAAAAAAAAAAAAGAAAAAAGAAAAAAAAAACTCTCCTTCCTTTTTCACTCCCACCACCCCAGCAAAAAAACTCACCTCTCTTTCAGCAAAACGAGCATGCCTTGTTACATGCTGCTCTGTAACTATAGGAGCAAATCAATAGCAGCTGAATGCCATCTGCTTCGGGCAGCAGAACAGCACCAAAAGTGTGAGCAATGCATCTTCCCTTATTGAAAGGTTATTTTATGCAAGTAAACAATTCATCGTCTTCTTGCACGCTTGATGCTCATTTACCACTTCTGATCAATAAAATATGCAAAACAACAAAAAAATTGAATCCTAAGAGTAGTTCTGATGCCAGCGTGATAGTTAATCAATATCAGGTCTCTGTTCAGTAAGGCAGGCAGTAGGGTAACTCTCTATTGTATGAGCCCTGGAAAACGCGTGGAAATGCGTCTTGTTGCCTCTAAAATACAATAGGAGAGTGAGAAACACAACTTTTATCCTGCAAATTAAAACAGGAGAACGAAACAGGACACATTATTTCAAGTGAAATTCTTTTCCTTCACTGTGCAAAGGGTATTGTGTCAATGCGTCTGATGATTTGCAGCAACAACGAACTTGCTGAAATGCTTTTGATGGAGCTTTACTATCATTTAACATAGCTATTTAGTTAAATCATAGCCATTACAAGACATGCTTTGGACGGCAACCCACTCCGTTTCTTTCTAAAGCTGCTCTACCTTATTAAGTCTTGGTTTTCAATGTATTCATGTTTCAGGTGAACTCAGTTTTTCTGTTAAAAACAAACTGCTATGGGAATTTCTTTTGCACAGTGTTTCTTTTAGTCAGACCACAAACTGCCTTATTACATTAAGCCTCCTGACAATTGATTCAAGTAGAATACTTCTCTCCCAACAAAGAAAACAACATCATTTTACAGATATTGCAAAACAAACCCTCCAATTTAAACTGGTTCCTAAAATAATACCAAGTACTCACAATGACTCACAAAGGCTCTCTACTCTAGTGAGCTATATTTCCTAATATTAAAAGAAAAATTACCGTTCAGATGAGAAAAATATTTGCATAACATATCACCAAAATAAAGCTGCTAAATTAGTTGCACACTGTACCTTCTGATCAGCATTTATACCACATTTCCTTCATTCTTTTATCCTGGTTGTATACAGAAGCACAATTATTCTGGTATCTGGCTTTCACTTACTTTTGGTTCTCTGAACTGCAAGAAAGCTTTGGTACGCTTTTGTAAAAGGATATCTTATGTAGGGTTTCCATTTAAGAGAATTAACAATTTTTTTTAAAAAAAATTAAATACTGTATTTTCTATATATTTACAAAGCAAAGACACTTCCCAATGCACTGGCCATGAACTTTCCAGAAAAGGTTTACTACAAGAAACCTAAACACTACTGCCTAAGAAAGAAATTCATGATCAAAAATAAATTATTAGAACCAAACAAAAACTTCCAATAAAAAAGCAGCGCTCATATATAGGAGAGAAAGAAAATCTCTCGTCAGTTGTTCAGTTCTCATAATTCTTACAAAAACAAGACTACTGGTTGAACTCATCTATAAATCAACTTGTATAGAATTTTTAATTGGCAATTAACTGGTAATTAATAAAGCTGATATTTGCAGATACGAAAACAGACTTTCTTAAATGTCACCTGACCAACCAACTAAATTTAACGCAAGACTGAGTAGGGTTTGAGGTTTGTTTAAATCTGTGAATTACAGGCTGATTTGTGAGCAACGTTTCAATTTTTTCCCTCTTACAATCTTGCATACACATCTAAATATTTGTAGCTATAACTGGCAGCTCCCTGTTCTGTTCCCCCGAGCTTGGATCAAGCTCCTTCTGCCTGCTTTCTACATAAAAGCATATAAGCTCATATGAACGTCGATATATAATCACATTTATAGAAACCAAAACAGTTTTGATCAAATTAATAATACAGAACATGGTAAAGAAAGTGCAGTAGCTTTAGTCAATGACCCAACTAGCAGTAAGGGTATAATTTAAAGTCAGAAATTTCCAGTGCATGCACCGTTAGCCACAGTGAACCTGTTACTGCTCTAAAGGGAATTGTTTGCCTCTTATTAGATTTTCTACAGCACAGCCATAAGTGATAAATGTACTGCTGTACTCACTGTCAAGTTAATCAATGCTGCCAAAGTTTTGTTGACCTAACAGTAATCCATAAAGTGAGAGGCATTTTCTCTATCCCTATGACATCTCAGTCCTCAGTGGAGATACAAATCTTGCAACAGCATCTTTAAAAAAAAATGAAAAAACAAAGCAAAGCGGGGGGGGGGGGGGGAGTGTGTGAAAAAGGATATTTTCAAAATTCTGTCTTCAAATTAGCAGAGACTGTGAGAATTTCCTCTCTCTCTGAGAAATTGTTTAAACATGAAAGCCACACAATGGATTCAGTTTGGTGGCTAAAATACTAGCAAAATGGATAACTTCACTGAGGATAAATCCTTGCCTATAAACAGAAAGTAAAAACCAGCTGCAGGAGTCTTCCAGGGAAACGGCTGTGTTATCAGCGCACAATTTACTTGTGACTATAGATTAGCGCGCTGGTCCAAACAGAGCACGGTGCAGCAATTCTGAGGGTGGTCATGCAAAAACAATAATAACAATCCACCTCCAAAACTTGTCTATTGCTACATATGGCTGTAACTCACAATCCATGAGAGGCATCACCACTGCAAAGGCGAAAAAAGCCAGGAAACAATCCCTGGTAGAAAGAGCTGCTCTATAAACAAACTGCTGCCATGCTCTCACAAGCAATTATAGACATATGAAATATGAATTGCCATTGATTTTTCTCCTAGAGGTCACTCTGCTCCATGTTTTACGCACTCTAGGCATTTATTTGGGTGGCAAACTGACAAGTTTTTACAGAATTAACGGAGCAATGTAATCCTTGCTCAATCACAGGTACTTCATTGTGGCTTCTGCTCCTTGACACTCGTCCCTCCCAAAACTCACTAGCAAGGCACTCCTTGATAAAGGCAAGGAACTATGCAACTACATGCGGAAAAAAAGACCAACCTAACTTGGTCAGGGAATGCTTATTAACCTCTTCTGTGCTGATGACAAGTGAGCAGCCTCAATCAAAGGATTACATTTATCACAGCGGAGCAATCCTACAGCTAATGCTCTGACTCGGCTAAAGCTCTCCACATTCTTGTTATTGAAAGAAAGACGATTTCTCCCCAAACGAGAAATACAATTCCCCATTAGCCCCTTAGCACAACTAAGCTGTCTAGATTTCCATTAAAAATTACTGTAACATTAAAACATTGCAAGAATGCCAAGCTACTCTCTAGAAATCTCATGTTTCCAATGTTATTTTCACATTCAGCAAGCGCTCATTTTCCTTACTTAGAAACCAGAGAGCTACTTACTTTTGACCAGTAAAGCCCCCCAACGAGGTTGAAGCTGGGAATCACCATCACCATATATTCTGGCTTTTTTAAGTCAGCTACCTTCTTTATATTTATTATTCAGTTTTGGCACACAATTGCAGCCTTTGGGTTCCCCATGCAAGAGGAATTTGCAAAGAGGCTGGGCTGCACCCTTCCTAGTGGTTCTGCCTCTGAAGGCTCTGGTTTAATTTATGAGTAGGCTTTGTCATCTGAAGCTAAGTGTAAATTGTTATTTTTAGTCACATTTCCTGGTGTCTCAATGAACAGACAGAACAGTACCACAATTCTATGGTACAGAAAGCTTAGTCAGGCTTTGGACAGAAAGATAAGCAAATAAAAGAGGGATATGCCATCGGTGCAAATTTGTCTGGAGTAGCGGTGCCCAGAAATCAAAGCAGGACGTGGATAAAGTATCAAGGGTTCAGAACGAAGTTATAACAAAATTGTTATAACGGTTAGAACAATTTGCATCTCTGTTGACTGGACACAGGCTTGACCTTTAACACATGAGCCTCAGTACATAACACTATGACATACTTAGATTGAATGAATCAGTCAAGAGGACAAAATGAAATTTCAGAAAAAAAATCAAGTCAAGGTGGAAAGATGGCTAGTGACATATAAACATGAAGGGATCAGCTACAGATCTAAACATGGTAACACAGAGACTGAGGAAAATGGCAAATTTACTACAGACAAAATAATTTAGATGTCGCCATCCTCACGTTAACAAGCCTAGGCTTCTCCACCTGTCCTAGCTCTGAATCAATCAGTGCCCTGATGCTGGCATTCCTTCTGGATTCATCGCTGAATCTCACCCTTTGTAAAATCAGGCAAAAATAATTGTCCAAACCAGATACAATTGGGCTCCATGTTTTTTGGCCATATTCACTATTTTTGTTTTTTTTTGTTGTTTTTTTAAGGTAGGTCTGGCTGCTAGACCGCTTCACTGAAACATTGTTCATACTCTATTTATATGAGTAAAACTGTTCCTGAATATCAACATTAGACCACAGTTATTGACAACCTCCTGCACCATCAGAGCACAAATTCATCATAAAACCCACTAACCTTTATTTCCACTACTAAAAAGCCCCAATATGCTACAGTAACCTACCCCTGCAAAAAATATCCTCACCATTCCAACTACTAAAGCTGGATAACTAATTAAGGTTGTATGATTAAACTTGTTTGGATTTAACTGCAAATTTGTAATTATAAAAAGATTCGCCAGGAAAGGAGATACGTACCATTACAGGGCATATCAATACAATGTCATTACAAAAAAGCAAACTGCTTCCTAATCCTGAAGTTACACAACTACTACTGCTCAAAACAAGTAGCCTGTATCGCTTTGTGAACTTGACTGAGATTCCAAATGCCCTGAGAAACACCTGAAGGTATCATTTAGAGACAGTTACGAAAATGCTGGTGGCTACAACACTGCTGATTATGAATCCTGTGAATTTATGGTCTTTGTTCCTCCATAGCTTTACCGCCATCTGTTATTGCTATGTAAGTGCTTTTGAAATGTTACACTAGAAATCTTCCCCACTGAACTAGGTGCAACGAGAGCCAGCTCCCATGCTGCAAAGGGCACTTGGAAATCTGGATTCCCGGACATGCGAAGAAACTGGGGGAGGTTGCCCTCTTCTCACTTTCTCAAGATTTCTTGAAGGCATACTAAAAATTATGCAGAAGCCAATATTACAGGGAGCTGCTCAGGAAGCCACGGGTACTCAGAATACCACTACAATCTCCTACCGTCTTGCCAGCAAGTATACAAAGAAAAATACTGTAACTGACCTGTGCTCAAACGCCATGTCTATTATGGCATGTCTATTATCACAGTAAACGACACCACACTATCACAGCTATGAATACTCTATTTCCCGACTGATGATGATATTCAGAAGGTAAGAAATACAACACACTGAAAAAACGGAGGAAGAACTCCCTCAGTCAGACACTCGTAACTGGAATGACATTTTCTCAGAACGCCTATGGGGAAAGTTATCTTTGACATTTTGATCTTCTTAGAATAGATATACCCAATGGGCTGCAACAGTGCGCACACACACACAAAATAATTTTGTCCAACTGTTTTAAAACCGTAACTCTACAAAAGTAGACTCCCGCCACATATTTGCTTTAAAGGTCATGGATGCACCACAGAAACTGCTGTTCTAGGAAAACAGTTTTAAGAGCTGCAGCAGTTGGTATATTTGTGCCATCAGTTTAGGCGAGCTGCACTAGCAGCGCAACTGATCTAGCTAAGATACTTCTATCAAAAGTGATTTAGAAATGAAAGTGCTTAGTGTGCAACAGATGATACGTATACTCTCCTACTTTTTCTTGATAACATAATCTAGAAGTACTTTATTCGAAAACCTTACTTACAGAACAAATATCATCAACTGAACCAATGCACAATACTTCCTTTGACCACACTAATACTCAAAGTCCATACATTTATTTCAATGTTACCTGACAGAAAGGCTTTCTTCTGGGCTGCTGCAGGACCTTCAATGCTGATGCACTGAGTCTCAACAAGCTAAATGCTGCCACTCTGGGGAAAAACCCAAGCAGGTTCCCCTATAGTTTGCCACTAAGGGAAATACCTGGAGGACCCATGTGCAGAGTGCTGCTTGCAGCAGGTGGGTCAACACCGGCTGGGATGCACGGATAGACGGGAGAAAGAAACATCCACCAGAACTGTCTAGGTACACTTCACTAGGGAGACCCACCTGTATTAAAGAGGGAACGAGAAAACACGGAAAAGTCATCAAAATCTAATGTGCAAGGCTTAAGTCCTCAGCAAACAAAGGGGTTATTGGTTATTAATGTAAACCATAAACAAGCCACACTTAGATATTACCATGTTTACTACACAGTAACAAACTGAAATGCTGTAGGTCTGAGTTTTAGGTAAAACTGGAAGTAGATTTTGTGACCAGCCCTGAATTGTGGTATCTGGGATTTTTCCTGTGTCTTTTAATTTCCTTGAAGGAGGTATGTATGCAGCAAAGGTACATACATATCAAGGTCAAATACGATTTGACGTTCCCAAAACAGAGGCTTTGAAAATAAGTGTCTTTTAGTGCTTTTGTTGTGAAGAGAAACTAATTTCTGTATCACAAATAAAATTTTCCTTTGTTTTTAGTGGCTACTCTCAATCTTATTTTGTTGCTTCAGTGTTTCTTATTGCTTTATGTAAAATTTGCATTCGTTGACAACGTTGGTTTACTCTGACTTTTATACTAAGCTTTGAACTAATTGCTCTCAATTAATCTGTTCCACTCTTTGATAGCTTATTTATCAGATTGGGAAAGATAGATTTAATGGTGCTTGCTGGAAACAAGTCCTTTAATTGGAAACACCAGAGTGTTTAGCTCACTTCGTGCTCTAGCAATTAAGGACAATTTGGAAAAGCGTTTTTCCCCCTACTATTGTCTCCTTGATTAGATTTCCAAAGAAGCAGACAAAACAAATGACAATACCACCTAGCAATATTGGTTCAAATAAAAGCCCAGCAGCCAAATTACTTACTATGAGAAATGTGAACCATCCCTATCAATTCCAATGCTGTGTTACATTCATTTTGCTGTATCTTTGCTTCCCAAGTAGGTAAATGGCAAAATTTCTTTCAAAATGCATAGCTCTATGCCTGCCTTTATACAATTATCCCTTTCCACAAATAAGCCAAATCAACAGAAGAAATTATTTTTCTTGATTAAGCTCCCACATTTCTCTTGGGACGAAACAAAACAAACAATTAATCTTTCCTTATTTGTTCTCAGAAGAACCTGCATCCCTTAAACGTACGATAACCAGGGTACCTGTGGCAGGCAGTCGGCAGCAATTAGGCTTGTGCTGAAAATGAATGGACTAGAGTCAGAATGCCTAATCTGCTGAGAGTTTCTACAGCAGGGCAAGGTTACACCAGGAAAATTCCCTTGCTGTGAAAATACTGTTAAAAATTACCACTTGACTTCAGCATAATTAACAAGGTTTGGGAATTTATATGAACTAAGTAATTGAAAAGAATTAGCAAGAGATATATGCATTAATCTTCACCCGTTACAACATGCTTAATGAAATTAAAGAGTCTACTTCTACTTCACCCTGTTTCTGCAAACTTTTTTCACCTATAGAACAAGAAAAAGTATATTAGAGAAAGACAACAATAGTTGTGAGAAATGAAAAAGAAACTGCATCACCAAACTCAATTTTTATATTGATACTATTTGAAGACTTTGCTGTATACAAATCGCAGTATTTACCAGAATAAGAAACTATTAAAGTTTCTGATTTTAATGTCCACCAACAGGAAAAATTCATATCAGAACGTATAAGTTTACGTGTCATTCAGTAATGCGTATTCATTCCTAAATATCATGCAGTTAAATTCAGGTCTGCTTCAATCAGGACATCCTATAATCAACAGCTTCAGTAAAATGAGCATTTCTTACTCTGAATTAAATCCACATTATATTTGGATTACAGAGACAATGAACAAGTGAAAAGAGAAATGTAATGGCGAGCAGTGCCAGTATGCGTGGAAGACAACAGTGTTATCACAAGATAACAAGTATTTGTGATTTTTCTGTGCTACCTTATGAACACAAGACCTCCTACCCTTAATTCACCCTGGAATCCTCCAACATATCCTTCGGAAAACACATGGAAGACTGCATAAATGATAAGAAAAGGTAACACACAGAAAAAAACTCTCTCTAAGACAGGGAAAGTCTCGCTTACTGAAGGAGCGAAGCAGAAGACTCACTGACCACCCTCCCACAACCTGCTTGAAGACCACCCGTCACCTCCTTGTCTGCTCACTTCTCTGAAGTGCTCCCAGACCTGTTCTTGCCTCTTGTTTAGGCAGCCAAAGAATTTTGCCAAGAATGTTTTTGCTCCTGTGCACTTTCCATATAACACCCTTAAAGCAGATGCTCAAGAATTACCGCTCATTTAATTCAGTATCTTTCCTGTTAGAAGTTTCATGATGGGAGGGTCCTTCAGAATGGTCTGCAGTACAGTGAAAACTACAGTATACATACTACACTACATAATACACACAAAGCCAAATAAGAACATTAAAGGTATTTTGAAATACTTCAAACTACTCAATATTTGTTTTCTTCCTCTCACCTCCTGATGTGGCCTGTGTCCTACGTGCAAGCTCAAATCCTGCTATAAAGAATTTTTCACATCCTCATGAACATTTCCTCAGCCCTCACGTGCTGTTTATAAATGCTTTAAGAATATTAATGATTGATCCTCACTCAAAGAGCGTAGGCAAAAGAACGCTATCGGATTGCACACAAGCAACCATTTGGCAGACCTATGTCTAAATCGCCCGATAATTTAGGCTGCACGTTACTGAACAACGGTAACACAATAGTTACGCATGCAGTAGCAGAATACTCTTTCATTGGAGAATAAAATTTTCCCTTCATTGGCAATTCGACAAGTATCTTTACAGAACAGTTTTGAAGAAAAAGACCTTAAGATTTAACTTGGCTTGAAAAGCCTGTTTGAAAAAGCAATCACCATTTGTATGCTACAGAACATGAATTAGCTTATGGAAAATGACACACAGTTGGAAAAGAAAATGTGTTTCAAATGCAACAGGTTGATTTAAATGATGGGGGAAACTGAGTCATTCTACTATAATACAGGTCAGGATAATAAAGACCCTTTGCAAGAACTGTAGCTCTCTCCTTCCTTTGCTATAATGAACAAAATTGTTTGACCTTTTTTTACAGACATGCTCATGAAAACCTATTAAATATTCATTAGGGAAAAAAAGAAAATTTATTGTCTGCATGTCAAATGAGGAGTTGCCTCCTAGATCAGGAAGGTGACCATTCTTCCTTTTATCGTGACTAAATAAAAGAAGCATCCCCAAATTTTGTATTGCTCTAGAGGGAATTACAGGTATTAGAATGATTGACTACAGTGACAATAAGCAGTGAGCCAGAAAATGGGAACTCAAGTTTTAATATTCCTAGTTCAGCTTTAACAGGCTGTGACATCTTGAGCAGAGAACTTCATTGCTTTGTCTCCCTCCTTAAAATATCTTGCAGTTATTTAGGGTATACGCAGGTCCTGACAGCAACCATTTCTTGCTCTGTATATACATAGTACAGTTTGAGGTCCAATTTACCTGGAGCAAAAGTTTGTGACACTATAGTGTTATGATATATAGTACAACTAAAAGAGAATGAGCACTTACAAATGGCTTCTAAATTTGTCATGATTTTTAATGAAAACTGTGCTTTTAATTGAATAATATTTACTTTGATCAGCTCAGACATGCAAGAGTAGAATGAAAGTGGGGTTCGTACAGCACAATTCTATGAGCCAAGAAGCAGATTTCTGAAGAAAAAGGAAAGAACATGAATTGTAAAACATCGAGTAGCAGCACTTATAAAGAAAATTGTAACCTTTTAAACAAACACAAACTAGTTAAATTTCCTAAGCATGCTTGAAAAAAGCCTGGAACAGATCCACAGGAAACACCTTTGCAAAAAGGCAGTCTTAATAAAGGCTTCTCCTTTAAATTATCTGCAAAAATTATTTTGCTTTCTCCCTTTCCCTTGCTTTCTACCTCCTGGTAGCAAATATGCAAGCCTACATCTGTCAAATACACTTCTTTAAAACCAACAGCCATCCGAAACCAGCTACGTATCCGTTCCACCAAAGAAACATGCACGCACAACAGAATCTTAAAGCAGCTGGTCGCAGCAATGATGGATTTAAGTTATTAACCGATCAAAAAAAGATGGATGGTGGTCTGCTTTTCTTAATCCACATCATCATCTAGATCTATTTAAAGATATGTGGTGCACTAACATACTTAGTTAAGGTTTCGATAAAATCACTAGAATAATCTGCCCTGTTACATTGAGACTGTATCGATCAATAAAATCACTTGTACGAGGAAAGTACTGTTAAGTACTGACAATCCCAGCCATTAATATTATTTAACACTCTGCTCACAATCTTTAATGAGGACAAAGAACGTTTTGTCTTTTTATACTTATCATACCATTGCTTCTAGAGCTCCTTGTAGGTACAGTTCATCCTTGATTACTGCACGCTAAATGGAGTTGGAGGAGGAACACTCTGAGTAACTTTCGATAACAAAGAATTTTTCATGGCAGTAATACACTTGGGTGATTCCACAGACTTTCCAGCAAAACAGCAGTTAAATCTTATTTCATTACATTCAACTTTCACTTGCATCTTTATAAAGCTAGATTCAGTCTTCCCATTGTACTTACCAGCACTTAAAACAAAACCCCTTTCCAGAAACAGCAATCAGGAAGATAAATATCTGCTCTGGGCTTGATGGAAATTTTCTTCTGCAAATAAGCCTGTTTGGTGTTAAATTAGTTAGAAATAGATCCTGGAGTATGTGCACATAGGACAAAGGGAAGGACTGTTTCTCCAGAAATCTTTAGGGTGGTTAATGAATGACACTAGGAAGTCAAAGTGATTTTCATCCCGCTTTATCTCTCAGATACAGTGAATGGTTAAATAGAAGCCTTGTGAGAACACACCTGCAAGTCAGGAACGCACAGAATAAGATGCAGAATACAAAAAAAAATAGGCCTACATTTTGCGTTAAAGATTAACATGTCTTCCTGTGAGTTCAGCTTTAAAAAATACAGCCCACTATCTCCTGCGCATAAAGCCTTTGAGCTTATAAGACATCAGCTTCAAAAGGTTTTGCGCAGCACATCCGACTTGTGTACCTCTTTGCTGCATTTTTTTTAAGTCAGTGTTCACCACACATACAAATCTCAATTCACAAAAACACATTAATGTTTAATCTAATTTAATAACAAGATAAAAACATAAGGACATGTTTATTTTTAGAACTATATATGAAAGCCTGTACTGCCTCAGACCAAAGGTCCATTTAGCACCGTATCCCATCTCAAAAAGCAGCCATAGGCAGATACCAAGGAAGAGTATGAGCAAGACAAGCATATGAGATATTTTCCTTTAATACTTCACCAGCTTCCAAAGTTATTTTCAGCTCAGGGATTTTCTGTGCCAGATGTAAACTGCTCTTCCATGAGCCTTTCCAGTCTTTCCTCAAACCACTTTGAACTTCTTGCCTTTGCAGCACCCTTTGGCAAAGACGCATAGGTTTACAGGAATAACTAAATTCTTAATGCAGAGCGCATTTCAGAGTATTAAGGAGAAAGAACAATTGTAATGAATATTAACATCGACAAAATGGATAAATGTGATGAATGTGAACTGCACAAAAAAAATGTGAATAGCTTAACCGTTCTATGATCATTTTGCCGTTCTAATTCTAGAATTAAATAATAACCAACTTATTCATTTTTACTTGGCAAAAGCAAAGGAATTCCTCATAAAAGTGTACATGTCACATACAGAGATCTCAACGTTTCTAAAAGGCTCAGGAACAGCATAGGTTCAGAAACTTCTGTTCCTACAAATATTACATATTGGTTTTAAATATTGACAATGCAAAGTCAAGAACTGTTTCAGGTAGAAAGCACTTACAGATGGCTTCTCATCCTAGAAGCCCACATCAGCTTCAAATAACCCACAAATCAAAATCCCCTTCACTTTATACGACATTCCAGCTTTTGTTCTGTCTAGCAGAGCTCAGGTTGACTTTAGGTACTATTGTGAGACATTTTCCGCTCTGCATCACAGACAGAAGAGAAAATACTGCAAAACTCTATGCATCACTAAGAATTTGTTTTCCCCACATTCACACATCTTCTGACCCTCCTCCAACTGGGAAAGCACTGAAGCAGTATTTCAGCTGCAGTTAACAGAGGAGTATTTTGCTATTGAGAGCAAAGCTCTAGCCAGCGTACAATGCGGTTTACTTGCACACTGGCATCAGGAGTCTAGATGGCTTTTCTGAGTGCAGACACCAGACTGCTTCACTCTTCCTTGAGGATCACCAGGGTTATAAATGACCGTGCTCACTTTCTTCCTTGTTAAGACAGTGAGAGGTCAACAGAAATTAAATGAGTTAAGCAGTGAAGAACTAGTATAACTTCTCACTAAGTGATGCAAATCTTTTTTCTTCACAATTAGAGAGAGAAAAAAAAAACCTCTGAGAAATCAAAGTATCTCACTTCTCAGAATCACAGTGAAAAGGGGCAACAACAGATAGCCATAGGAGATGAAAGATTCTTATCCTTTGTTGCAATATGAAATGCTGCATTAGTTCTGCAGAGATCTAGAACATATTTTCCCAAATCAGTAAAAACTTCCTTTCAGTACTTTAATTAAAAATGTTTCAACTGAACTTAAATTTTCTCAAAGCAACAGCACACAACTACATCAGCTTAAATCAAGATAGTTCAATAGCTTTAGAATGCACAAATTCAGATTGATAACTAAAATCAGAGGGATTTTTCTGGGCTTAGAGGAGGTTATTCAAACCTGTCATCCACATTTATTTATTTGCTCATACCCATTATGAACAATTAGAAATTAGAAAAATTCAATTAGAAAAGACTATTTATTCCAACTTTATCACAAGGACTTTAACATCAACATTTACTGAAGCAATTAAAGAAAATCATCAGCTGAAAGGACATCTTGGGCCAAATTTTCAGTAAGATTGCTTTCCTTTTGCAGCCACCAATTGTAGAAATATCTCATTCATCTTCACTTTTTCTGCTGTTGAACTGCTCCCCAAAACAGGGTAAGAAAATGAATATAATAATGGGTGATCATCTCCTTTATACTTCCGATGAACTTATGCATGAAGCAGCTACACAGTATTCATCACTATATATGCTGTTTTCCTAATTCCACTCTGCTGGAAACAAAGACAGTTATATGATTGTGTTCTACTTTCTTAACAGCAGAAATCGTAACAGATATTGCTTTATCTATCTTTCTCAGGAAGGACTGGTAGGTTTTTTTTCTTTAAAGGAGTTATATTTTGGAGAATACTGAAATATAGGTCAAAGTGCTTCTCAGATCATGAGATTATTTCCTTAAATGGAAAACAAATCTCTAGTCCAGTTGCATAAACTCCATAATTCATTTTGAAGATTTGGATTCCTGAAATTGCTGGAATGTTGAAGTTCACCAAATTTTCAAGTCTCACAGCCAAGCAGAGCTTTAACCAATCTTATCTCCAGGAATCAGGACTGTTCTCTTTGTAAAAGTTCAAGACTAAATAAAAGCCAAGTATGTTTTCTTGACCCCAAATGAGAGAGAAAGATTAGCTCTAGCTCTACGTATTATCTCTGGTTACAGACAGACAGAGCAGCGCAGAAGGTTTACAGCCCCGTTATACACTAGATTCTTGCCGGTTACAAGAACAATTTCTTCAGATCACCCATACCACAAGTAATGCGTTCGTATCCTGAAGCTCATCAGAAATAAGTGCCTTCTCCAAAACCCTTCTGCATAACTAAACCATTTCAACAAACATTAGTGGCTGCACAGTCCCATCCCAAGGTGTTAGGTGCCATTTCACAGTGGATTCTGTCGACTACTTCTGTTACCTTGCAGGACTGATGATATCAGCACATGATGGGATTTCTTCTGCCCGTGGGGTTAGAAAATATCTATTCCATTGAACTTTAAAAGGCAGGCCCGTCAAAGGGCTAGTCCCTAGGGTAGAGAGACTGGATGGCAATAACGTCTAGTATCAGCTTGCTGGGATAAGGAGATGACTCTTGATCAGAAGGCGGCAAGCGGTTAGATCAGATTCCTCTCCGCTATCAATTCACTGGGAATAAGGTCCATAAAAACTGCTCTTTCAAGACTAAATCATATAAAATCTACTTACAACAAAGACTGGTCAGACCGACAACACAGCTGCAGTGGCTTCAACAACCAGTTCGATAAGGTCTCTCCTATGAATCCCAGTGATGTCTCCAAAGTCCAGGATAAACCCAACTGCCTGTGCAGTAGCTCCATCCAAACGGCTGACTGTTTTTGCACAGCAATATCTGTGCAAGAGGCAGCATATCAAGTGATCTGTTCCTTTAAATACACTATCTATCAAAGGAGACCATATTTCTAAATTGCTTTGTGATAAACAGCCAGTCTCAGATTGCACAGTGGATTTTAAAAAGATCCAAAGGCTAAAATGTTGATTGACAGTCTGCCCTACCATCTTGCACATTTACCTATAACTTCTAGTACTTTCAAATAAACAAACGTTTCACCAAACTCACAGAAGCAATATCAGCAATCACAGTCCAGCTGCAAGTCCAGCTGGCAGCCATTCTCAAATCGGAGGCTCCCTATACAACCAGCTTCTTGAAATTTGCATATTCTATCTTTTCTCAACATCTAACTCTTCAAGAAATTTATCAATAGAAGACGTTTCATAACCATAAACAAATTATAGCTAAGTTAACAGTTTTAGTGCAATCCAATATCACTTTTAGAGAGATTTTTGTCAGTGATAGTGTAATCTAATGATTTATTTTAAAAATTTTAAATCAGAAACAGCTGCATTCTGATCTCTGCTCTCTTACAAGTTATGAGCTCAGATACACTAATAAGTTGCTATGACATCAAAATTTATACCGCACAGTAAGTGATTTGTGGTGACTGTGAGAGTGCTCTTAGTTGACAGCCATCACAAGGTAATCAGCGTGAGTTTAGCCCTCCTCCAATGTCAGGAAAAGGCGATTGCTTTTTGGTGAAGACAAAACCAACTCAGATTAAGTCCTACCTGCTACAGGTTTAGAACATGCATGGGGACAGTTACCATGGCTCAGCAGAGGAGTAATAGCTTACTGCTTCATGCTCATTTGCTTGAGTGTTTGGGCCCCCATTCTGTCTTTCACTTTTTTGCATTTCTTTCCTCACTTATAAATTAAACAATCCTCTTCTCCACTTGTCAGACAGTCATTTGTTCACAAGCAATCTATATTATTACTCTGCATACTGTTGAAATACTAGACATAGTCTTGAATATATACATTAGTCCTTACTAATAGTCAACTATTCTGCACTATTAAAAATGAAAGTTGTAAATTCCAGTCAAACTTGTAAAATATGAAAGCCACTGAAACATATATAAACCAGTCTTTCACAGTTCTATGCAGAAAATCAATCTATAATCAAGAGGGAAAAAAAATCCCCACTTGGCTTTCAAAACCACAAAGGCCATCTAATAAACATTTGCTGACAATGGATGGGGATAAATTTAAGAAAATGAACTTTTTATAGCACAATCTAATAATATTTGGTTTATTCAAAGTTTTGCTACACTTTAGAAAAACAAAGACATGATTTTGGACTTCCATCCTTCCGCTCTAATAAAAAAACAACGCACCCTGAAAGGATGCAAGAGGGTGGTTTCATCATGAAAAGACTACAAAGAAGTGACAGCGTACTGACAACTGCAGCACTTTCCATCTTACAACAATTGCTTTCCTTGCTCCTTGATACTAATTATAATATTTAAATTTCATAGAGCAATTTTCATCCAAATTTCAACTAGAGAGGACTACACTTAGTCAAGATTATATTAAAAAACAGTATGATTAGACCATGTCTGATACAGGTCTGTATTTGTCTACAATCTTCACATTATTTGATGCCTGTACAGATTTTCAAGATTCAAATGGCATAATAAGAAATGGAGCTATATTGCATTAAACAAATCATTTGGAAGTAACATCTGCGTAAATGCTCAACCTCTGCATAGGATCCCAGTTGTTTCTAAAATAGCAATATTAAACCAATTACCGTAATAGTTTACTAGCTACAGAAATGCTTAGCTAGTGGTACTACGGTAGTAATCCAACTGCTCTTAAAGACTGACTCTCCTTAGTATCACCTGAAAAATGTTTGCAATATTTTATACACATGACATTAAATTAAAATCTGATCATTCATCTTCTGCAATGGTACCATATTCCTACACTGTGTCCTGGAAAACGCCTGGCACTTGTTGATTATTTCTGTTTTCTGTCAGCAAATTTAAAATTAATGACTGCTTTCCAAGAATATTAATTATTTTCTTTTTTCTTTTTAAATTTAGTATGCACGTTAGCATGGCTTTAGTTTAGGGGCTAGCCTTGTTTTGAATGGGGTGTTAGACCAGACGACCTCCAGCAGTCTCTGACAACCTAAACTATTCTATGTTTCTATGGTAGTCACTGGTGATACAACAGGGGAAAAGTTAATTAAATTTACAAGAATGTAAGTTAATCAACTCCTCCAGTAGAGGGGGATGTTCTTTTACAGTTTATCAGCAATTAAAAAGTGCTAACCAACCTACCCCATACCTTTGCAACAAAAATCAACCTCACAACAGAAATAAATACATGCGCCTTAGTAGCAATATTCTTCAAAAGATAGTTTTATGCAAATCAAAAAAAAGGAAAAAGTCATAACAAACATCTGTAAGAGAAAAATGTACGAATGACAGAGCAAGATAGGCTGACAGCTGTCAGCAACAAAAAGGACCTACTCCTTTTCCAAACCAAGTCTTTCCAAGAGCAGTTTTCTCTACCTACATGATAAATGTAATTTTTTAGATGCCACTAATACAATAAAACTCAGGGCAGGAAGAAAAAAGGACTACATTTCTCAATATAACAATAACAACTAAATATTTAAAAGTTAAAAATTATATTTAAAAAAACCTATGTTTCCTGAAACTGTCCCTGTATCTTGGAAAACATTTTAAATTGCATTTGTCTCCTTGTTTTCAAACTACTTTTTAAAAGCTTAATGTCAGAAGCAATACTTTCTAACATCCCCTTACAATTCTTTCCTCCTCCTCAACCTGTTTTCTTTTACAAACCTTCCTGAGAATCAGGGAGGTTCCTGAGCAGTGCAGGTCAACATCCATTTTCTTTGATGGCTGTTCACTGTCCATTATATTGCAGTTCACCACTCCTCCAGCTGTGCCACTGCAACTGCGGATGATGACATAAATCAGATCTCTGAAGTGATCTGAGTGAAAATAAAAAAGCCTTACTCTCGCTCTTACTCTCCTCCCAAAACAATTGCCTTTTGGCTCAGATCATTTCCACAATCCCCTCCTTGAATAAAACAACATTTGCATCAGCACAGCTGCAGGTGCAGTGAACCGGGAACGTGCGCAGAAATACCTTATCGGAGAAATGGCTGTGGAACCACACCACTGGGCTTCTTCAATTTTTAAGAGGAAAACATTTGAAACAATTATAGTGAGAGTAGAAATTCCATCTCCAAAAAAGGAAGAGATTTATCACCCCTACATTTAGATATCTACAGGCCTGAGTCATTCCTGAAAATTCTTCCTTAACAGTTTGTGCCAAAATTATAAGCCAAACAGGCAGAATTTGGCCTTTTAAATGCAAGTGATCAAACTGAACGAGAGGAATTTGAGATGACAGGTGCCTAGTTCAACTAGATGAGTAATTCAGATACAGGCGCACACACAGTACAGGGATGTGAATTTGTCGAGCTGATTCTTCCCGAGACTGTCTAAACAGAGATCAGTAATAAAGCCTCCTTATTCCTCTCTTTTCACAGGTACAGTCAAAACAATTTTGGAAAGAATGACGTTATTCTCCCTATTTTAGGCACAGGAAAACGAGGTACTGGTAGGTTCTCCAAAGTTAGACCACAGCCTATGCCAGAACCAGAAACAGAACAGAAACGGTCCAGTTTTCTAGCTGCTAAACTCTTCCTAAGTGAACAGAAATTATCATTGCTACTAAGTTGTGTAACTCATTTCCCACACCTAAAATCGCTTATCAATAAAAGACCCCACCTAATACCTGCAGTATCTTCAAAACGCTTTGGAAACCACCACTCTGAAAACGTGGCTTCTAGCGTCACATTGATGAAAGGAGACACCCACCTGCAAGTACAACTCCAGACCTTGCCGTCGCTGCTCCAGGACCTTTGGGACCCAGTTCCTGACGTGCTTTGAAGGGATCTCTGGTGTTCTTATGAACTTCTTGAGCTGCAGACAAAAAGAAATCCAGGCAACCCCAAAATATAATAGTGCCCCTTTAAGTTAAAAACATTTACAGCCAAAATGAGACAGAACAGGTAAAGTAACTGCTCATAAAGGACAACAGTACTGCAGGCATGTTACTCACCATCAAACTCAGTGAAATAGGCAACAGTCTTTATTATAATAATCTCTTCACACCTACAGGTTACAGACAAAAGTTCTCCTGTCCAGCTGCCCTTCTTAGTGAAGGGGAACCCTCCTGACAGATTTTTGGAAATTTTACAATGAAACTGCAGCAGCTAGGTGAAAAAACGTGAAAACGAGGACCCCTGTCAGCCAGGGATGAAGCGCTCCGGTCAGAGAGCTAGTCGAAGCCAGTGGAGCAGGCAGAGGGCAGGCGCACCACATGCCGTTTCAGTGACCCCCTGCCGTTGAGGAGGGCCTCGGCTCCAACTGAAGCGAAGTAGCAGCAATCTCGGACTCCAGGTGACGCCAGTAACGTAGAAGGCTGAACCTCAGAAGCTGCCTAGGAGCCACAGAGGCTGTGGCACAGCGGCTTGAGCTCGGCTCACAGCTACAATAAGGAGGAAGCTGAGCATGAAGGAGCATCCAGAGCATATGAGAGGGATTCAACACCCAGCTCAACCATGAACGCCCTGGAGACGTAGCCCCTCCTGCACCTCAGTTCCCCATTAGTTAACCCAGGATCATGCCTTGCAACATCACTGTGAAGTATGGGGACGTACCTTGATAAGGACAGTGACAAAACACGACTGCAATAATTTTAAACTCCACGTTTCAGCATTTATGAACAGGCAGGGGAAGTACAGGGCAGAGAGCTGACCGGTTTTCTGGAGAGCTATCAACCAAGAGAGTGAAATACCCATCCCTCCCAAACTGCAGCAATACATTGACAGTTAGGCCTAACAGTTTACACAAAGCAATAGCAAGATTGCTACTGAACATATTTCTAAGACAGCTCCACAACTGTTCCTCTAAAGATTCCCATAGGGAAAGCTTTTATAGATACATATATATAAGGAAACGTGTACACGAGTCCATATAAACCCATACAAACATATATTCTGACAACATTAACGATCCTCTTTCTAGAGCAAAATGTATTTTCAAAACCAATAAAAATTAACATCTTCCTCAAAACTAAAAGGCAAAAACAATAACTGGAACCAACTCCATTGCATTTTAATAGAAGGTGACATTAGACAGACTTTCTGCTGGATATTGCCTCTGAGTAAATGCAAGGCAAGGAACGCAAGAAAAGAAACTCAAAATTGACTTTGACATGCGTACCCATGGGAGACTGAGAATTTACATTTCATCTTTGAGCTTGCTGAGATGTCACTATAGGAAAAAGCAGTGCCAACATATCAACGTCTCTACAGTCACAAGTAACGAAGCTCAGACAAGGAAACCTCAATTGCTCTGGAAACATTTTTCAACTTCCTTATTTCTTAACCGTGCTACGCTACAATTAAACATGAAATGAAAAAAAAAAAAATCAAAGAAACCCACACTTTTACTGATAGATCTGAAAGTCAAAGTATAAAACTCCATTTTTTTTCCCCTAAAACTCTAAATTTATCAGGAATGTTGAAGAAGCTATGATCACAGCTGCTGCAAAGCATGACAGCGCTTGCAGATGAGTAACAAATTACTCCAGATGAAGAGAGACAAATCCAAAACAATACAAGTTTCCACTAAGGCTTAGCTGCTTACAAGATAAATACTCTGTGGCTGACACTTCAGCTGATGATTAACAATCCTTTTTTGCTCTGTGACCCTGTTAAATAAAGCATCCAATAAACAAGGGCTAAAACATACAAGCATACGTACTGTGCATGGGTATAATGTCCATGCCATACAGATGTACAAAGAATACGTGCTAAGCACACTTTCTTAAGCTTGTAATAATCCAACAATACATTATAAAACAATAATGATTACTATAATATCAAAACATATTATACAAGTCTCCCTATGTTGGTTATACTGCTCCAGACTTGTCCAATGCTCATGAAACACTTATTTATCAGAGGACACTTATTGTCTGTAATACCTTCCTGTCTGTAACACTGACCTAATGCCTAATTGAAATAGTTGTCTCTATTTTCGTCAAGTTTAAAACAAGGTTTAAAGCGTCAATTAAAGAACTATTTTTCCCAAGTGTGAAAAGTCAATACAATTTAGAATATATAGTAATTATTTTAAAATTGTAAATAACCTGCAAAATCAGATGTAAAACTTAATATTTGTGCAGATTCCACTACAGTTGTCATAACACTGCTACTGTCTGAAATTCTGGTACTAAAAGAGAACTGCCAGTATTTTAAAATGTAAATGGAAAAAAAAGAAATATAAAAGAAAATAAGGAATAAATATATGGTTATATTTTCAGCCACATTTGATCCATCTGAACGAAAATAACAAAAATTTTGTGCAGATTTGAAAACAGTACTGTAACGTGAAAGGTTCAGAGCCTGAAAAGTCTACCTTGCCAGGTCAGGATCAGGTCAAAATATAATGGCCTATGCAAATTATAAAACACAAACCAACAGCAGTGGATGTTTCTATCAAAGGAGCAACTTGTACTCCCAATGTATCACACCAGGCTTGAAAAGATTTTAAACCTTTTTCATTAGAGCCAGATTGCAGAGGAAGCGGGACTTAACTTCTTTACTCAACTGGAATGTCGGAAAAGCTGAACACAGAAAGGAGACAAATCAAGCCTTGTTTTTGGAAACTGCTTTGTTTTAAAAAAATATATCAAACCATTAATTGGTACTCTGATGAATGAATAATCTCTTATCTTATATGAGTAATGGAGTCCTTCCTGCATACAATGCCAGTGTAGTATGTTTTTCTCAGGCAAACGGAACTACCTCTCCTATAGCCTCCATTCCAGTTTTCTACCAAGTTTGTTCCCAACAAAGGCTTTACTTCTACTACTCACTGTAAGACATCTCCAGCACCTTGAACATGCTGTAAGGTTAAAGATACCTTTCCAACTGCCATGTACTCACAGCTCTCTACAGTGAAACCTGTACTGTAAATTAAAGGGAAAAAGAGGAACAGACAATAAAACGCTTTGTCGGGATGCTGAAAACACATCTGGTATATAGACACCAGTATAGATTGTGCCATACGATGTAAATAGTTTGCACAAAGTGAAATACAAGTTTAAAACATTCTTATTCAGTAAAAAGTGTTTGGATACATGTTACGTCACTGTAGAAAAGACAAATGTATTAATAGAGCTTTGAGATTTTCTGCTTCTTCTAACAGAAAACAAACAGAAAAAACAAGGGTGAAATTGCCTACCATATAACTATAGGAGGCTTTCTCCAGAATTTTTGAAACTCTGAAAGCAATAAGACCGCTTTGGAGCAGGAGCTGTTCAACTACTTTGTTTACTGAAAATTTTACTGCAACTGAAAATAAGACTTAAGCAAAGAAGCATATTGTGCCAAAACATGCTGGGTGCTTTGCATCTGTACAGAAAACAAATAAGCCGTTAGTCAAGCCTGCAGAGTATTTTAAACGGATAACAAGCAGATGAGGAGTGAGATGTAACCAATTGAACAGTGCTGCAAAGAACGTCCTGCTGGAACTCCCATGTTTCAGGTTTGTTCATTTTGCTACTATTTCTGAGGAGACAGAAAAGGGTCATCATTTATTGTTTTTCTTGTCGTTTTAAGGAGAAATCTTTAAAGAGAGAAGCTATTGCAGAGGAATGAAGGAGATTACTTGCAAGGAGATGAAGCTTAGAGCAAGACCGCAGTCGCTCACGACATCTGCGTAGAGCAGTGAGGCAAGTGTCTAAGTAAAGCATAAGACGAGAGATAGACAGGAACTAAATTGTGCAATCCCAGAAATAGGACAACAACTAGAAGACGCTGTATACTTCTGTAGGTGTGCTTTATTCATATACATTCTGATTCTCCTCTCTTAGCGTTTCCTAACTTATTTGCTCTGGTAATCTCTACTCACCTGCTTTACTTTCAACTATAGGACTGTTCTGATACATAAAGTAAAATACACAAGTAATGTGCTACCAGACTGTGTGGTGGGTAACTGGGTGGTGGTACCACTGATTCTGGCACTGTTGCTCATGAGGTTTTGTATTCAATATGAACACGTGGGGGAAATACCTGAGAGAGATCTGAATTAAAACAGCAAACAAGAAAATGCATATTTAAATGTGGCAACTTGTGATATTCACAATGGGGGCAAGGAGCAAGAAGTTTAGAAATATATGCACGTAACAACAACTATGCAGTAAAGCAAAACATGTCCTGGCTCTTTGAACTTTGAAGGCCAACAGGCAGTTGAGTCAATAGGAGTTAGCTTCTGCTGCCCCACGTTTGCATGTATCCACGTTCCCATACAAGCTGGCAACACCCATCTTCTCTGCCACCTGGATAAAGCTACCTCCCTGAATAAGACAATATCCTAGCTGACTCAAGGCCACCAGCAAACTTGCTGATGTGGGCGAGCTCTTGTGACACTGCAACGTAGGTGCTGTGTCCCCAGGCTCTTCCTTGTCTCCCTCTGTCTTTTGCAGAGGCAAGTTTTTCATAGCAGAGGCAAGCAGCACCAGCAAAAGCAGGCAAGTGTGCACACACACATTCCATGACCCAGGTCCTAGGCAAGGAGAACTGCCCAGATGCTCTTCATCCTGGCCCCATGTTCGGTAAGCTGCTGCTTTCTCAGAAGTCTCATTCACATTACTAGGCCCCTATAAGGCAGAATAGATGCAGAGCTTGCTCCACTGGTGTACAGCTATAAAAGCAGCATCCAGTGCAGCCTGGAGAGGAGAAATTAGACTTTCTATTTAACATTGACCAAAATAATTTAAAGAATAGTTTTAGTGGCTACTCAATTTTGAAAGCAATCAGGAGTTAGTTTCCTTATACGAGTCTGCAGATAAACTGAGCGGTTATTTTATATCATATCTTTGTATAAAGAGCAATGGAATGGGAAGGTCTACTTGGCCTTTTTCATTTCCAGTTTCCTGCTATACAAGCTAGCAACAGTTACGTTACCACCATAAGTTTTTTTTTTTTTAGAAATAACAAACTATTTGCCTAATTAGATAAAAATCAAAACAATATTTACTTGCTATAGGAAAGTGGCCTTATTTCATGATTTTACAAGGAAAAAAACACCACAGCCAGAGCATTTTAGGAATACAGCGTGCAAACAATAAACAAAAAGAAAAGGACAGTAAGAAACCTCTGAGAAGTCCTCAACCCCTTCAAGGAAATACAGAAGAAAACGAGCTGTCCACTCTTTTGGGGAGACATAAATCACAAGACATATTTAAAGATAGGCAACAATTTCAAGTGAAGGGAAAGGTATCAACTGCAACAAAACAAAGATACTTCTACTAAAGAGATAATTACCTTTTTATGAAGAGCATGGAATTCACTATACCTCTTCTCAACAAAATGTTTTCTTCCATTCATTAGCACCTCTATTTTAAAGACCTATAAAATTGCAAATAATAAAAAGATTAACCTTATTTACTCAAACAATTCTGTTAACATGGCATTTTACCCCTTCAAATACAGTAGTCACTCCCAAAAAACCCATGATGACTCAAGAGGCACAGAAGCACAAGGAAAATTACTGCATACTATGGCTAAGTCCGACTAAAAAGTTTGTTCGGCAAACATACAAAACAGTGGTTAAGTTTGAACTGTACATTAAAATCTAACAATTAAAATATTCCCGTCAAAAATATTTAATACGAGTGGAAGTCGGAAAAGAAAAAATGGTCAGAACAAAAAGACAAGAGAGAAAAGAAATAAGGACTCATTCTTTTTGCCTCCTACAATCCCACATGCCAATAAATGCACACAGGTTCAGCAAGTCCCTGATAAACAAAGTGGTATGATTTGCACAGAAAAAGAGAAATAAACACAGACTTTGTATTGTTGGTTAACTTCTTCCTAACCTGCCTATCCATCTGTAGTCCAAGCCAAGCTTGTGCTACCATTTCCTTCCGGGGGGGGGGAGGGGAAAAAAACCCCCAAAACAAAACAAAACCCAGAATCACACACATGGCAAAGGCTTCTTTTCTTTGTATGATACATGTGACAGCTTTTGTTGCTGCTCTGGAAGGTTGAAAGGCCAAGAGAAGCAGCGCGCCGGATTCACTAATTAGTAGTCACTAACATGACATTTTCTTGATTCTCAGGTCACAGGGTCAGTTCTGAGGGCAAGTGATGAGAAATATTTTGAAGTACTCAAGAAAATATAGTCTACTAAAGGAAGGCAAGAGCAGCAGAAAAGCCATATTAAAAAAGGTGCCTGGTCCGTTCAAGAGTTCTTTGTTTTCTGGTTTGCTCAGAAAACACTGGAAATAATTATGTCCAGGACAACGAAAAACTACGCTCAGGACAGATGATTACATCAAGATCCAACTCTTAGGCCATATAAAAAGTCCTTTAAAATAAATTTGCAAACAGTGTTTATGCCTGAGTGCAGAAGAAAAGGGTTTCTGTCACAATAAGTCCAGCTAGCATTGATCAGAGCAAACATGCAGAAATCATTTGAATAAATGCTTTTGATTGTCCACTAGAATCTGCTTGTAAACATTGGTCAAAAACGCTACGGTTCTCACCGGCTAGCCAAACCATATTAGAAACAGACAGCGTTTTATTTAATCCAGACTGAAATGTGGCTACGTTTGTTCCAGTGTGGTATGGACGGGACCACAGTCATCTCGCACCAATGTTTACATTACGAAATCAGTTCGGATCTTTGTAATCTATCAAAATAACTTGTGCCACATTGTGCTGCTTCGAAAAGGACTATTTCTGTGTCCTAATCACTGGGAGCAGATGACCTTATTTGGGTGTATTGATTTTTTTTCCCCCCTTATCTATTTAGACAATTTTGGGAGAACAGCTATTGGCTATTAAACAATCTCTCTCCAGAAATCAGTTGCAGTTGCAAAAGTTCCAAGGCACCCTTAGGAATATTTTGTAATTTCACAGATGTACATAGAATCACATGCAAAGAAAAAAAAAATCAATGTAAAGTTATGTTTTCAGTTGAGACTTAGCATTCTAATTATACACTATTTACAGCTTATATTCTACATACTGTATGAAAGAAGTATTTTTTCAAAACGTTCCACGAGGAACAAAACACTTTCAATCGCACAGGAAATACGTAGCATTGAAGGAGCCTCAAAGATAAAATGGTGGGAAGGCTGGATAACAGAATATGAACCTAGTTAAGTTAGCAGTGACCTAGAGTCATCCTTGTTACAGTTCTGTGATGGTTTTGAATTAACTTGATATTAAATCTCCAGCAATTACTAGCAACTCATACACTGCCATTACCTGCATCGGGTAAGGAGCTCGGCACCGCTGTGAGTTTAGCGCTTCTGGAGGGCACAGGGTTGGCCAAGCCACTTGGGGAAGTCTAAGAGGCTCCTGCCTCAGCCGTAGGGGCCCCCTTCTCAGGTAACTTTTTTGTGAATTACAGCTTGACTTATGTAGTCCTGTTTTGGTTTTAGTCATACACAAGCAACTTCAGAGACAGGTCATTCCCTCTGCAGTCAGTCAGCCTGTCATTTTATAAAGGAGAAGGGTTGGAATATTGGACAACAGGAGATATAAATCTCTCTGACTTAGTTTTCAAAGCAGGTATCTATTTATTCTGCTTTTCAGCACTTGTTTATGAACTACACAAATGGTTTCGAGATACCAAAATACATATAGCATTTATTCAAACTCTCTTTACACAGTTTTTGGTAGCAAGGAGACAGGTCCGATACACTACAGAAGATATCTGCTGGTCGCTTTCACAGAAGACATGAGAACACCATCACAACTTTCCATATGCACTGATGCCACCTGCATGGCACCCCCATATCTGTTAGCTTTATACCTTCGATTGGTTGTATCGATATACCGGCTCTGACGTTGCCTCCTACAGTCCAAAGCGCACAGATTACACTTCAGTAGCAACCTAACATTTTCAGAGGCAGACAAGGGATCTACCACACATGAAGTAAAGTTGAAAATTACTTTTTCCAAGCTTCTAATCTACTCACTGTGGCACCTGTATTTCTGAAATTTGAAGTAATTGTGAAAGATGTATTAACTGGACAATCTCTAAAAGTTTTCAATGAAAACATTTCCAGATATTCAACTGATATACAAGTAACTTATAAAGCAGAAACAGAGCTAAGCGAAACAGCATATATTGTGCTTGTGAGCTTCCTATTGTTAAATGGCTTCATTTAGACGGCATAAACTCGTAGTCTACCTCCTCACTGTTGACCACATTGCAGTTCACAAGAGCAACCTAAAGGCACAGAAGTGAGTTTCTATTTCATAGGAGGACACGGCTGTGCAGCAAAGGCAGAAAGATACCTTTGCATACAAGAGAAACGGGATCTCTTCACGGATTCAAAAGAGCTGTGGATAGATCTCACACAAATTTAACTGAGCAACTGCAGGCCCTGACAGAAAAACAATGCAAGGAAACTGGTGAAAGTGCCAAAATAAAGAAGGAAGAACTATGGAAAAAAATGTAACACTGCAAGGAAATTACTTTTCTTGTAAAAATGTTCGTGTTCTGCAAACAGATAAGTATGACTTTTTAGAAGTGACGGGTAGTTAAATGAAAAATGCAACAATTAATCACTGAATAAGACAAGTAAAATGCTTTTCCCATAGTCACTGAAATACCAGAAATTACACTTCACTGAAACATTTGCACTTCATCTTGACCAGGACAGAAAGTACCACCGATTTGAATACACCAATTGAAAAGCTCTCTTCACAAGCATCCGAAGACTACACATGACTCACCTTTCTTGGTTACTAAAATAACACTTTAAAATGATGTTTGCACAGATGCTTTTAATCATCATTAATTAAAAGCATTCTTCCACAGTTTAACCCGCATAAATGCTGTATGGGATAAAAATCTTTGCATCGGAAATCAGCTGGAATAACGCTGATCTTTTTCCTACCAAAACTGCCGAACTTTCACTCCCAACTCAATTGTGAAAACCAAAGACAACTCTTTAAGCAGAATTCCTAAGGTGTTTTTTAAATGAGATATTTCAAAACTTTCAGGTCCAACTATCAAACATTAAAATACACATATATATATATATACACACACATACACATATAAATAAAAGAAACCCTATTTTTGCTTTTCTTCCCCTCCATTTTGTTCCAATGAAACTGAACACATGCTCTCACTGGAAATCAATGTCTTCATATCTTATTAGTAGTGAACGTGCCTAATTTTGCAAATATCCTGTACTTACTGATTTCTGACTGTTATCCAACCTCTAAGTGAATTGCCCTTTTTCCACTGTTTTCAAGGGGAATAACCTCTGGTCTTGCATTTCTCTTTTTTGCTGCAGAAACTGCAGCACCTGACTGGTACTACGTAACGACTGAAACATATTAAATACAAACGAATAATTGGTATGCATCATTGTGAAGTTCCAGACAGAAAGCATTAGTGGAAGAAAATAGGAACAAATAAAACAACAACCATTCATGCTTTCCTATATGCCTACAGATATTCTAAATACATGTAAAGAACTGTGTAGAATCACATTCATATCACTTTCCTTCAGGTCCTACAAATGTCAAATGCTTAGACTTAATGCAAATGGACATCTTATATCTGATAATTTGAAGCACAAATATGCAGTTATAATAATTTTGTCAGTTTAATGAAAAACAGAAAAGAATGACCAACGTGGCCAGGAGCAAGGAAGGAGACTAAGTAGAAAAGGGATTTACTTTTCATCCTTATTTTCTATTACATGGGAAATACACAGATGATACTTTTACGTTCACTCATGGAAATTCCATTAACTACACAGCTTACAATTATGGTAAGTTAATACTATCAGATTGTGTATATTTATATATGGGAAATTAATTGCAAAGTATATAAACTTCTGAAAACTTACAGTTGAGAGAAGGATTTGTAGCAGTCTTGTTTAGAATGAGGAGATACAAAAACCAGAAGCAGAAAAAGAGAAGTTTACAAAAAACAGATACATTTGTCTAACATTCACCAGGAAAGAAAAAGCCACAGAATTCTTTTATCGTGCCTTTCTCTCTTAAGACTAAGCTTACCAGTTCCATTTAATCTCTTACTTACAGAAATAAATACATCCCTTTAGATGCTTCAGCGTAGTCGACAGACTTTTGACTGAGGAATAGCTAATGCATTAAGCGTCAAGAAACTCAACCTTAAGCCTCTGTCATAGCCATATCAAAGGAATTCCAGAACAAATGAAATGACAGCTCCGGTCCATGAAACACTAATAGGATTTCCACACGTTTAGTGTTTCATTACCGTTCAGACAACGGCACATTTTCTGTCTCAGTTGTGCTATGACTAGAACAAGACCACAGCATATGATAAAGATCAAAAGGTGACTTTAAACCTGTTTTCATCCTACTGATTCAGGGGAAAAGGAGGGCTCTCAGAATTAGGAGGAGTACCTGAATGCCTGTTCTACCACACAGCTGCAAGTAGGTTCAGCAACAACTTGGTACCTCAGGGGTTTACATATGTCATGGCAATGCTCCATACTTCAGAAGGCCCTGCAGAGTAGCAGCTACGATGAGGGCAGCACTCAGAGCCAACTCAAACTTCACAGCAGCCTTGATAAAACTGAATCTTGCGATCCCCGAAATGAAAACAAATTAACTTATTCTGACTTCATCCTTGGGAGGGAGGGCAGCAAAATTCAATTCTAGGGTGGGAACAGAGCCATCCTAGGGCAGAGCCAGACTGGGGTGGGACATCAGCATTTCCCTAAGAAAGACGGGCTCCAAAGACACTCAGATCCATTGCGTTTCTGAATACTCTGTCTTACCTTAAGTCAGCCCAAAAGTTGAGCTGGATTTACACAGTGCCCCTCTCCCCTACCCAAAAACACTCTAATAATTTCGGTTATCTGAAACTGGATCATTTCATTTTGTCCCCATTACCACCTACTTCATTAAGTTATATCAGAAGAAAACAGTACCTAGTTTTATTAACTACGGAAATCAAGACTTGACATTATGCAGTTATGACATCGCTTTGTCCAGAGTCCACGAAAGAGGAAGGTCACCACAGGAAAATATGTCATTAATTCAAGGATTTCAAGTGTATATTCCAAATAGTTCCAGACTATATGAAGCAGTTAATTGACACCACTTGGCCTGGAAAAACAGCCTTACTAATCTTTACAGTACAGTAAAAAAAATTTTCTACCATTACTCTTAAATCCACTGAGAGGACAACTATGTTGTTTCATTGAATTGCTCTGCTAAATCTCATGTTATTACAATCAACCCTGGACCTTCAAAAGAAAAAAAATTCTGCACTTAAGAACATTCACAAGCACCTGTTGTTCTTGCCAACACTGCTCTGCCTTCAAGTTTCCCCTAACTTTATTTAGCTTTCAGTTGTTTATTTACTGAAAAATCTACCTCTTCATAACACCCACTGGATTACTATATCCTACCTAAACCAGACTGTAGCGTCTTCACAGCAAGTACCTTCTCACATGTAGTTTGTCTTCCCCGACAATACTACAAAACAACTACGGATATTCCCTATCCCGTGTTCTCTTGCATTATCATCCTTCTCCATCCATAAAACGGACTGGTATTGGCAGGAATTACGTACAAAAGACATGTACAGGACTCTGGGGTATTCCTTCTGGAGATGGCCTTTGAGACACGTATGTCGTATTCCTTAGGGATCAGAGAAACAGATAGTAAAACCATTTGCATTGGGAACCCAGTGAGACAGTAATTCCTACAAAATAGGAAGCTCTAGGGAGGCTTTCTATGGAACTGTCACTGTTGCTGAAAGAGAGAGTAGCTGACATGTAAGTGTAAATACTCTTCTGATTTTTTCAACTCACTTTAAACCAATCTCTTCCAAACACATGGTTCATAAATTCCCATAGGAACTTCTCTGTCATTTCCTGAAAAATAACTATCTTGGCTTTATAAGCTAAAAAACCTCTCCCTTGCCAGTGGAGCACTGACTTTGGAAATCTAATTTGTAACACAACCAAGAAGCTACAAGATATGACTTGCTTTTGATACTTTTTCTTCATTAGTTCTGCGGAGCACAACCGTTGCACAGATTTCGTCCTTTTAAAAATTGGTTGTCACTGTGGTCACCTACTCAATTAACATCCTTGCAACCACATTTAAAGACGCTGATCATTTACTGAAAAACGCTCCTAACACATGTTAATGCCCACACTTATGCAGAAAAAATTAGCTTGCCCTGCTCTATTTATTGTGCACTGAAACATCTCAATGTCTCTTGAGATTAATTTTCTAATGGAAATAATTCACTAGGATAAAAATTAAATACTGTAAAAAAATCTCGTGACAAAAATATATGAAACTGATGAATTCAAAGTTTGATAAATGTAAACAGTCTTCTATGTTGTCACAAAATCCTTTGCTGTTTAATCTGGACAGTCTATAAAGAATCCTCTCACTTTAGAAAGCAAGACATAACTCCTGACTAAAATGAAAGCACCCCATACAGCACTCAGCTAGCCACAAGAAACTCCGTTTTGCAGGAAACAAGACACAAGACCCATTTTTCCTAGAAGTTTAAAGTCTGCATTATTTTGTTTCTATTTGTAATTGCTTGCTGGAAAACTTCCAGGTGCTGTAAGAGCCTTCAAAGCATGGATAATGAAGGTTTACAAACAAAAACGTCAAACGGTGTCAGAGAACACATTAACAAAATATGCAATGTAGCAGCACATAAGCCTTAATAATTTGGTCCTCTCCAGCTTCTACCACCTGCTTCTTCAGTTACCAAAAACTCTCTGGCATGGCTGGGCTGATGTGTAGCATCCTTTGTGCCAACAGAGAATACTGATCGGTCTCTTCAAATATCCCTTTCAGAAGCTTATAACTTTTGGTGAATGCTTAATGAGCCAGCTAATACCACGTCCAGACACTTACTTGCGTGCACAGCAGGGCTGAGTGTCACATGCAAGCAGAGTTGTAGACGTGATGAAGATACTACATCCTATTCCTCAAGGCTTTGACATAAGACATTAACGCTGGAATTAAGCCTGCCTTTGGCACAGACACCTATTTCTTGGAACATCTGAACAGCTGTCAAAGACTACACTTAGTGAAACGTCTTCCATCTAACCCAAGATCTTTACTCATCAGTCAGAAATCAATTCAAATAGCCCAAAGCAGGGTGATAAGCGTTACACTTCGAAGGAGTTGACTTTGGAGTGTCTCATACTCCGTTATATGTCTGCCATTATATGTGATTTTAGTCCTCTCCTCTGCTAGGACTAACTGAACACACAGGAACATGAAACACGACAGTATTTAGTCAAAATACAGTGTACACAAACTATTAAAAATCAGCTCCACATTCTTCACAGTGAGTGAAATACGAGGGCAAAGAAAGATTATATATCCAGTCCCTGCGTCTTTCCTTCTTAGGGCCTCTGTGTAATCCATCTCAGAAGCATTTTTCTCTCTATTCCTCTTTACCTGCCAACATAAATAGTTCATCCAAGTCATTTTTCAAAAGCAGTAGTCAAAGTAGTCAAAAAAGGTTGCTTTTCCAAATGCCTGTGCAGCTTAGCAAAGAGTATCCATGTATTACATTTAAATATTGGGATTAGCCTGTCTTCAGTCCCGAAACGGAGGATGCCAGTGCTATTTTGTCCATAACGAAGATGAGTAACTCGACAGGACGTACAGAACATTTTCAGGCACCTCTTTTCAAGAGGTTAACTCATCCAGACTTTCACTAAATTAACATTGGTCTGTCCTCCGAAATAGAAAACTAATCATCTCTGCTATTGCATGCTGCTGCATCATTCTTGCAAATAACCGAGCTCTATTTCAAACATCAGCATCCATCCATTTCTGAGAAGAGTCATTAGATCAGTTTACCAAAGAACGCCATCCCACTCAAAGACTTCCTTTGCCAGGTTAATTTCTTTTGAACAAGAATTCAAAGAGGGATGAAGAAACAAGCTCCAAAAGCTATAAGATAGTTTCATTTCTTACTGGAAATACGCCTGCTGCTACTGAGAGCAGACTTGAAATAGGTTACCAGGATGTGTCCATTGACACATCCAACTTCAAAAAACAAGCAGGCTCTTTATGCAGATGGAAATTGGAGAGAACGGAAACAATAAACTCAAAACGTAGACAGCACTGATGATACCATTGCCAAGGCTGAACTACAGAAGCAGCTACGAGGTCACAAACAAACCAACCACAAACAAATTATAAACAGAGCCAAAATCAAAACTGAAGTTTTTACACTTTGGAATTTATGCGCCGTGACTAATAGACTGTTTCTGGCGTACTTGGCATGACGGCACAACAAACATAGATAGTCCTCAGCTGGAGGTAACCTAGCTGGGGCATTGGCAGCAGCGCAGCGCTGAGGCCAGCACCATCTGTGCAACTTGTGGCACGAGTTTGGAGGGATTCAGGCTCAGGTACGAATCCTGACTTTAGCACACTTGAAGAATATAAGCAAGAGAGAAATATTTTCTGATTCACTCTCCTTAGGGTTACAGTGTAAAACATAGTAAGTAGCTGCATTAAAGGCACTTCAGTCAGGAATGCATTGGCGGAAGAGTTAAGGTGGTGCAGAATTTGATTCAGTCACCTTTGTCTGAAAAGAGGGAGCAGCTGAACTGCTAACAGACCACACGCAGAGCAAGTCTGTCAACATATTGTACAAGTTCAAAAGCAGTAGAAATACTAATACAAATCAATATCCAGGATAAGGTATAGAATTCAAGTATCCTATTAGCAATTTTGCAATACAAGATTGAATAACCTATCAGAGAATACTGGTCATACAATTAAATATTTATAATTTCAAAGACAATTAAAATTGATTCATCGAAAATTATGTTAATTTCTAACTGCTCTCTCAATCACTTGAGGTTAGGAAGGCAAATATTGAGTAATTACATGCCTGTATGTATATTCAGCCAGGTTAAGCATTATATAGCCAACACATTTCTGAAAGACTAAGTTATTAATTGAATCTGATGCTGGAATCATGCAAATAAAAGTGTGTGCACTGCAAACAAAGGGACAGACACACAAAACAGTGTTAAACATTTCATTAACTAACTGCTGCTTAAACGGAAGATAATACAATGCACCAATCTCTTCAAATGCTAACTAGCGTGTCAGAGTCAAAAAGTATCATTCCAAGATCTAAAATCTATGACTGCCTGCCTTTTCCTCAAAGGAGGAAAAAACTGAAGACAGTCATGTAAGAACTATAGGAAAAAAATTGTCTTAGGTACTTCAATAATAAAAACTAACCAGATTCCTAAACACAGTGCACTATAAGAAAATAACATTCATATTCTCATTTTTAGGAGCCAGAATTTGAGAGTTTGAGTTCATCTATTATGTCCTAGTTTTAGGGTGTAAAATAAATCTTTATTTTGCTCTAGTGGAAAATTTTGAATGTTCATCACCTGCAGATATCAAGTTACCTGTCTAAATAGGAAAATACAGACTTAAAAACCTAAATTCTGGCACACAAATTCAAACATACTGTCAAGAAAAAAGTACAGATAACATTAAGCATCATTTCCTCCCTGATCATCATGCTTCAAATTTGTTTTGCCTTATTGTGAACTTCATGAAAATTTTACTCCCCTATGCAAACCTTCCCTGAGTCTTGGTATTTTTCTGGTTCTCACCTTTTGTGAAGAATATAAAAAATCTGTAGTTTCTATCCACATAAAACACTGCCATAAATAACTTCTTCAAATATTTTTTGTTACAAATGCTCTATTATTATGCGCCTCCAGTGTCCCTCTGCAGAAGGAATGTAAACTTTGCTTAGTTTACTTTAACTTCTTTGCTGCAGTGAAAGTTGATTCTTCTACATGTTTACAGAAAGTGCCTCTTCCATACTTAGAGGGCAGAGAAAATACAACTTACTTTATCCTATACGTTGGTGAGGTGCCACTTTATCTCCAGCTGTCTCAGGAAGCAACTACTCATCACTCCATGCAGTCCCTCTCCCTCCTTGCCTCTTCTTTCACCCACAGATGTTTTTCATGGGTAAGAAATGTGAAAGGGTAAAGAAGCAACACTTACCTATTAGCAAATGACTCTTGCCTTCCTGTTTCACTGCAGTTCACACACACTCTTGCTATTTTTAATTCATATTTCAATAACATTTGAAGAGGAACTGAGATAGAGTTAATTTAATAAACTACATTATGGGAGTTACTGGCAGCGATACGAGTAATTAGACTAATCTAATATTTTCCAGGACTCTGTTCTCAGTTACTTAGAGTTTTGCCAACCTTTAATTTTTGGACTTAGATTTTCCATCCCAGGTATGTGATTCAGGCAGAAAATATTTTTAGAAAGTTTCAGCTAAGACTGTTCAAGCACATATTTAAAGAAAAATACATTTTATTTCACTCATTAAAAAAAAAAACACCACCCACCACACACATTTTCACAGAAAGTTCTCCAAGATGTGAACAAGGAGACCAGGAAGACAGCTGGGAAGCAATTCTGGCCAACCTATAAACTTCTGAAAGAAAGCCCAATACTTACAAACCTTCACAGAGTACGTGTGAAAAGCACAATCACAGAATGGTTGAGGTTGGAAGGGACCTCTGGAGATCAGCTAGTCCAACCTCCCTGCTCAAGCAGGGGCCTCTAGAGCACATTGCCCAGGATCACATCCAGACGGGTTTTGAATATCTCCAGGGAAGGAGACTCCACCACCTCTCTGGGCAACCTGTTCCAATGCTCTGTCACCCTCACAGTCAAGAAGTTTTTCCTCATGTCCAGATGGAACCGCCCGTGTTTCAGTTTCTGCCCGTTGCCTCTTGTCCTGTCGCTGGGCACCACAGAGAAGAGGCTGGCCTCATCCTCTCGACACTCCCCCTTCAGATACTTGTACACGTTGATGAGATCCCTTCTCAATCTTCTCTTCTCCAGGCTGAACAGGCCCAGCTCTTGCAGCCTTTCCTCATAGGAGAGATGCTCCAGTCCCCTGATCATCTTGGTAGCCCTCCGCTGGACTCTCTCCAGGAGTGCCATGTCTCTCTTGTCCTGGGGAGCCCAGAACTGGACACAGTACTCCAGGGGTGGCTTCTCCAGGGCTGAGGAGAGGGGCAGGATCACCTCCCTCGACCTGCTGGCAACACTCTGCCTAAGGCACCCCAGGAGACCATTGGCCTTCTTGGCCACAAGGGCACACTGCTGGCTCATGCTTGACTTGTTGTCCACCAGCACTCCCAGGTCCTTCTCGGCAGAGCTGCTTTCCAGCAGGTCAACCCCCAGCCTGTGCTGGTGCATGGGGTTATTCCTCCCTAGGTGCAGGATCTTGCACTTGCCTTTGTGGAACTTCATGAGGTTCCTCTCTGCCCAGCTCTCCAGCCTGTCCAGGTCCCTCTGAATGGCAGCACAGTCTTCTGGTGTGTCAGCCACTCCCCGCAGTTTAGTATCATCAGCAAACTTGCTGAGAGTGCACTCTGTGCCTTCATCCAGATCACTGATGAATCCATTGACAAGCAGGTTCTCCCACGACAACTGCATTGCCAGTGTTCTCTTGCTTTGCAATGCCTACATGCTGACTGAACTCAGTTTACGGCATCTCCACAAAGTTACCACAAATTTCAGACCTACAGAAACAGCAGCAGCTATTTTTTTGCGGTTACTCCATACCAGGAATCATTATGATATTAGGTAGCAGAAGAGTTGGGGATAGTCTTACGTTTTTAAGAGAGAGATTCAGGACAGGAATCTAGGTTTTGGCATGTGGGAACAATACCTGAAAAGACCACACTGCATTAAATGAAGCAGTGAATAACAGGAATAAGGGCTCTTAATTTAAGCATTCCCTCTCCTGTAACCTGGAAGGGAACGTATGATTTTTCTCATAAATCAGAAACTTAAATGGCTGCATTTCCTTGTTGTGGAAGCCCTCTCTCTCCCTCTGCTATTGGAAAAGCAGCTAGATGTTAAAAATTCAGGTGCCTCCTATTCTAGAGCTCTGTACTGGGGATCTGAAGGCTCCACATCCACTGGTTGTATATCTGGTATCAGTACCTATCCAAAAGATGCAATCCCTTTCCTTCACTCCCAGGGCCCTTCTCCAGGGTAGAAAGAAGAAAGATAAGAATGGGGAAACCCTTAAGAAACAACTGTCGTGAACGCAAGTACTCAAACACCAGAAGTGTCAGTTAAGTTTTTCACACGACCACAACCCGGTGTCCTTGCCCATACACATTTGCAATGGTCAGACACGCACTGCCCTTCGCCGCAGAGCACCTGCTTTGCTCAGTGTACACGACTGAGTCCCATGGGAACAAAGGGGCCTCAGAGCAAAGGACTTACTGCTTCCAGCCCTTCTTGCCACCTTCTCTAGGAATTAATGCATGAGAAAAGGCAGGAAAACTATCAATACAGAAAGAAAGTTTTCATGATTAAGGCAAATGGTAACACCATGGGCACTTTGGAAATTTTAGACCTAAAATCCAAGTAGTTCCAACAATGCTGAACAACTTAAATCAGACTTCTCCCTCGGAAAACCTACTTTCAGCATCCCAACTTAGGCATGACTCAGAGGCCCAAGGTCAAAAGCCCAAACTCCTTACAGAATTAATGGGCTGAAAGCACAAACATATGATGTGCATATACCTACACAGACTGCACATTCTCCTATGCATGCTATTTTATAGGTGCCTATTTTAGCCCATGAGAAACTAACTTGAGTACTTTCTGATCTCTTCCCAATTTTGTCATTTCCACAGTACCCTAACATGGAAGGCCCTTTAATAAGAATTGCATGAAAAATCTGGGGGTGGGAGGGGGGAAATCTATAGAAGTGCGCACACAAGCCCAAAGATTCTCTAAAATCATCTCCTCCACACACCATGCCAGTGCTGAACGCTAGAGGATTTAATATCAGAAGCTGCATCGCTACGTTGTTCTATGTGTAAATTTGGTACTGCTCAACTCCTCCCAGGGTATTTTAAAGAGGGAGAGGACATAGAAGAGCTTTTCCACAAAACGTTGTATTGACTTTTCTACCTGGGGAAGGAGACTGTCAGTGAGAAACATCTCTTTCTCTCCTCTACCTCATGAACGAAAAAGTCCCCAAAAGATGACACTGACCTGAAAAACCATGAGCCAGTGCAGGATTTTGCTTGAGCCAGTGCTTTTGGGATATGTTGACACTACATAAACGGAAAAACAAATCAAAAAATAGTACCCATACTTAAGACATTCTTGACATATTTACAAGGAAAAATGCCATTTTCCTCAAAACTTCTTAACACTTGCTAGCAAATACTAAATGAATCCAATAGAGCATTTTTAACTGGAACAAACTCTTCACGTTATCCTTTAAACCCACAGAAAATAATGTGACCCAGTTCATTAAAATGTATAGGTAAAAAACTACTACAGAGTTAAAAGGGTGGTATTTTCTTATTTCTACATTACAGATTAGTTTTCAGAGATGTATGCTTTAAAAAAAAAATTGACCATTAATACTACATAACATTGTAACACCTTGTAAAAGTGAACATAAGGTTTCCGACAGTAAAGACTGATACTATTTGTAACGGTCTTAAAGGAAGGTATGATGTATTATCGTAGTATAAAATGACAAGATAATAGTTATAAAATGCTTTCAGAAAATCCTAGGACTTGAAAGGCTTTGGACAGCTGTTGCTTTATGTAACCATTACCCAGTATGTTTGGTTTCAAGAAAATCTTCCCCTGAAATATGTCACCACATCAGTCTGCAAAATAAATAGCTTGTAAAATTCTACCTACCACGAATAGAGAGAATTGCCACAAACTGTGTGCTTTAATTTCTAGACCACACATTTCTAGCCAGGATAATACTAAAAAAAAAAAAAACTGTTAGTGCCTCTAATGAGAGGGATGATCTCAGTTAAAAATAGACAAAGGTATTTTTATTCCACAGAAAATAAGGACAAAAACAAATAGTTTTTTTAAACTTCATAAAACAGCAAAGTTTCTTCCTTTGCACTGACTCCCCTGTAAACATACACGTTTTCTATCAAATCTCATTCTGCCCAATTACTTACAAGAACTGATGGAAAATTATTGCATGCAAATCGCATTCAGTTTTTCTAGAAAAACATGACCATCACAAGATCTAACACCAAATACGGCTTATTTAATAGCCTCATCAGAAACAAAAACACTGGAACAGGGGCCCAGGGAGGCTGTGGAGAAAGTCAAACCTTGGCAGGACAAGACCACGAGCAACCTGCTCTAGCCGGTCCTGCATTGAGCAGGGGACAAGACCAGGCGATCTCCAGGGGTCCCTGCCAACCTAAAGTACTAATTCTATGAAAGGTCTTTCCACATCAGGAGGTAAAGTGAGGAGACAATTTTTTTTCCCTTTTCTATGCTTATTTTAAGACAGTTAGGGGATCCAGTTATATACTCACAATTTATTTTCTTACCCACATAAATATTTGAAAGAGAGCTTCTCAAAATATTTGTCACAAATTTGTACATGCTCAGAGCGTGCAGTTCAGCTGCTTCCTACATCTCTGTGTTATCAAAGTAGGCCTCAGCACTTCAGCTGTTGAAAGTTACCATGAAAAGTTGATTTTTTTTCCAACTTATCCACTCACATTCTGAGTCTACTGTATTTGCGAAAATCCTGTTGCAATATTTTGAAGGAAGATGGTGGAATGCAGAGGTTTTATCTTCCCATTAACTTCACGTTATTTCTCTTAAGAGTCCTTCATCCTTCCCACCATGCAAAGGAGAAAATGTCAGGTCCAACAGACACTTGATAATTTGTTCACAATCGACAAAAATCTTTCTTAAGTTACAAATAACAGTGCCTTGCTCAAATAATAACTCAAGACATTAGCTGGCAGCCAGGTGAGAATCCCAAGCATGTCTCACCTTAGGAGCTCTTTTGTGTCCCTCTAACTCCAGCATTGTTTTCTTATACATTCCTTACTTCCACTCCAAATGAGGCTAATATTAGCATGCTGTTTCAATGGCTTGTATATACAAGAGTGAAATTTCCCAGATTGGTGGTGATCTAATAATTACGTCTTCCTCATTGCTATCGCCTAACAGTTTAACACACTGCCTTAACAAAGGTTCAGATGCTAACTAGCAACAATTGGTTTTCTCAGCCCACCATAAAAGTTGCCGGGTTAATGAAGAAGCTTACTGGATTACAAACATACAGACGACATACTGATTAATATAGGTAAATAATACGACGAATGTTATTAAACTCTGTGCTGTGTGATTAGGATTTAAAGCAAAGTTTTCAGTAAAAGAAGATCCATGCCCCTCCATTTTCAGATGCATTCAAAGGCATCAGCCTTTGTTCTATGAAACATGCTGAAAAGTGAAAATTCAGCAGCAGTTTAAGGTAAATTTAATTTAATATCCAATAAATGAACTGTACACACATAAGCAAAATATTATTATTCCGTGTTTATCTGAAATTGATCCAAGGTGTCAAAAATCACAGCATCTATGTTTTACTGATGACGCATTGATGCAAATCAGACAAAGACTCAGGTAAGAAGCGTTGAGCCCAATTCTGGAAAAAAAAAAAAAAACCCACAGAAAGCAGCAGAAGAAATCATTACGCTGTTAAAGCAAACTATTGTTAAATGTACATGAGATAAATAGGACTGTACTGCTGGGTAAAAATGAAGGTCTGTAAAAACGCCGAAAGTGTTAATATAACCTTCCTCAGGAGCAGCGTCTATTAAAAGGATAAGTGAAGTAAGGCCCAACTTGAAAACACTATAGAAAGATGCAAAGATACCTGCATGATATTTATCAGCACAGTTCAGATCCTACATGAAAACAGGAAGCATATGGAGACAGAACAGAAAATAAACTTGTTTCTAAAATAAAAATCTTACAAGCACAAGCTTTTAAATCCAACCAATACTACATAAGATTCGGGATGATCGACTTATACTGTAAGATCTATTCACATTTTAAGGAGTTTTGTTTCTTTCAAAGTACCACAGCCGGTACAAGCATTCATTTATTAATGAACACATTATCTAAAAAAAGAGCCTGCTTGAAATGAGAGGCATTTAAAATAGTTAACATATCAGGAATAGAAGTCTGGAAATAGTTTTGATGTTTTTGCTTGTTCTTAAAAAGGGAATCGACATGCCTCGAATTTTTTGTCGAAAAGTCTCAGTAACGACTGAACGATGATCAAATACCTTCTTTCTTCTACCCACTTCATGCAGAGTGGCTCATAGTGCTGTCATAACAACCTTGACAAACATTCTTCTGAAAGATTGTGGTTCAGGCTAAAATAAGAACTGCAAATGTTTCCTCTCTCCTCTCCCTCCCATCTCAAGGTATTTTGATTAGTCCAAAGTTGTACTTTCCAGATTTTTTGTTAATGCTAAGAAAAAAAAAAAAAAAGTAGTCCTCTGACCAAAAAAACCTCAAATGACTTGCTTCCAAATCAGATTTGTACTGTCCCCTCTCAAGACACCTATTTACATGAAATCTCTTATAGTTTCTCTGCTTCTATAAAATGCAGATGCCACTGCACATCAGGCCTGTGTTTGCCTCTCTGCACAGACAGTCCAAAACAGTTTTCCTGATCTGTTTCAACTTGAAATGTTGTCAATATATGGATTGTCTTGCTTTCTAATTCAGTGAAAAATCTAGTTTTCCATTAGTCTCTGCCTTTCTAATTTTCGATACAGCTTTACTAAATGTAATTATTAAAGGCAGATTCAAGAAAGCAATTACTGAGCTACTGGTTTGTATCTCTGAAGTCTTAATAAGGAAAAAGAAGTTGAAGTGACAGAAACACTGCAAAATCTGTAAATAAAAAAAAAAATCTGACTGTGCCTTTATTTTAATACATAAGAAACGCAGAGAGACTACACAACAGAATAGTATGGAAAATTGTTTTGACCAGTATGTTTGGGTTGACGACACAACTCCCTGTCATCCCGAATGAGTTTTAATCTTTACGTCACTGAGCAGTCTATTTAGGATGCACGGGTATTTCAGGACTGCAGAAATAGATCTAAAAAGACTTTTTAAAACATAACATTGCACCAAGAGTGGTATTACGAGCAATGGGAAAATGGCATTTTACCCTCTTCATTTGGGGATTTTCAAGGTATTCTGGAGGTCGGAGTACTTCGAGGGGTTATAATGGACTATGAGATATCTTATCTCACTTGCCAGTACTAGCAACCAAATACTGGAAATGAAATAAAGGTGATTTCGTAAGAAAATTTAATAGGAAGAAAATACACAGTAGACTGGCTTAAACCTAAAAAGTATCCAAAAGCACAGAAAAGCACTAGAAGTTGCAGCAGAGCCCTTCTGCTAGCTTCTAGAGAATTCCAGTAATCATCCTCGCTTGGTACTTGCATGGAGACACATCAGACAGAGCAGCTGGAACGTTATCCTTCTACGTAATGATTTTTCCCCGCCATGAAGTCAATCATCTCCCTTTCTCCCCCTCAAAAAGCGGTAAAAAACCTGGCCAAAATGAGGTCAATAGCAAAAGTCCCATTTACCAGCTGTAGGAAGACCTGGAGACTACTCTGCGTTTGTGTGACAAGCATCCTATGAACACTGTTTAAATCATTTTGGTCATTTTACTTATCAGAAAGATAAGAGACTTATCACCATCTCTCATTTGCAAAGGAACAATACTGCCTCCAAGCCACTTGATGAGCAGGCTAGAAACCAGCTCAAAATCATTTTCTAATTCAAAATAACAATCAGCCTGCACAGAGGCTTTCCAGTAACATCCTCTCCTTCAGGAAATGTCCACGTACATCACATGGAGCAAATTAAGTCAAGGAGTAGGCTAGCAGAGGGGCAATTTTTGAAAGTGCTGTAGGAAGACCCACACAGCCGTAGAGATGATGGGAGACCTCGGAGCTTGAACACTCAGGGGGACTTTGACGCCTGGTCTGCAATGAGGCCTTTCGGCTGAGACATGCTCGTACGCGCCGTGATGGCAATGCAGCAAAGGACTGGTGAAGGTCAAACCTCAGTGATATGAGCAGCAGCCACACAGCAGTCACTCAAAGCCTGTGACAGCAAAGCACGGCACTGAACTCCGAGGGCCCCTGAGCTCTTCCTCTTACCATTATATGAAAATCTGATTTGTTTGAAGAACATCAAAGGGTGACAAATTTATTAAGGTAGTGAAGCCTCAACCACATATGCTAGATAGGTAGCTTTGTTATACACACACACACGACCTCACAAGGACAAAGTCCTTGTCTTGTAAAGCATTTTTGCCAGCGGCTGTGAGAGCAGAGGTGGAGGGCAACCAAGTGACCTGAGGCAGCAGAGCAGATCGCTGTTAGGAGGAGGTTAGAGTACAGGTGTCTCTGTTATACGTAAGCAGGTATTACTTTAGATTGTTAAAACTAAGGACTTTTTAAAAATAGATTTTATTTTACTAATGTATTCACTTTCTCTTCTGAATCACAGCTTCCATATTTTCCTTCTTATGTGCTAGCAAATACAGTAAAGATCAGCTGCGTATGTTGCATAAGAAAGATTAATCAACCCTAAGACAAAAAGCCAAGTACCATCCTCTTATTAGGACAGCTTAAATGCTTATCTAGCTCCAACCATCCATCACAGAAACTTCCTCTCCTCACAAAAAAAACTTAGTCCAGGACTTGTATGGTAAATGAACTTGTGCTAAAATTGCAGAAAGAGTCTGCTCCACAGTGCGATACCCACAATCCAGCAACTATAAAACCAAATATTGAATAGTGCTGAGCGCTCTCTTCTTGTATAACGCCAACAGCAGCCGATATATTGTCTGAGTTATCAAGTATAGCCAACTAATTCAAATGAAAATAAAACTGTACATTTCAGCTAACATTCACCATTGTGCAAAATAACTATCATCATCTAATACTCCCCTACCTTGTCAGTTTTTAAAGCTGTTGTAAATCACTTCACAATTAAATATCACTGTGTTTTGATCCAGTGACTAAATATGGAAAAAGTGAATTCTTTGATGCTTTGAAAGAGTATGTTAGCACAGCTAGAAATTAATCCCATTGTATAACGCTCAGGAGAACATTTTCAATATTTACTTAATTTTCCTTTTTTTCAATAGATCCCAGTAGACTGCAGGTAGAACCCAGAAGTTAATCTCAAAAGAGAAGAATGAGACAAGACCTAACTCGTGCGTGGCCCATTTCAAACACGGTAACCAGTGTCCTCCTATAACACAAAAAGCCTTTTTGAATGATGCATGACTCGTGTACAAGCATTTTGTTGCATGCTTACAGAAAATGAAGAGTCTTGTCTGCAGCAATATCAAATCATTTATACAGAGCAGACATCAGCTATCATTTCTGTCTATTCCAGCAGTTCCCCCCTCCCACACTTCTCTCTTCAGTCTAGGTGAGCTGTCAAGTTTCTCGTTTCTGATGCGTATTTACATCATTCAATGACATCTGACAGTAGTGAAAGGCCACAGAAAACTGCTTATTGATCACAGCAAAACTAGTTGACGGAACAGATGAGGTTGTATCACAGAAATGTAGCCACACTCAGGTGATGACATTTTGCTCCCCAGTATACAAGGGCTTAATGGAATACAACTTCATTATATCATGCCACTAGTGCTTAAAGAATCGCACAGTTCTCATGAGCGTTTTGTCTATGCGGTGATGAGGACAATCTATTTGTACTGGTACCAATGTATTACTAACCCGAACTGCCCATGAACACTTGCAAACTACCAGCCAATGTGTCCTGATGAATATACTAAGAGACACTGAAGACTCAATCTTGCCAAAATCTAATTGAGCTGACCTTTTAAAAAAAGATGGAATTACCATTTAGGGAGTCACATCTACTCAAGATTTAGTTTTGCAGAATTCTGTGCTGCTTAGTAAAGACATTTGAAATGACCATTTTTATGCTTGGGACTGGTACAGTTTTCCCAATGGAAGTGATAACTGATCGTTAGTATTTCAGAGGTTATTATATCAACTTGCATGAGGGTCTTTCAAACTGTACTGATTTAAAGGCTAAACAGTTCCTGGGCACAGGCTCCCCACACAAACTCTCCTGAAGCTAAAACGCTCATTTTCTTACTTTCATTACTTTTGTCTTTCTGTTATATTATCTTAGCATACAGAAAATCATGTTAACATATACTCATTTTCCCCAGAGTAACCTGTAAGTATATAATTATAACATACAGCCACTCCGCTAACACTCCTTACACAATCCAACATTACCACTAGTCTAAGTGAAAGACCCAAAGCAGTTTGAGCACAAAGTAAACTGCAATGATTCCAAAAAATCGGCACATTAAAACAAGTACCTGCAAAACCTGAAATCATGAAACTTCCAGAGGAACACAGAACAGCACAGACCTCAGAAAAACTCACCCTCCATTTCATATCTTTCAGCAGACAGAGGTGCGCAGGGCTTTGCTTCAAAGAAAAAAATATCCAGAGGGCAAAAAGAAGCTGATGGTCCAACAGTGGCTCTTCACAATGGGTAAGTGTTGCCCAGCCTCTCTAAGCTAAGGCTAGCACTCAGGCTAACTGCTTATAATCAAAAGGGGTTTTCAGATTCAAAACAACTACTGGCCACCTCAGAGGCTTGAAAAATTCTTTCCGTTTTAAAATGGAAAGCAATAAAAGACTCAGCTCTCAGAGAAGGCATTTTCTATTGCTCGACTTAGACAAGCAGCATGAGACCAAAGGTTCAGACTGCATCCAAGTCATATATAACTAGAGAAACGCAAGCTTTAAAAATGCCAGAGAGAAGCAATGGAATAACATCTTAAAATAGAAGAATACATCTTTCTTCTATTTCTTGGTAGAAACAACACAGACTATCCTATACATGAAAGCATAAGCAAAAAGATGACAACAGTCTTGCTATTCTCTGTTCAGCTGTCACATTGCAGAACCTTCTTTCGGACTAAAAGAGTAACTCTAAGAAAAGCTTTGTGCGTTTCCCACTGTTAACACACCTAACACAAACAATCTAGAAGAATTTTACTACCAGACTCTGAGAAAAATCTTGGGGTAAATTGAGATTTTTCAGAGGACACGTGGCAAAGTTTGGATCAAATTTCAGGTAGATAGCAAAAGACTTTTCCTACTCTAATTCTACTTCCCTGTTTCTTCTCCAAAGCAGAAAAAAAGGCACTACAGTTTCTTGGCACAACAGTTACGAGACTGAACTTACTTTATTAACCCTTGCAAAACAGCTTTTCTATTTGTTTTTTCTCAGAAGCAGGTGAACTGATCCCACAAAGTTAAGAAAAACTTCAGTCACCTGTGATTGCAAATTTCAGCCCAGAAGCTGATGCTTGCAACGATTCCAGAAAAAAAATGAAACTAAGGGTTTAATCAAGTTACCAGCTGGCTTTCAAATATCTCTTCAATATTTTTCCACAACCAGCTTGGTCTATAAGTAGCAGTAACTGTGTTATCTCAGATACTATGGTTAGCTGTCAGCATCTGCTTGCACAACAACATTCATATTTAACGTGTACTGATCTAAGAGGAAAAAGGAAGATAAAAAAATAGTCACACATTTAATGTATACGATGCCAAATGTCTGAAAAGTAAACTGTCTGTAATCCTCTGGTAGTTAGTGGGAGGGGAAGAGGAAGTATTCCAGACAATGGACAGCATAAATAAGATGCTATTTTATGTATATTTAAGAAACTTATTTTTTTTTTTAAACAAAGAAAACAAAGATTTTCTGCACTTCTGCCATAAAATCTTTTACCACATAAGCTTTTATTCATAAGAACTCAAAATTATCAAGAAGAGTATCTTTAGACAAGAAGTTGCAGACAAGTTACATTTTGTCCTTTCCAAGTCTGGTTCTTGCACTTCGTGCTTATATAGAAAACAGGAAATTCTCTTCATCTCAGTCATCTGATACACATAAATATCTGGGCTCAAAGCCTTGACGCTGATACTGATGACTGTGGCAATTCATAACTGATTATTTAAAAAAAAAAAAAAAAAAACCCCACACCAAACCAAAGTGAACCTACTTTTAAACTAACCCCGGATCTAGAACCGTTTGCTCTATCTGGAGTGCAAAGTAGACATCCAAAGCACAGGAAATCCCTCTCTCTTCATTCAATAAAGTTAACCTGTTCTGAGTCACCCTAAAAATCAAGTACTGCTCAGTGCTAATTATTCCCAAATTGTGCTGGACATACCTTGGAGTCAGCTGTCATAGGAAAAGCAAGAAGTTACCTGTAATGGAAAGGGAGTTAAGGGGATTGGAAGAACAGACTGCATGACAGGCTGTTGTATAGATACATAGAGGAAATGCAGAATTTGAAAGTGAAGTATAATAAACACACTTTGCTCCTTCAATTTCTTGATAATATACAATGACTGCCACATCTGATAACGCCATTACTTAAATCCTTTTACGTGCAACTTCTCTTTTCCTAAAGCAATTATCAACCTTTCTAACAGCAGCAAGCAATAACTAAAATGACTTGCTCACATTTAGGATATTATTTTAATATCCCTTTATTTCATTACAGGAAAACACACATCACAGGCATTTGTTTCTGTTTTAGAAGAGACAAAAGACTTTTTTTCCCTGTGAATGATTCACAGAAAGCCCACATCACTGCATCTGACTTCAAAAGAGAGACTGACTCTTTATGACAGGGATACATGAACTGGGTAAATGCCCGAGTCATTGCTCAAAGCATGCCTGCAGCAGTATCATCATTTCTTTCTAGACAGGCACACTAGCTGAAGCAGTGACTTTTCTGTTTTCCTAGTTAAACTCTATGGAGTTTAAGTCAAAGTCAAAAGAAAAACTAATATTTGGATTAATTATGCATAAGAAGCTTCTTCCTTTGTCAGCAGAAAGGTATAGATTCTAGTGCCATAGGCTGTTGTCTTATAAAAGGTTTACAAAAACACAAGTACTTAACACTTTTTAAAAAGGAATCCTAAAAGACTACGGAAAACATATGCACGCAGTTATAAAACCTGACAATGTGATTTACCTATTTACAGTAACTTACACTTCTCTCCAGTGTAATGAGACACTACAACCTGCATCACGTAATTGGATCTTTCCATTTGAAAACGGGTCCTGCAGGAGGGCTCCTCTGAGCATGGGCCCGAAAGCACCTGACTCAGAAGGGTCCCACGCATGGCTCCCAGGCAGAGGATCTGTGACAACTCCAGCAGCGCCCTCCCATGTTGCTTTTTGCTCCCTCCTCCAGCTTCAACCTTCTTACTCTGCTCCTTGGCAAAATCATTCATTTATTTTCTATAACACAGTTCAGTGTACAACTAATAACCCCCCAAACCAGTAAGGGGTTTAGTACTGTCAGATGTAACAGCCTTTCCTTCCTGCCTAAGTGGCTTCAGTGTTGTCAGCTCTCAGCTGTACTACTAAGTGTTTGGGTCTAGGGATTGATTTTTCTTTTTTAATAACTTTTAAGTTACGATTGCTGGGTTTACAATTATACCTGAACATCATATTTCCTTTTAAAAAAAGTAAGTTCATTGACATGAAAGATGAGAGCAAGCTTTCATTTTGAAGATCAGTTCTGAAGAAGTAAAGGCTACATACAAAGGTGTCAAGATATGCTAGGTTTTAAATGACCAAAACAACTCATACACTTGGGGGCAGAGGGAGGGAAGCAAAGCTGCAATTTACTCAAACTATCATGACTTTACTGGAGATGCAGAGGACAAGCATTAGAAGAAGGAAAAACAAGTACTCTCATGCTACTTTAGAAACACCTAAACTGAAGCTGAAGTAATTTTTTCAATGAATTCAAGTAATATCATTGAAAAGTTGCTCACAACTTTTTGTTACAGGATTGCTGAAGTTGTCATTCTATTTCAATCAAAATTTATCATAGTTATTTGAAGACATTTCTGTGCTTAAAAGACTTACCACTTTTTAGACCAAGCAGAATATAAAATTCATAAAAAAAAATACAATGAAAAGATTGATGCTCTTCCTCACTCCTTGTTTTTTCCCCCAACTGCATTACAATTCTTAGTAGCAAAAAGACAATTACAGAAAGGAAGATAAAAAGATATTCTTCACTCTAATGCACAGATTACTAATGTAACAAAAATTTCAGCCAATTTAGGTAAAGAAAAGGATACAGACCCTTGTGCAGATATTTGGTTCTCTTCTCAGTGGAACACGTGTAAAAGTGATCAGCACAAGTTTTCAGATACTGCCCGTGAATCAAATCAAGCAAATCCCAGACACAAAAAAAACAAGCAATGCTATTGCCTAATATCTTGTTATTGCCTCTTTCTGCTCCCATCTGCCGTTGTATCAGGGAGCATTACAGAAGCTAACCAGTTTACAGGCAGCCTCTGAGGCAAAAAGTATTAATATTACTGTTACAGTGAAAAGTAAAAATATGTTCCTACTCTTTATCTCAGTTTTAGCTGACTCAGCACAGTTCTCCATGTTTTACTGAAGTGAACTGCCAGATCCCAGTGACTTGCCTGAATCAGAAACTGAGCTCTTAGCTCCTGGATGTCAGCTAGGGCATCAGGCTGGGATGGTTTTCCTGGAAAACAGGGCAGCCTCATCCACAGACCACTTAAGATGAAGGTTCTTTTTAGCTTCAACATATTTTGAAATAAGGCTCAAGATCTGTAGGTGAGCTCCAGAAGGCACAAATGCAGCACAGAGTAACACATACACAGACACTACTGCAGTACGTAGGGAAGAAGAGATCACCTGAAGGATAAGAAAATAAACAGCACAGCTAACTGCATCCAATTATGTGCAATGTATCTCCCTCATTAAGAAATCTAGGTGCCTAAAACATTACAAACAACTACTCCTGGTCTTCATATTTCCTTCGAAACTGGATAAATGCACCATTTATGAACGTAAAAAAAGATATGTCTGTTTGTACATACTCACATTTATACAGAAAATATTTCAAACACTCATCTCTAGATGGGAAGATTTCTTGACATTACCATCACAGAAAATCTGTGGAAATGGATGGATTTTAAACATTAGCTTGAACTTACCACATTGATTATCAGTTAGTTACATTATTAACTATCCGACTTTAAGGGACAGGATATATCTATTTCACTTAAAAGATACGCATTTTAAAAGTAAAAACATGCTTGGTATGTTTCCACCGGAGTTGTTAAAAATGGTTTCCTTTTTCAGTAAAATGGAG